>NC_063161.1:80867125-81226717 GCF_023159225.1 Perognathus longimembris pacificus | reverse complement strand
TTTGTGTCTCAATACCAGTGCAATAGATTTGAAGCGGCAATTTTCAAATAAAGTAATTCAGTGTTTCAGTTAGACTTATAAATGTGGTACCTTGGTGTCAGACTGAGAGATTCTGGAAGTGGGCTCAGAGGCTTTGTTGGAAGGCTTGGGAACATCATCTGTGAGTGAGGAATGTTGAATTAAGAATATGAGCAGACAGTAGTGGAGCTTAGCTCAAGTGGTAGAGTGCTAGCCTCAGAAAAGCTCAAGGATAGCACCAAGGCCCTGAGTTCAAGTCCCACAACAGACACCCTCCCCCCCCACCAACCACCAAGAATAAGAGCCAGGTATCCATAGTTCATGGTTGTAATCCTAACTACTCAGGAGGCTGAGACTTGGAAGACTGAGGTTTGAACAGGCCTGAACAGAAAAGTCTGTGAGATTCCATCTCCAAAATAACCAGCAAAAAGCAGAGCTGGAGGCATGGCTCAAGTAATAGAGCACCAGCTGAAAAGCACAAGGCCCTAAGTACAAACAGAGTTATTAGCAGAGAGAGTGAGACAGTGAGACAGACAGACAAAGAGACAGAGGGGAGAGAGAGGAGGAGGAGGAGGAGGAGGAGGAGGAGGAGGAGGAGGAGGAGGAGGAGGAGGAGGAGGAGGAGGAGGAGGAGGAGGAGACAACTAGACTTCATTTCAGTCACAGTGGGGCCTCAGATCCCACTAGCAGCAGTGGAGTGAGGGAGGACTTCAGAGTGCTGCTTTCAGGCAAGAGAGCAAAGATATCCAACCCCTATATTACTCACCTGTTGTTAGTGTCAGCCAAGCATTTTGCTTTCCATGTGGCTCAGGGTGATTTAGAAATCAATTGCTTATACTCCAAGCAGTTAGGAGAATGAATCCCTTTGCCCCAGAAGCAGGTCTGTGTAGCACAAGTCAGTAACCACCACACCTGTAATTTGCAGATGGGCCCAAACATTTCCCCCAACTTTCCAAAGTTTTATGTGTCTTGCATGATCCTTTTATGAACAACATTGCAATTGCCATGTTGACAAAGGGTCTTTAACTGTATTTGTAAGTCTATAGAAATGAAATAGTTATCCTGGAGAAGGAAAAAAAAATTGTGCCTAGCAAAAAAAATCAACATGTTTTCCTCTTTGTGTTTCACATTGCACTAGATAAAAAATAAGCATAAGCTTTAAGTTTTATGAATATCATGAAACTGTTGAAGACTTGAAATAATTGTAGTCTTTATTCCAGCTAAATTGCATTATTATAATTATACATATGGAAACAACATAAACAGTTTAATGGTTTATCAACTTACATTTTCTCTACATGATGTGCTTTAAGCTCTTATTTAGTTCGGGGAATCTTAAACTCTTATGTGGATGATATTAAAATATTTTTGCATATGACATAAAAATTTGCATATGACATAAATAAAAATTTTAAATAAGTTATTGCCACTCACTGTAATTCCTATATTTATTAAAATCATAACCCTAGTTTCAACCAAAACTTATTTTGCTTCTCACTTTTCTAAAGAGACATTCATGAAATTTTTATGTTGGTTCCTTAATTTTTTATTCAAAGGAAACTGAGCAACATAAAACTCATAACAGGTCTATCACTGAAATTTTATGGGAACTCTCTCTGGAAAAGGTTATACACTCAGTCCTCAAACAGGCAGACAATAAAGTTAACTATGATCTGGTGAAAGTAGATTTGCTGTATTTTGCTTTTATCTATCTTTAACATATCTTCTTTTTTATGCCTTCTACTAGTTTGTTTTCTTTGTAACTAACTTGCTGATTTGAACCTTAGCTGTTGATCTCCATCTTAATTGTATTTCAATAGGGAATTTAAAGCAGTGAGAAAAATAACTGCTTTTGTTCATTTGGCTCCAGTTGAATTTATATCTGGTAGCAAAACAGCCTTTGTGCTTAATTAAATCCTGTACAGATGACTTCTTTTACAAATATTAAGTCATCGACCTTATTTGTAGTCCCTCTGCCCAACAGGATTAGATTTGTCACTGGTGAGTTGTTTCTGAACATTTACTTTGGCTTGGGCTCCTGCTGGAAAGCAGGCAATGGGGCCTCCCTCTACTCTGCAGGGCAGACCTGAGCAAATTTCTCCCTTCACTAACCTAGAAATTTTTGCTGACAAGGAAAATACTTCCATTCTCTTTTCCTGATTTTTCTTGGATTCTCACGTAGGGCTTTTAACAGTCTATTGCTTATACCGTAGATTACAGCAAGCTGATGTTTTAGAATATGAAATACTGCAGAGTGAGATTGAGCTGCCCTCCTTCCAGCTTCTGACTGTGGTGGGTTCCTAAAACAGAGACTACAGCCAGGTGCAAACAGTGTAGGGCCCATCAATATTTAAAGGGAGTGTCTTTTTTGGTGTATTAATCCAACTACTGTTGATTGGCGCCTATCTAAATTCCACCTACCAGTTACTTGGTAGAGGCAAACCAGTTTTCTGTACACTGAAGGCTATCCGGGTGCGGGATGACTCAGGGCTGCTGCAATTGTAGCACTGGGTTTATGGATTTTTGTCTTCAAGATTCCAGGGCATTGAGCTATAACTGCCTGTGCTTGTGTTTGAGTTTCTTACCTGTGTCTAATCATGTCATTTCACTGCAGAGTTTTGTACTGGGGAAAAGAGCAGTTCTTGTCAAATAGTCACTGCAATTTGGATGATATTCTCAACAGGTTAGTTTTCACAGATGGATGACCAAGCAATGCTGGGGGCATTGCCTTTGAAATTCAGACATCTTGATTGGGAATTTATTGGTGACCCCACCCAGAGCTCCAGGCAGCAAACTATAAAGAGGCTAGGAGTTTGAATTACTGACTGGTGATTCCATAATCAGATAGCTAAGATCCAAGGAAAAATTACAGCTCAGCTAGTGGCTGTCTAGTAGCAAATCTGCTCACTGGCCAGTTTCCATTTGAGGTCAGTAGACTCCATGTATTGTTTCTTCCAGTGACTACAAAGCTGGCCTTTCTGTCTTAGAAGTTAATTTGGGTGGGGCATTCATTTGTTTGTCTGATTGCTGGCCTTGCTCTCATCTCTGCAGATGATACATGTCAGAGTCCTGCTCTCCCAGTGCTGCTCAGCCCACCAGCCCCCACTTTTGCAACTATCACTGGTATCAAACCATTTCTTCCTTTCCCACTTGACACTGCAGCTACGGTCAACCTTTCCCCAAATTTTAATGTGGTAGATAATGTGGTAACATTAACGTGGTAACAGCCAGAATTGCATTTGCCAGAGTAATCAGTACTGGAGCACCTTAGAGGACAGGGGTGACACAGTTGCTGCTTCTGTTTTTCCGGTTATTTATTCCATGACTTCTCTGGAAGTCATGATGAAGTCAGTTGTTTGATATATTCCACAGAGCCAGGCTTCTGAAGGGGAAATGAAGAGATTCCTTTGGTTGGTTATGAATGGTTTTACCCTTGATGTCTTCCACTGATAACATCAATGCTGCTTTAATTTTATTGAAGCGTGTCAAATTCAAGTTTAGCCGATTTATTAGAAGGTTAAAATTCAAGTAGATACCTAACAAATTGTGTGTTTGTTCCTTGAAACTCAGTCTTCCAGGTATATCTGACAATCTAACTTCTTTTCTAATTTAACAAGGATAACTCTGATGTAAAAGTCATAATTTTCATATATTTATCACTATATTTCATCTTAGAATAGCTGAGTGCTCTGTGAGATTGTGTTTTCATGCTGTTTTTCCTTCTTGCTGAGCCATTGGGCATAAGTTCAATTATTTTCTTACCTCTGTTTTCACTTTTAAGCTGTGTTTATAAGCTACCAGATCATCATACTCATCCTAATTCTTTTTTATATAAGTGTTTTAGGATGGAAACTGAAAGAAGTGTTAGAAAGGGTAGAGGGGCTGGGGATATGGCCTAGTGGCAAGAGTGCCTGCCTCAGATACATGAGGCCCTGGGTTCGATTCCCCAGCACCACATATACAGAAAACAGCCAGAAGCGGCGCTGTGGCTCAAGCGGCAGAGTGCTAGCCTTGAGCGGGAAGAAGCCAGGGACAGTGCTCAGGCCCTGAGTCCAAGGCCCAGGACTGGCAAAAAAAAAAAAAAAAGAAAGGGTAGAAACATTTAAGTGACAGCTGTTGTAAATATTGCCTGATCCAACTTTCAGTCATTGTTATAATGACTGACTGGGCTTTCCACACATAGGAAGTGTCTACCCAACCAAAGCAAAGAAAATTAAGAGGTCACTGAGTGCCAAGTGATCTAAATAACACTGTTTCCCTATTGCAACATCTTACTCCCATGATGGAATTTTAAAAAAAGAATCTGCCCACAATTAAACTACTTCCCAGGAGAGATAAATAGGACTTACTATTTTTTTTTAATTTTAGTTCTCACAGGGACCTTGGAGGTTCACAGGGGGAAGGGATCAATTGCTAAAACAGAATGAGAATAAAATGGTCACTTTGTTTTGATATAAAGGGAGGAGGGATATTTTGTCATAAAACCTTGTTTGAAATGGATGAGAGTGAAAATGGAACTTCTTTTTTTTTTTTTTGGCCAGTCCTGGGCTTGGACTCAGGGCCTGAGCACTGTCCCTGTCTTCTTTTGCTCAAGGCTAGCACTCTACCACTTGAGCAACAGCACCACTTCTGGCCGTTTTCTCTATATGTGGTGCTGGGGAATCGAACCCAGGGCTTCAGGTATACGAGGCAAGCACTGTTTCCACTAGGCCATATTCCCAGCCCCAAAAATGGAACTTCTTAAAGATGATATATGTACAAGGTACAGGTTTCTAATCCTAGGTGTCATGAAGGAAGAGAAAATAATCAGATAGCTATCAAATATTTTGTGTTCATTTATATCCTGTTGCTTGGGGAAAACTTTTTGTTCAAAATCTAGGAGAGTTTTTAATGAGATCCTAAGTGTATTTTAAGTATAGAATCATATCGTCTGCAAATATGGATAATATGACTTATTTTCCTATTTGAATCTCTTTTATTTCTTACTCTAACTTTATTGCTGTGGCTAGGCATTCCAGTATTATATTAACAATGCAGAATGTGGACATCTGTCTGGTCTCTGCCTTGAAATTGTTATGCTCTATTTACAATGATGTCAGCTATAGGCTTGTCTTTTGTAGCCTTTACTATTTTGAAGTTTATCACCTCTATTCCTGGTTTCTCCAGAGACTTTCATCATGAAGAAATGTTCATTTCTATATGCATTGAGATAAACATGTAATTTATGTCCTGATTCTTTTTATGTTCTGTATTATACTTTTTGGTTTGTGTATAATGAACTGTCCATGCACCCCTGCAATGAAACCAACTTTATCATGGTGAATGGTGTTTTGAGACAGTTGTTTGTATGTATTTTATTGACAATTTCTGTATCTGTGTTCACCAAGGAAATTATCCTGTAATTTCATTTTTCTGAGTGTCTTTATTAGCTTTTGAGTATCAGGATAATGTAGATAGAATGTGTTCTTTGAATTTCACTGTATATAGGGAATAATTTCAGGAGTCCTGGTGTTATTTTTTTGAAGTCTAAAGAAGTTTGTTAGTTAATACAACCTGTCTTGAACCCTTCTTTTTGAGGAGACTATTACTGTTCATTCTCATTGCTTGATATTGCTCTACTTAAAGACATATCCTCTTATTTCAATTTTGGTAGGTTACATGAATTAAAAATGCATCACTTTCCCACATTTTTTAATTTATTAGTATATAAGTTTAAAAATATTTCCTAATGCTACTTTGAATTTTTCAGGTATTTGTTGTTGTATTTCTTTTTTCATGTCAAATTTTATTCATTTATATTTTCAAAAATTGACATTTTTTGTACATTTTATATGTTTTTAGTCTCCATTTCATTCATTAATGTCCTAAATACTACTGCTTTCCACTTATTACTTTTGGAGTTGCTATTTATGTGTGTGTATCATATTTTCTCCATCCAGTGGTAGGTTGTGTGGGATCTGGGCTTTTCTGTGACATGACTATGGTAAATTGTGCTGCAATTAATATTAATGTATGTGTATGATTTTTAGGCAAACCAATTTTTTTTTTTTTTGCCAGTCCTGGGGCTTGGACTTGTGGCCTGAGCACTGTCCCTGGCTTCTGTTTGCTCAAGGCTGAAACACTACCACTTGAGCCACAGCATCAACCCCGAGCCCCACGACTTTTATACTCTTACATTCTTTTGGATAAATGCCAAAGAGTAGGGTTGATTGATCATAGGATTGTTCTTTTTTGGTATTTTTGAGGAATGCTCATAATGATTTCCATGGTGGTTGCACTAATTTACATTATTACCAACAGTGTATTAGCTCCCCCCCAGCCCAATCTTTGGTAGCACTTGTTATTGTTTGTATGCTTGATGATATATTCTGACTTGAGTGAGATACAATCTCAGTATTGTTTCTATTTGCTAGGTCCTTTATAGCTTAGAATCTAGAACATTTCTTAATATATTTATAAACCAATTTCCAGTTTAATAATTACGTTTCTGATTTCTTTAAGGAGGTTCAGATTTGAGTTTTTTTTTTAAATTTTTACTCTCCTGTATATATTTTGGTAATTAGACGCTCATCCAAACTATCACTAGCAACGATTGTCTACCAAGTTGCCCTAAGCTAATCTGAGGTGTCCAGACAATGCTGCAGCACAGCAAACGAACAAGGAAACCATAAGAAGGATAGTCAGGAGGAGGAGCTCCCAGCTCATGGCCATCTTGGGCTACTCGCAAAGTATAGACAGGAGACACACAGGACCAGACAGCCGTCCATCTGGTGACAACCACAGCGAGCCCAGCACGCAGGCCTCTGGAGCTGGACACGCAGCTGCAGCCTCGGCCTCGCACAGCTGTTCGTGTGTTTTGAGTGTGCAGAGCCACGTGCCCACGGTGCGCATGCGCACCAGCCGGCGACACCACAAAGGCCCAGCTGGGCCCCGCGACCCGGCCAGCTGAGGAGAAGGAAGCAGGGCGGCCCTCGCTGCTGCTCCTCCATCCCACCGGGCGTTCGCACTCCACTTGCACCCATGAGGAACTGTTTCCGGAGATCCAGCCGCAGGCCTCGCTGCTCAGCTGTACCCAGGCAGGGCAGGCTTCCCCGGGCAGCCCCCAAGCCTGCGCACTGGCCGGTTCACAGGGAGGCCCAGCCCGACCTCCGGCTGCTGCTGTACTCAGCCCGCCAGCGCCTGGCCGCTCAGGGCGGCTGCCCTCTGCCCGAGGCCGCGGCCTGTGCTCCCTGAGAGGTCCGCGGGCATCCCGGGAGGACCCCACAGACAGAGCGGCGCCTGTGCCGCCAAGCGGCGACGCGGGGCCGCCGACCATCCTCAGGGGCCCGAGGACCCCTTCTGGCCGTCCATCCTCGCTTCTCATCTCCGCACCCAGGCCGCCTGCTCGGGTCGTGGGCCCGAAGACACCGCCCCATCTCCACCGTCCTCACTGTGGAGACCCCGACGCCAACGGCCCAGAAGGCCCCCACAGGAAGGTCCTCATTCGTGGGGAGCCCGCCGGCCCGGCCCACGAGCAGAGAGACCTGCTGAGCAGTGGAGACCCCGCAGCGTGCCGTCCCGTGAGGATCAGGAGACACTTCACACTCCAGGGCTGCTGTCCTCGTCCCCAGCAGCCGGCTCTTCCCAGTGCTGACGAGGGCACGGGGGGGGGGGGGGGGTTGTGTGCCTCCCACGAGCACCTCCTCTCGTGGCCACGACATCTCCAGCGCGCACAGCGCCACGAGGGACGGTGAAAGCCTCCTCCCCAGCTGTCTAGACCCCCGGGAGTCAGGGAAGGAAGTGGAGGCTGAAGAGCCCGCAGCGAGTCCCCCGGCAAGCCACGCTCCCCCAAAGCCCTCAGCACAGACAGCCACCAAAAGGAAAGCATCCCCGCCATCGGCCCTTCCCCTGCCGCTGCCCCTGCCGCTGCCTGTGCCCTGGGGTCGAGGCGAGCTCCCCCCACCCGCAAAACTTCCTTGTCTTGAACTGCAGCAAGGCTGGGACGTTGCTGAGAACAGTCTGTCTTGTAAGCGTCAAGTCTGTAAGACAGAAGCCTGTGAGAGTAGAACGGGGGCAGCGCCACATGGCAGCGCCACCGTGCCCGCCTCTTCTGTTCTCCCCCCTGATGCAGACACTGGCGTTCCCAGCGCCCTACCTACTTCCACTGCACACATTCCAGCGCTTCCCACCACCGCGCATGTGGAAGGGCATGCCACTGGGGCCCCCATCCGGGGAGCAGACAAATCAAACCCTGAAGAGGCGCCCACACCTAAAATCCCCAGTGGCCGTTTGGCTCCTGCTGCTGCTGCTGTTCCTCACAGTACCCCTGCTGCTAATTTGGGGGTTCTAAAGAGTGAGCATGAAGGTCGATCAAAAGCCACAATCCCTTCTGCTTCTGTCTTTCCCAAACCACCTCCCCCTGGACTTTTGCCTCCCCCCTGCCCAATGGAATTCCCTGTCCCTATGTGTGTGGATTCCGCTCTTCCTCTTTCCTTCCCTGCCCTCCCCTCTATGGTTCCAAGGACTGTGAGCAGTCTGAAAACGGACACCACCACAGTTTTTGTTACACTTGCCCCCAGGGTGTGCTCTCAGGTGTCTATGCTGCCTGCTACACGTGATGACACTGTTGACATGGACACAACACCGCCTTCTGAGGCAGTCATTTTTTACTACATCTCCAGTTTCCAGCACCAACCCCTATTCATCTCTCCAGGCCTCCTGTAGCCTGCAACAGGGACACCTTCTGAATGGCCCAGTACCTCCCAGCCCACCTACACCCCACCCCTATCCATTCCCCCAGACCCCCTGCATCATGTGCCAGGGCCCTCTTCCCAATGGGCCAGTCCCCACAAACCACCCTCCACCCCAACATTATCCCTTTCCTCCAGTCCCCTGTAGCCTAGCCCAGGGGCAGCTGGTGATGGGGCCAGTTCCCACTAACCCACCTCCACCTTGGGCCCTGTCCTTCCCTAGTTTTTACCCATCCTTGGTGCCTCAGAACTCTCCTTGGAGCACCACTGTCATCCCCAGTGTGCACCAGTAGAGTGTATCTGTTCCCAGGAGTGTGGTTCCTTGCATCCTTCCCAACATGGGCCCAGTCACTGTCCCCATTTCTGGAGGCAATACTTGCTCACCAGCTAAACCACCCACGGATGATGATAGTGCTATGAATACAGCTCCACCTTCCCAGGCATCAGTTTTTCAATTTTCTGTCTCAATGAACAACTACTCTGCATTGAACCAGGTGTCCCCTGCTTCTGATAACCTGCCACATAGTGGCATAATTTCCACTATGCAAGGACCTGACAATTCAACTTTACCATCCCAGCTCATGCAGGGACAAAACCCCAATACTGGAAATATTTCTAATGCAAGAGCCATTCCTCACCCAACATTAGGGGTCTTTAATGGACAATGTGACAGTAGTTGCTTTCAGAGTGACTCTTACCACCAGCTGATGTCCTAACTGTTCCTCCAGTGCAGCTACCCAGAGATACCACCATGCAATGGAGCCACATGGACATCACACTGTCATCCCCTGCAGTGAACCCCGCTGTCATCACCCAACAAGCTCCTTCTAGCAACTCTCAGTGTGCTGTGTACACTGCCACACCTTCAATGAATACAGTGAAAATCTCCATGTTGACAGGCTCTGGTGACACTAATTCACCAATTCACCAAGCCACTCCTGGCACATCAGCTGTCATTGGAAATAAAGTTCTGTCAAATGCAGGACATGTGCGGTTTGGCACATACTCCAAAGGCTCACGTTTGGACTCTAGGTCGTTACATATCAACCACAGGCGTAGATTACACGTGTAGAAACATCCAACCCCTCCACAAGACTCAATGGATTTCTTGTTTTTCCCTTATTTTGTGAGCAGAGCTAGCAGCTAATCTCATTCTGACCTCTGGCTGTGTTGTTATCACAAGGTTATGCTAAGTGCAAGGACATTTGTTTACTAGTAACTCAGCCCCTACCTGGAATTGCTTTACTATGTCTGCCTGGAGTCCATTCCTATGTTAATCAACCTCATCCTGACTTTACTGTCATCATGTGTTAAGAACTTCAGGGGGCTGGGGATATGGCCCAGTGGCAAGAGTGCTTGTCTCGTATACATGAGGCCCTGGGTTCAATTCCCCAGCACCACATATACAGAAAACGGCCAGAAGTGGCGCTGTGGCTCAAGTGGCAGAGTGCTAGCCTTGAGTTAAAAAGAAGCCAGGGACGGTGCTCAGGTCCTGAGTCGAAGACCCAGGACTGGCCAGAAAAAAAAAAAAGAAAACATCACTCAGTGATGGAATGCAAAGAGCTACCTGGATCAGAAAATCTTGATTCATGGACACAGAGCAAAATCCATTGAAGGCCCAGAGGTGCAAGTAGGTTTTAAAATTCTGGAGCTTGAAGCTCAGAATGGAGCCAGGCTTAATATTAGCTACTTGGGAGACAGAGATTGAAGGACTGAGATTGAAAGACAGAGATTGAAGGACAGAGATTGAAGGACTGGAGTTCAAGGCCAGCCTGGGGTTAAAAATATAAAAGACTTCATCTCAACAATAGCTGAGTATGGTGGCACATGCCTGTTACCTCAAGTTATGGGAAAACACAATGTCTGGACACAGTGGCATTTCCAGGTGACAAAAGGAAGCACAAATAGGAGGATCACAGTCCAGGCCTGACATAAAGGGAGATCATTTCTCAAAAGTAACCAATCCAACCTTATAATCTGTTGAACACAAGGACTCCCAGGAAGTAGGAACATGTGGAGGGTTGGGATGAGAAGGGAGTTACATGGATAGAGGGAGAAAGGGTAAAAAAAAAAGTTTTAAAATATGGTAACTACTCCAAGAAGGTGTTGCTGGCATGGCTTAAGTGGTACTTATCTAGCAAGTGTGAGGCCTGAGTTGAATCTCCAATACTAGAAAAGAGAGAAAATCAGAGACGGAGACAGAAACAGAAATTGGGAACATAAAATTCAGAAGCAGAAGAAAAGGAGAAAAGGAAATTAGAGGGAAGGGAAAGAAAGCAGAAAAGAGACTTAAAATGGGTTTGGATAGATTAAACTTAGAATGAATTTTAAAAAACCTATGTTCCATGACATTTTCCTCCTACAGCCTCACTGTTTCCCTTTCGTTCTTCCTTTTTCAAATATATTTTCCTCATATTTGACACATAGTTATGGCGACAATGAATCTCTAAAATGGCTTGCAAGGGTACTTTTGAAAAATGTGTGTGAGGCCTGATTGACCCTCAACCACACTCGTTCTCTGTATTTCCTGTTGACCTACAGGTGAAATCACATAGCTGACCTAATGCACTTGCCCATGTCCGTTGCTCAGTCAACACAAATCCAGAGTCTTCCAGGAGCTGCAGAAGGTGGAACAGTGAGTCTACACAGAAGGCAGACAAGCAGAGGGAGGGGAATAAGGCAAGTGACTGTTTTGTTTTATTTTCCTTCTGCATTTGTCTAGTCATTCTGAATATTAAAACTAATTTGCATAGAAAATTTGACTCTGTGCTGTTTTTCAGCATGATATGACATCATTATGGAAACAGGAGAAAGGAGCAAAGGAGGAAGAAGGGGATGGGACAGAGAGGTGAGTCAAAGAGAAGGACGGAAAATGAGAAAATCTCGGGAGAATAGAAGTAAGAAAGGGGGAAGAAAGGAAGGAACAAAGGAAGGAAGGAAAAAAGGAAGGAAGAGGGATCCCTTTTAAAAGTTGTAAGAAATAATGGAGCATCAGACTTCATTGAAGCCCTCCATTGAATACCATGAGACATGGTTAAAATAGGCACGAAATGTTGAACATATTATAATATGTTCATATAATATGAACAATATAAAATGTTGAACATATAATAACCCTAGCCAGTTCTCTCTAAGATTATCACAGTGATTTAGCTCAGCTAGCATTTTGCTTCCTATGTGAAGAAAGTTGAGAAAGTATTTATTCTGTTTAATCCCAATGAGGACAAACCCAGGCAGCAAAGAATAATGATTTCCTTTAAGTTTCTGAGACTTTCCAAGGACATTCCCAAAGCTGAAAATCTGAGAAAGCAGCCAGTTTGGCACTGTGTCACAAGTGAAGCATTGCAAGGCACACATTTTTCTGCATACTGCAGGCTATTTTGAATAAGGCAAAAGGATTCTGATAAAATGTATCTTGCTGTTTTATCTTGAAGGATAAGAAGTGCTTCTCTGTACTGCATCCTCTGGGAGTTTCTGAGAATCTCCTGAAGATTTCACGTAACAGGTTAATGAACACAGAACTATTTCTACCCTTGAAAAGAAACGAGCTATTTATTTGCTCACATCTCTTTAGTGAGATTATCAAAGGCACTGAGGGATTTTTGATGAGAGGAAGTTGCACAGTATCAACAGTCTATGACTTTGAGCTTGTCCATGAAAATCCAGAGAGGAGCTCTCCATCAGAATGCAGGAGAATCGGGGCAGTAGCAATCCTGTGAGTTATGTGTAAGATCTCAGGCAATTTAAATTGTATCTTCACCTACTTTTCATATTGGAACTTAGAAAATAGCAACATGTAACACACCATCAACTCTTATTCCAGTGACTTTATAGACAGATCTCATTTTTTGTTGTCATTGAGAATTGTTTAGCAAGCATCTGATATTTCTCAGCTCCAGTTAGTCTACTGTCAGACTCAAGTCACCCAATGGGTAGAAATGTTACTGTAAACCTTCACAAAATGTGTTCTGTGTGGTCCCATAGAGATTGAAGGCTGGAAATTATCATGGAGAAACAGTTGCACCACAAACATATTTTGCATCTGTTTTGTAATGCCAGAGCTCCAACTCATTTTCTCTCAGTTCATGGCTGGCCCTCTACTGTTTGAGTCACTCCCCCAGTCTGGCTTTTTGCTGGTTAATTGGAGGTGGACTCTTGCAGACTTTTCTGCCTGGGCTGGCTTTGAACTGTGAGACTCCAGATCTCACCCTCCTGAGTAGCCAGGGTGACAGGTGAGAGCCACTGTGTCTGGATTTTGCATTTCCTGTCTGCATTTCCTTCCCTCCTTAGCCAGCCCTGCAGGGCACTCGTGTCTGAAGGAACCATTTGCAGACTTGGACTCTGGTTCTTCGATGGTTGTGACCTGCAATAAGCAATTTACCATAACTAAGTGCTAGCAGAACCATGTTTTTCTCTTTCTCAGAAACATAAAAGGTATAAACCATATCAGCTAGGCATCATCCTTAATTTGAACTTTTTAAGTACATTTTATGATGCTAATTTAAGTCATGCCTTTTGATACTAATTTGATGAAATAATACTTCAAAGTTTTGGACAAAATTATTATAGCTTTATAGTGTGCTTCTTGGTCACTTTTTAGACTATGGCAATATCACAGAATGGGGGGGACAATGTGGGCAGAAAACACCCACCCTGTGCTGGTGGCTCATGCTTACAATTCTAGTTACTCAGAAGGCTGAGATCTGAGGATCATGGTTTGAAGCCAGCCCAGGCAGGAAAGTCCATGAGACTTTTATCTGCAATTAGCTACCAACAAACAAACACATAAATAAGTAAGTAAATAAGTAAATAAGAAAATAAATAAAGCAAGCAAGCAAGCTGGAAATGGAGCTGTGGCTTAAGTGGTAGAGTGCTAACTTTGAATGAAAAGGCTCAGAAACAGCACTCAGACCCTGAATTCAAGCCCTAGGGGACCCCCCCCCCCTCGCAGCATGTGCTCAAACAAAAGAAAACTAGGAAAGACTGTATTTAGATTTGAATAATTATCCAACCACTCAATCATTGTAGGAATATTCCTGGGCTTAAATAATGATGATATAAATGTGGCATGCTGTCATATTTCAGCCATGAAAGTTTGAGGTTGGAGGCATGGCTCAAGTGGTAGAGCATTAGCCCATGAGTGAAATGGTCAGGTATTGAGTTCATGTCCCAATCTCAAAAAATAAAATAAAATAAAATATTATATACAATGTAAAAAGTTAAGTCATGCTTCCTTTCTAATATTTTATTATATACTTCTAGGTACATAATATTAGCAAGTACTTCCTTTCTAATGTTTTATTATGTACTTCTGGGTACGTTTATATTTTATTCATAAATTTTTAATTTTTTTAGAACCAAAAATTTTTTTTAAATTTTTATTGTCGGGGCTGGGGATATAGCCTAGTGGCAAGAGTGCCTGCCTCGGATACACGAGGCCCTAGGTTCGATTCCCCAGCACCACATATACAGAAAATGGCCAGAAGCGGCGCTGTGGCTCAAGTGGCAGAGTGCTAGCCTTGAGCGGGAAGAAGCCAGGGACAGTGCTCAGGCCCTGAGTTCAAGGCCCAGGACTGGCCAAAAAAAAAAAAATTTTATTGTCAAACTGATGTACAGAGAGGTTATAGTTTCATACGTTAGGCATTGGATACATTTCTTGTACTGTTTGTTACCTCCTGCCTCATTGCTCCCTTCCCCCTTCCCCTTTCCCTCTCCCCCCATGAGTTGTTCAGTTGATTTACGCCAAACAGTTTTGCAAGTATTGCTTTTGCAGTTGTTAGTCTTTTTACCCTGTGTCTCTCGATTTTGGTATTCACTTTCAGTTTGCTAGTTCTAATACCGGTATACACGGTTTCCAATGTACTCAGATAAGATACAGTGATAGTGCAGGTACAACCACAGGAAGGGGATACAAGAGGATCATCAACAATAGAAGCTACGGTTTCACATGGCATGTTGAAAGTGATTACAACAGTGATATAACAGTCATTCCATAACATGGAGTTCATTTCACTTAGCATCATCTTATTTGTTCATAAGGATATAGCTGTTGGGCTCTTGTAATCCTCTGCTGTGACTAGCCTAAACCTGTGCTAATTATTTCATAAATTTTTAAAATTGTTGTTATTAAGTAGTTTTATAAGTGCGTTAACATTCCATAAGTCGGGTTGTAAGTACAATGCTTTTTGGTCAATATCACCCCTTCTTTTGTACTCCCCTACTTTCCCCCTCCCATCCCTACTCTCAAGTTACATAATTCATTTTTATATAATGTACACTTAATATAATGATTACATTTGCTCACCTTTCCTCCCTCCATTCCTGCCTTTCTCCTTTATCTACCCCCAAAACATACTTCCATTGCTTGATACTCATTTTGATAAATAATACTTTAGTTGTTCAGAGGAGTTATGCCTTAGTATTTCTCCCCTAAGTATATTCTCCTTTAGTCAGTTTGTGTGCAAATGCATTGAGCTCTGTATATGTTATCATGCAGAGTTGTATTTTAGATCTTGCTTCCATATGTGAGAGAAATGACCCACTGCCTGTTTATGGCTGGGGTTTGGGAAGGTTCCTCACTCTGCCGTGGCCACTGCAGATGTCTTGGCAGGGGTGGGATTTTTGCCACTTGGGTCTTTTTCTCTGGCTGTCCATCCTTGGCTTGGGAATGGCCTCACCTGCTCCAACACTGGATCAAGCTTCAGATGTACAATGGGAGGAGTGGAAGTCGAGGTACAGAAAATTCTACTGCATGGCTGCTATTGTTGAAAATATCCAAAGACCCCAGAGACAATGGTCCTTCTGTTGGGATTTTACAGCAGTGGAGAAGTTTGAGAAGCCAGGTTTGGGCATGGCATTAACTAAATGATACTCATAGCGAGCAAAATGTGTGAAACACATCCCTGTTCTCTGGGCATAAAAAAAATGGCTTCCAGATACAGCCATCTTAGTGATAATTTCCCTTAACTTTTTTTTCCCAGCAGGTGCACTTGGTAAATACAAGCTGAATTGTTCCCATTGTACCGACTTGTTTAGTCTATATTAAATTAATGATTGTCATCTTCATACAAAATTAACATCATTTAAGACTTTGTATTAAATAACTCCTGCAAGGAAATAAAAAGAATATTGATAGTAATTGCAAATTATTCTATGTTGAATAGATTTGTGAATTTTGAAAATTTCACATGGATTTAAAGTGATGTAAATTTGGTCTGGAGTCAACTAATAGTTTTTCTGTCCTGGGATGATTTATAACAGCATGACTTGGAAATCCTAAGCTCAAACTTCTGGGTATTGTGATTCTACCTCACATTCCTAGTAGCTGGAAGGCTATAATCAAGTCTCTTCCTCCTTTACCTGCAAAACACTGACCCTGGATGGACAAACCTGAGGATTCTGTTGTTAATGCTGCATTCCTTGTTTATCTACAAGATTCTGAGAAAATCTTAAAGCATGCTATGACAAATGTGGGCCCCATCTCTACTGCTATTGATGCACAACTGAATTCCTTCCATGTCTACAAGGGAAGTAAACATGATCTTCATAGAAATTGATGATAAAACAATGTAAAAGCACCATGACATGGCTGTGTGATTGACTCTTTTGGATCTATCAATGTAAATCTTTTAGTGTGGATTGCATATTTTGTTAAATCTATACATTTAATAATGTATAACTCAGATTCTCCATTGTCATTACATTAAGAATGTCTTGGGCTGGGAATGTGGGTTAGTGGTAGAGTTCTTGTCTAGCATGCATGAAGCCCTGGGTTCAATTCCTCAGCACCACATAAACAGAAAAACCTGGAAGTGGCACTGTGGCTCAGGTGGTAGCATGCTAGCCTTGAGCAAAAGGAAGTCAGGCCCTGAGTTCAAGCCCCAGGACTGGCAAATAAAAACAAAATGTCTTCATACATTTACATATTTCATAGAGCTTTTAAATAGACATATTGCTGAATGTATTATTTAAAATGTCTCCAAATATTCTACTTTCCAGCCAGGTACCAATAGCTAACATCTATAGTCTTCAGAAGGCTGATATCTAAGGATTGAAGTTCAAAGCCAGTCCAAGCAGAAAAGTTTGTCACTAGACTTCTAAAACTACCTAAAACTACCTAAAACCCAGAAATGGATCTGTCGCTCAAGTGATAGGGTACTAGTCTTGAGTAAAACACTAAAGGACTGTGCTCAGGCCCCGAGTTCAAGTCCTAATTCCTACCAGAACCAAAACAAAACAAAACCTTTTTTAAAGATTCTTTGTTTTTCATACAGATGAAAAGAGCCCCTTGATTCAAGTACTTTTATGTTTTGTGCTATTTCCTAAGTTTTACATTACATAGAATTACAGGATTATAAAGAGTGATCTTAAAGCCAGGTGCAGTAGATTGAAGTCCTAGCTACAGGGGAGGCTGAGGTTAGGAATCATAGTTTGAGGCAACCCTAGGTAAATGTAGTTCATGAGACTCCATCTCCACCACGGGCTGGGATCAGTGGTTTGTGTTTTCCATCCCAAGCTATGCATGAAGCGCAATGGCTGGGTGCAGGGCACATGCCTGTCATTTCAACAACTTGGGGCAGCACAAAGAAGAGATTGCAGTCTGAGCCAGCCCAGGCATAAAGTAAGACAGTCTCTCAGAAAAAAAACCAACCAGTTGAAAAAGAGATTTGTAGTGTGACTCTAGTAGATACCCGCCTAGCTAGTACAAAGCCATGATTTCTAACCTCATAACTATTCCTCTAAAAAACAAAAGTTGAAGTCATCTGAGGTAGAGACCACACAGTCTGGAGATTGAAGCAAGAGTCAAACAACAAAGTAAGGCCAACTTCATAAGTAAAATACAAAAGAGTTGTCTTTTACATTTCTAGGCAAGCCTTTTACACAAAGATATATGGTGACTTGTTTTCCTCCTGTGTTTAAATTGTGATCTGAATTCCTAGCCTTGATTACAATAGACCCTATTTCCATGAATAGGAAGAATCAATATTGTAAAAATGGCCATATTGCCAAAGATGATATACAAATTCAACACAATCCCCATCAAAATTCCAATAACATTCATTACTGAAATAGAGAAAACAACCCAAAATTCATATGGAACAAGAAAAGACCTAGAATATCCAAAGCAATTCTATGCAAAAGAAGCAGCACAGGCAGTATCACAATACCAGACTTCAAGCTCTATTATAGAGCCATCATAACAAAAACAGCCTGGTACCGGCACAAAAACAGACCCGAAGATCAATGGAATAGGGTAGAAGACTCAGAAATGTCAGCTGATACTTGACAAAGGAGCCAAAGACATACAATGAAAAAAGCATAGCCTTTTCAACAATTGGTGCTGGGAAAACTGGGCAGCCACATGTTGGTGACCACAGGCACAGGTGCCAACCTTGCGTGTATCCAGTGGGGATGGGAAGCAGTGTTCTGTGAGTTACAGCACCCTGAAGAAGGGAAGGCCACCTTCAGGGTTGGAGAAACCAAAGTGGAATAAGGAAGAGAAATAACCACATGCAATGTGTACTAATACATATTTAAGCGAACAATATTAAACCATATTTAACCAATGCATTGTTATAGTTACTATGCAATTCAAGTAGGTGAAGCAGATTAACCTGTCCAAATGGGTTCCTATAGGCAACACCAGGCATTGCTGAGAAACGAGAGGAAAACTGGAGAGAAAAGCACATGGAGCCTTCCACACACCCCCAAGCTCTTCTCAGACCTGAGCCTGGCTCCCACCCTCTGCTCTCTGATTCCCTGACACCCACTCCTGCTAGTCCCTCCAGCCATGGGGCGGGGTGGTGGTGGTGGTGGTGGTGGTGGTGGTGGTGGTGCACAAACTCACTTCTGCCCTGGGGGGAGAGGAAGGCTAGACCATGGGAAAGTGGACCCCTGGGCCCAGGTCAATCTTGCTGCCTGTGTGCTTGGACCCCTGGCTGGCTGGCTGAGCAGGCTCCAAGCACAACTTCAGTTGTGCACAGACTCTACCCAGATCTGCTCTCCTGAGGAGCAGCACTGTTCTAGGCACAAGCTCCTAAGCCCAGGAGGCTTCCCTGGAGAGCTTTTCTGCGATACAGGGCAGGTGAGGACCAGGGAACGGGGGAGGCTCAGGGGACAGGGGAAGTCCAGGGGACAGGGGAGGCCCAGGGGACAGGGGAAGCCCAGTGGAGAATGGGGGACAGACTTCCAACCTGGCTGTGCTCATGTGCAGAGCAGAAAGAACTCCAGGATCTTGACCTTTCATGTTTTTATGAAGAAGCGAAATGCTTACTTAGGCAGGTCAGCCTGCCTGTGAAGATTCAATACCCGGTGGCCGCAGTCTGGACCTGGCCATTCTGTCCCGGGGTTGTGTGGGCTGCGATGAGTGACACACGGGCCCCAGCTCAACAACGTGGGGAGACCTGATCATGGTCAGTCTCTGGCAAGTGTAGTTCAAAAGGTGAGCGATGGGAGGATTTGAAATCATGAACATGTTGCTTGCCATGTTGTCCTCTCTGCTGTCTGCCCTCTGGGCCCCTCATTGCATCCCTGACCAGCAGGAAAGCTTCCCCTCACCTGCCCAGCTCAACACCTCAATCTGACAGTGGCTTCTTCCTGGAGGCTTCACCGGGGCCTCTGACCAGTGTACCAGAACACCCACAAAGATACATGTTCTAATCAGAGAAACAAGGTATTCCATATTCAGATGACACAAGCAAATTGTTCTTTTTTTTCTCCCCCTTTTGTGGGACTAGAACCCAAGACCTTGTGTATGTTAAGCATATTTCTGCCACTAAGTCCACAAAATCCTCAGCCCTAGAAGATCTACTATTTATTATCTCATGTGCACAGTGTTTATAGTCTGAATTCTTGTCAGTATTCTGGTCTTCTGAGCTGTGATCTAAATTATCCATGAAGCTCCACTTAACTACATTAGGCCTTTTATTCCCTTTCTCCAAATATTTCCAAATGCCTTCCACAAACCAATGCCAAAAGCCTCTGGACCGTACAGTGAGGTGCTCACTGTTACAACCAATTTCTCAGTACCTTTCCCCATGTGGGTCACAGTTTGTCATTGTGACAAAATACTTGAGAAAAACAACTAGAGAGAGGAAGGATTTCTTTTGGCTCATGGTTTTGAAGGATTCTATCCACAGTCACTGGTTCTGTTGTATCTTGGCCTGTGCATGATGAGGCAGATCGATCATCAATGCAGGGAACACATGGTGGAGCAAAGTAGCTCACTTTAAGATGGACAAGAGGCAGAGAGCCAAAAAAGGGTCTCAGATGAGATACAACTATCAAAGACACACCCTCTATTACCTACATCCTCCAAGTAGGCCCCACCTCCTAACCTCCCATTCTAGTATAAACTCATCAATGAGATCCAGCCCTCATGACCCATTCACCTCTAATAGTGCCACCTTTTGGGGACCAAGCCTTCAACACACATACTTTGGGGGAAGACATGTTATGTCCAAACCATAATATCACTATTTGTTCCTTATCTTACATGGTTTGGCCTAGCAGAAAAGTGGGTAGTCAGAGGTCACTCTTTATAAAAGGCCTAGGATCAGCTGGGCACCAGTGGCTCATGCCTATAATCCTAGCTACTCCGGAAGCTGAGGTGTGAAGATTGTGGTTCAAAGCCAGCCTGGGTAGAAAACTCTGTGAGACTCTTTTATCCAATAAACTACTTGAAGTGAACTAGCTGGAAGTGGTGGTATGATGAAAGTGGTACAGTGTTCTGCTTGAGCAGAAGAAGCCCAGGAACGGCACCTAGGCACAGAGTTCAAGGCCCAGGACCAGCAAAAAGAAAATGGGCCTATGATATCTACCTATTCATTCCTCAATTTTATAGTTCTCCCCCCTCTCCATTCAGAACATATCTATGTAAACCAAGGCATACACACTTTTCTATAGAGTCAGATAGTAAATATTTCAAGTTCTGTAACTGTTCCATTTCTATTACAACTCTATTCCTCCATGAGAGTACAAAAGTAGTAATGAATAAGTAAATGACTACGCATAGATGGGCTCAGGTTTATAAACCCTGAAGTGATATATTGATTGATTGGCAGAACTGGGCTTTGAACTCAGGGCCTCATACTTGCTTGGCAAGTACACTAACACTTGATCCACTTCAACCACTCCTTTTGGTGTTGGCTAATTTCAAGCAAGGGTCTCACTGGATGTCTGGGCCAACCTGGACTGCAATCCTCCTATTTGTGCTTTCCTTTCTGTGACTAACATGATAGGAGTGCAACATTATACCCAGCTATTGTGATTAAGTCTCATAAACTTTTAATTGTGTGTGTGTGTGTGTCCCCTGGACTGGACTCAAACCATGATCCTTCGATCTCTGCCTCTCTAACCCTGGAATTTGATTATCATATACTTACTATTCTAATTTGGGGGGGGGGGAAGTCCTGGGCCTTGGACTCAGGGCCTGAGCACTGTCCCTGGCTTCCTTTTTGCTCAAGGCTAGCACTCTGCCACTTGAGCCACAGCGCCACTTCTGGCTGTTTTCTGTATATGTGGTGCTGGGGAATCGAACCCAGGGCCTCATGTATAGGAGGCAAGCTCTCTCACCAGAAGGCCATATCCCCAGCCCCTACTATTCTAATTTTGACTGACTTTTCAATTGTTTAAAAATGTGAAAACAATTCTTAGCTCAAAAGCAGCAAACTAGACTGAGCTCATGTGAAAGATTGGACCTACCAGCTGTTGTTTACTGGCCCCTACAGGACAAATTATGCATAGCCTTTTCAAATTTAGCCTTTTCTGAGGGTAGAACCTGTTGGCAGCAGAGCACAAGTACATGGACTCCCTCCACATTACCTTACGGCAAGAAATAAAGATGGCTTTTCTATTTCATTTTAGCTGTTGGATGAATGTAGAAAGCACTACCAGGACTAAGTCATCAGGAAAGAATTATAGATAAGATGAGGCCTCAGGAGAATGATAAAGGCAAGATGATGGTAACTGATCACAGTCAACCATTGATAGTTTGATACTTCATGATGGTAAAAGTTCCTAGCTTCTTCAACTTATTTATGTGGGGAGAATATCTAAAATTCATTTAACTTGGCATGGTTAGCAAAATGACAGAGCAGATGTTTAGTAATGAGTCTTTCTTTTTAGATTCATAACTAGAATCACCTGGGAAGCTTTTTAAACTATAACATCAGACTAGGGGACCAAGAATTCTCTAGGTGATTCTAATTTGCATCCATGATTACTATAGTATGATAGTTAGATTTCTAGTCTTCACACAGTTACACTGTGTCCTAGTCAATGCCCAAAGACACAACCTGCAACACTTGCACAATTCTCTGCAGCCTGTTACATAAGATCCTCTGCATTGTACATTCTTGGCCTTTCTTCTTGCCTTGAATCACATGCCTGGGCAAGGTGAATTCCAGGTGGGTTTCTGTATTCTTTCTGGACTCTTGGCCAAAGAGTTGGCTACAGGTACAAATCAATTAAAAAATGTGTAGGTACTTCACAAAACAACATATATGAATAAACATACATAGGTTCTCTACATGTTTACTCATTTGGGAAATATATATTGAAATCAGAATGAGACACAATCTCATACCAACTGCTAATAGCAACACATTGACAACACCAAATACTGAAAAGTATAAAAGGACTGGAACACTCAAACAATGTTGGGAGAACAAGAACAAAAAAAAAGAATAACACAACTATCTCAAGAAAGCAATCTGCTATAATGTCAGCTTTACACAGTATTATCAAGGTTCATCCATGTTGTAGCATGTATCAGAATAGTCTTTCCTTTCAAGGGGGAGTAATATTCTATATAGACACTATATTTTGATTGTTTGGGTGTTTCAGTTATTTGGTCATTTTGATAATATTCCTATCACACAGATATGTGTGTACACATATCTGTTCACATTCTTGCAATTGATTCTCTTGTGTATGTACTTAAAACCAGAATTACCAAATAAGTAATTGTATGCTTGATTTCCCCCTATATTTTCCACAGTAGATTTACCATTTTCATTAATGCTTGCAGTGTATAATGGTTTCCAATTCTAATCACCTCTTCAATGTTTTTCCATCCTTCTTCCCTCCCTCCCTCCCTCCATCTCTCCATTTCTCTTAATCTTTCCATTATTTCTTTTCTCTTTTCATTCTTTCCCCTTTCTTTTCTTTCTCTAATCTTTTCTTCTCCTTCCTATCAATACTTATCTAGTATCTGTGAGCTGGTATCTCATTGAGATTCTGATCTCTATTACTCTGATGAGAATACATATAATATAGAAACATATTTTCATGGGCTTATTTGCTATTTGTCTTCTGAAGAAAAATACCTACTCAAACCTCCTTATGGACATTATTCAATGGAGGTATTTTATTAATCATAGTTGTAGTGGGTTTTATTTAGGAGCTCTTACATTTTCTAGATTTTAATTCCTTATTACATCCATGATTTGCAGATGTTTTCTGTGGGTTCATTTTCCATTCTATTCTATAGCCATTGAATGCACAAAAGTTTTTCATTAGGAGGAGATCTAATTCATCTATTTTTTCTGTTATTACTTTTAATATATTTCAAAAATATTGTCAAGTCCCATGTCATAAAGATTTCATCCTATTTTTTCTATACTTGTCTTGTATTCTTTACCTTTATGCTTAAATGTTTGATTCATTTGATTAAATTATTTACCAATATTACATGTGAAAAGATGGTTTTCTTGGCATCATTATTGAAAAGAAATTTGTTTCCATATAAGATAAACTTTTCATTCTTCTTTATGATTTTGAGAACTGAATGTATACATATCGTATTCCAAGATTTTTTTTGAAGGGGAGAAGATCTTTACTGGCCATACAACAGACAAGGGCCTTATATCTAAAATATACTTACAACTAAAAAAAAATAAGTTCCCTCAAAACAAATTCTGAAAGAAACAACTGTCCCCTCAATAAATGGGTTAAAGACTTAAAGAGAGACTTCTCTGAAGAGGAAATGAAAATTGCCAAAAGACACATGAAGAAGTGTCCAGTACCACTGGCCATAAAAGAAATGCAAATGAAAACAACATTGAGATTCCACCTCACCCCAGTAAGAATGGCCATAGCAACAGATGCTGGCCCAGATATGGCCAAAAGGGAACCCTACTACACTGTTGGAGGAGTGTAAACTTGTTCAATCACTCTGGAAAGCAGCATGGATGTTCCTCAAAAGGCTAAACATACAGCTCCTCTATATTCCAAGATTTTTTTCAAGAACTAACAACCTTTCTTTCCACATCCAGAGGCTGAAGCTCAAGGGATTGTGAAACTATACTATATTGCTAGTGACTGGAAGGAGATCATTGATGGTCTGTTCCTTTGAATTACTTTGTGGAATTCAACACAGTCATTCAAAATAACTACCTTTGAATTCTAAAGTAGAGGTTTTACAGGTGCCCTTGGGCCTCCTTTCCAGGAGGTTGAGGGAGAAAGTTTGTGACTGCCTTGGCCCAACCCACCCATTGAGCTTGACCAGACTAAGTGGCAGCTGCTACTGTCAGCAGCAGACTCGGGTCCTTGGAAATGAACAAACTCTAGGGTAGAGACTGTGGCCTCCTTTTGTACCACATGAGCCTGACTGAAATTAAACCAATAAGTCTCTAGCTTCAGGAGAAATAGGAGAGAGATGGTGTTCAGAAGAAACAGGAAGAGATGAGTCCTCCAAACTATCTGTGTCTATTTATACAGTACTAGTGTCTATTTATACAACATCCACTTAACAATACATAAAGGAAAGTGTACTTCTAGGCATTTCTTTTACCTTCTTACTCTTGTATCCCCTATGTCGTGGTAAAATCCCTTTGGTGGTGGCTGATGGACACATTTTAGTCACATGGCCAACCCTGTCTCTTTAATAGAACCCCAGGTCACCAGAGCTTCAAGTTCCCATGTACAGTGCAGGTTCTGTGAAGCTATGTTCCTTTGTGCATCTGCCCAGGTTCTTTTCTACACTAAGGAAGCAGGACAGGATTCTCTCTCCAGCCCCAGGATGTTCTGGGCAGCAAGAATACCTGACAGAGCTCATGTGAACTAGGCACCCGGATATCACTTAACACTGCTTCCCTGTGGAATAACCTGAGATTATTAGTTTAATATAACTGGGTTACTATTGAAAAGATTGTCTTTTCCAAAGTAAGTCAGCATTATCCAGTACACATATATATACCATAGTATATGTATATAAATTATATGGAAAACCGTTAGTGAATTGATATTCATAGATGTCTGTTTTGCTTTTGTCCAGGTACTTAGACTTGAATTCAGAGTCTTGAATTCTCCTTGGGCTTTTTCCCTCAAGACTGATGCTCTACCACTTGAACCACATCTCCCCTTCCAGCTTTTTGGTGGTTAATTGGAGATAAGTCTTGGAAATTTTTCTGCCCCAACTGGCTTCCAAACATCATTCTCAGATTTTAACATCAGAGTAGGTAAGATTACAGACATGAGAAATTAGTGAGTACCCAGAAATTTCTGTTTTTTTTTTATGTCTTGCTTTTTCTGGAAGATTAATCATCAAACAATGTACTGAGTAGGTAAATGAACTTATCACCAACAATTTCTGGAATTCTACTGGGCATCTGTGTCTCAGTCCTGGAATATTAGCCACGTAGGAAGTAAGATCTCAGGATCCAGGTTCAAAGCAATCCTGGGCAGGAAGATCCACGAGACTCATCTTGAAGTAAATACCAAACAACTAAAAGAACAGCTGTGGCTCAAGTGGTAGAGTGCTAGCCTTTTAGCACAGGGACAGTGACTAGGCCCTAGAACTGTCACCACCAACACTACTACTACTACTACTACTAATAGTTAATGAAGCTAGCCAGGTACCCATTTCTGAAACCCATAATACTAGCTACTTCAGAGGCTGAGATTTGAGGATTTCAAGCTCTGAGTCATCAGTACATATAGCAAAGTCCATGAAACTCTTTATCTCCAAATAACCACCAAAAAGCTCAAAGGAAGGTGTCACTCAAGTGATAGAGCACTAGTCTAGAGTAAAAAAGAAAAACTCAGGGACAACAGCCAGTCCTTGAGATCAAGCCCCAACACCACCTTTCAACACACACACACACACACACACACACACACACACACACACACACACACACACACAAATTAACAAAATTATCACTTTGATTTGTAGTTTAAATTTTTCCTTGGGATTCAGCCATGTGTACCTTTCCTAACAGCTGCTCAGAGGCTCAGCCTCTCCATGTTAAATCTCAGATGATCACAATACTCTTTATTTTTGTAGAGATAAACACAGAAAACAGCAGATGTGCTGAAATTATAGCCAAGCATCCTGGTGCCGGAGGTAATGCAGAATAATTTTGCGGGAGTAATCCCATATTCCTCACGATCATTCAAGATTTGTGGCCCATAACATCGTTTAGAGGTCAGGGATTCTGTTTCTCAAGTCTGATTTGAGCCTCCTGACACCTATGACTCTCTGCAGCAGGAATATGCAAATGCATGTAATGAGCAGGAAATGCAAGCCAGGTACAGGTGATCACACCAGTAGTCCTAGCCACTCAGGAGGCTGAGATCTGAGGGTGGCAGTTCAAGGCCAGCTAGGGCATAAAAGTCCCTGGGACTCTGATTACCAATAACCTACTCAGAAAATCCCGGAAGTAGTGTTTTTTTTTAAACTTTTTTTTAATAGCATTAGGATTTTTTTTTTAATTTTTGTTTCCTCAGATTCATTCTTCTTCTTCTTCTTCTTCTTCTTCTTCTTCTTCTTCTTCTTCTTCTTCTTCTTCTTCTTCTTCTTCTTCTTCTTCTCCTTCTTCTTCTCCTTCTTCTTTTTTTTTTTGCCAGTCCTGGGCTTAGACTCAGTCAGGGCCTGAGCACTGTCCCTGGCTTCTTTTTGCTCAAGGCTAGCATTCTGCTACTTGAGCCACAGTGCCACTTCTGGTCATTTTCTATATATGTGGTGCTGGGGAATCGAACCCAGGCTTCATGTATAGGAGGCAAGCATTCTTGCCACTAGGCCATATTCCCAGCCCCCCGGAAGTAGTGTTGTAACTTCAGTGCTAGATCCCTAGCATTGATTACAAAGAAAGTCTGAGAAAGAAATCAGGACCTGTGTTTCAGCCTCAGAATCAGCCAAATAAACAAACAAATAAATAGAATAGGATAGAAAAAATAAAATAGAATAGAATGGAATAGAAAATGCAGGTAAAATTGTTTTTCCCTGAAATTAGAATCAAGAATTCCATACTGAGCTCTTGAGTTTTGGTACATCTGACCTTTTAGCAGCAACCCTGGATGAAAACCAGGTACCACACACACAGAAGCTGGTCTCCAAATAGAATCTGGCTCCTCAATGAATCCTTCCCAAATGAAGATGAGCCAGGGACCACTCCAGGGATGAAGTGAGCACAGTTACATCAAGGCAGAGGCAGCAACCACCAACATGAGCAGATAGGTGTGCATGGGAGACTGGTCCCAGGGAAAGAAGAAACTAAGGGAAGTCACTGGTGTGTCAAACCTTACAGAGCTTGTGTTAGGAAATTTTTTTTTTTTTATGAGAATCGGAGAGGAAATTGAAGATCTCGGTTACATGCTTCTATCTCTTTTTCCTAATATTATAAAAGTGAAATTGATTTTATATGTTTTAAGAATTGCTGAAAGAATGAAGTGAGATGAACTGCATATTTTTAATACCTTTAGTTTTATCTGAGGCATTTTTGCTTTATTTAGACCTAAAAACCTGCAGTTAAATGGTTCTAGAAAGAAACTGGGCTTTTGACTCCTAAAAATGACCAAAGAAGGACTCAGTCAAGAGGCATAGGACAAGGGGCCTCCTGGGTACAGGAGAGCAGAAAGCTGTGGCGCCCCAGCCCTGTCCACATGACAGCCCTCCACACTGTTATATGGTTACCTGCGTGGACAAACTCTGATCATGCCTCTGAATCCTCTTGTGGTCCTCTCTACATACTTCTAGTTTTAGCAAAGAATTCTGCTAAGTCAGATTTTGTTCTATTACTGATTTTTGCTTTTGGTAATATTGGAACTTGCACTCAGGGTGTTGTGCTTGCTAAGCAATTCCTGCACCATCGGAGTCATACTGCCAACTCCTTTGCTCTGGCTATTTTTCAAAATCTGTCTTCTTTCTTTCTTAGGCTAGTCTCCAAAACTATCCCTCAGAATAGCTAGTCTTACAAGTATGACACACTGCTTCTGACAAAAACTTCCTGTTCTTTATATCTGTTCATCCTTCATACTGATCAGATTCCTCTTCCACCATGCACCATTGATGTCTGACCACTCTGGCAAATGGTTATCAAGAATTGTGTCAGGTCTATTTAGCCTGAATCACCAAGTATTGTTTTTCTTTGTGGGCCTTCCATCCTTACCCTTCTCTCATGAGTGGAAATGAATTCCCACTAGCTCTTACCATTGCTGCCCTTGGGGTTGAGTAAATCTACATCCCTTAGTGCAAGAATCCATTGCAGTAGTCCCTATCCCTGTCCCAAGGTCCTTGAGCAAATATTGCTAGTTGGACTTCAACAAGTTTCAGTTAACTTCTGTATTTCTTTGTATTTTGTTGTTTTTGTTGTGCTGAGATTCAATTCAGGACCTTGTGCTTGTAACCTAGGTGTTCGTCCCTATGAGCTATGCCTCCAGCCACTTCTTTGCCTTGGTGAATTTCATGACTGGTACTTGCTTTATGCCCAGGCTGGCATGAATGTCCCTCCTCCAAGTTATGCTTCCCAGTGTTATAGGGTGAAAACAGGCACATGCCCCCAATCCAGCCGTCATTAAAGACTCTATTTAACTTGGATGCCTGGGTTGGTCTTGGACTGTGATACCTCAATCTACCTCCCAAGTAGTAGGATGATATAAGCTTGGACTGTCATTATTGTCCCTGGCGATACACCTGTCTTTTCCCTTCCAGCAGGACAATAGGTGAAGCAGCATTGCACCAAAGTCTTGATGGTGACCCATGGGAGCCTTGGGGCTCTGCCCCCAGTGGCCTCAGCACTGCCTTCCAGATCTCCTGGCAGCAAGAAGATGGGGAATGGGGATGTGTGGAGAATGAAGGCTCCAAAGCTGAGCTTCCTCTCCTAAGCCCCACTTTCCTGACTCACAGTAAAGTTATCTCTGCACTTCAGAAGGGATTTGACACTCATCACTCTTTTGACTTCGTGCAGCAGGACTAGAACTTAAACTCAGGGCTTTTTCTCAAGAATGGCACTGTACTGCTTGAGTCACAATGCCACTTCTAGCTTTCTGCTGGCTAAAAATAAAATGTCTCACAGACTTTCCTGCCCTGGCTGGCTTTGTAAGATGGTCCATCAGATCTCAGACTCATTTGTATCTAGAATTATAGACATGAGTCACCTGTCTCTAACACTTACCAGGCTGGAATCTGCCTTCCTCTCTGCCATGAGCAACATAACCTGCAACGTGGGGCTCAGAGGAGCAGCCATCTTGGGACCCCTCTTGGCTCCCATGCTCTTGAGTACCGTGACAATGCTAGGAACACTCATGAACAGGCTTTTGCGTTTATGTTTGTTTTCATTACTCATTAAATATGTAGGATACTATTGACATGCATTACTTTCTGGAACACTGCCAGAATATTTCTAAAATTGCTAAATTGTTTCATTGATGAAAAGAAGGTAATTGGGGTCTTTTTGAATTTTCACTTTAGTTTGATCTTTTTGTTTTCATTTTGGATTTTATTTTTTATATATATTTTATTATCAAAGTGAATTACAGAGAGGTTACAGTTTCATACATTAGGTATTGGATACATTTCTTGTACTGTTTTTTACCTTGTCCCTCATTCCCCCTCCCCCCTCCCCCCTTCCCTGCCCCCCCCATGAGTTGTTCAGTTCATTTACACCAATTTTGCAAGTATTGCTTTTGTAGTAAAAAATATGGAACGCTTCAGGAATTTGCGTGTCATCCTTGCGCAGGGGCCATGCTAATCTTCTCTGTATCGTTCCAATTTTAGTATATGTGCTGCCGAAGCGAGCACTTCATTTTGGATTTTAATAGTGGTGAGAATATTTTTTTTTTTTTGGCCAGTCCTGGGCCTTGAACTCAGGGCCTCAGCACTGTCCCTGGCTTCTTTTGGCTCAAGGCTAGCACTCTGCCACAGCGCCACTTCTGGCCGTTTTCTGTGTATGTGGTGCTGGGGAATCGAACCCAGGGCCTCATGTATACAAGGCAAGCACTCTTGCCACAAGGCCATATCCCCAGCCCAGTGGTGAGAATATTTATGATTTTTCTGCTTCTTCTGTTTTTTTTTAATTGATGTGTGTCACAGTTGTTAAATAAGAATATTTTTATTGAAATTACTAAACCTTGATAACCCAAGTTATGTAACATTGCAAAGCTTCCTTGGAGAATCTTCTTTCCCTTTGAGATAACATTTTTAATCTCCCTTAATGTGTTTAAAACCTAATATATGACAATTGCATTCTAAGATCTTTAACAAACTTAACAATACTTTTTTTTCCACACCTAGGGGCTGAAGCTCTGGTGATTGTAAAACTACACTAGATTGCTAGTGACTGGAAAGAGATCATTGATGGTATTTTCTTTTGAAATACTTTGTGGAATTCAACAGTCATTCAAAATATCTACCTTAGAATTCTAAAGTAGAGGTTTTACAGTTGCCCCTTGGCCTCCTTTCCAGGAGGTTGTGGGAGAAAACCTTGTGACTGCCTTGGCCCCACCCACCCATTGAGCTTGACCAGACTGAGTGGCAGCTGCTGCTCTCAGCAGCAGACTCTTGGTTCCTTGGAAATTAACAAACCAAAGGGTAGAGGCTGTGGCCTCATTTTGTACCAAGTGAGCCTGACAGGAATTAAACCATAAGACCCTAGGTTTTGGAGAAAGCTACAGGAGAAAAAGAAGCGAAGGTAGGATTTACACAAACTGGAAGACATGACTGCTCCAAGCTATCAGTGTCTATTTATATAGTACCAGTGTCTATTTATAAAACATTTCCTTAAAAATGTTCCTAGAGAGGTGGGGTTCTAGCCATTTCTTACACGTCCCTTCTCTTGTATCCCCTAGGTCATGGTAAAATGCCTTTGGTGGTGGCTGATGGACACATTTTAGTCACATGGCCAACCTTGTATCTTTATTAGAAACCCAGGTTGTCAGAGCTTCCAGTTCCCATGTATAGTGCAGTGTCTGTGAAAGTATCTTCCTCAGGTCATCTGCCCAGATTCTTTTTCACAATAGGAAGCGGGACAGGATTCTCTCTCCAGTCCCATTATATCCTGAGCACAAGTACACCTAACAGATCTCTTGACAACGGGACACCCTGATATCACTGAACACTGGAACAATGTGAGATTATTAGTTTGAAATACCTGGATTACCTTTGGAAAGACTGTCTTTTCCAAAGAAAATTAGCATTATGAGCATTATCTAGTAAAAATTCAGTTGGAAGATTTTGTGTTTATATATATGTATATTTAACATATATGTTAAAATTGTATGGAAAACTGTTAGAGAATTGATATTCATATGACTTATGAAATAATTTCATTTCTGAGGATTTTTGTTTTGCTTTTGTGCAGTTACTAAGTCTTGAAATCAGAGTCTCGTATTTTCCTTAGGCTTTTCCCTCAAGGATGATGTTCTATCTCTTGAGCCACATCTTCCCTTCCAACTTTTGGCTGGTTAATTGGAGATAAGTCCTGGGAATTTTTCTGCCCCAACTGGCTTCCATCCATCATTCTTAGATTTCAACCTCAGATTATGTAAGAATATAGACATGAGAAACTAGCGAGCACCAACCACATTCTGGTTCTTTGTGTCTTGTTTTTTTCTGGAGGATTAAATCATCAGCCAATTTACTAAGTAGGCAGTTGAATCCACCATCAAGCATCCTTGAAACTCTACTGAGCATCTGTGTTTCAATCCTGCAATCAGAAGTATGTAGAAAGTGAGAACTGATGATCAAGGTTCAAAGCCTTTCTGGGCAGGAAAAAATTTTGTTCTCTTCTTGAATTAAATACCAAACAACCGGAAGTGGAGCTGTGGCTCAAGTAGTTGAGTGCTAGTCTTTTAGCACAAATGCTAGGGACAGTTCCTAGGCTCTGATTTCAAGTGCAAAACTGCCACCAGTAATAATAATATTATTATTATTAATAATAATATAGTTAATGAAGCTTGCCAGGTACCCATGTCTGAAGCCTGTCATCCTAGCTTGTCTGGATGCTAAGAAATGATGATTGCAGATCTGAGCCATCAGCATGGGTAGCAAGGTCAATGAGACTACTATTTCCAATTAACCACCAAAAATCTCAAAGCAAGGTATGGTTCAAGTGGTAGGGCAATAGTCTGGAGTTAAGAACACTCAAGGACAACACACAGGCCCAGAGTTCAAGACTCAGGGCCACCTTTATACACACACACACACACACACACACACACACACACACACGCAGAGAGAGAGAGAGATGGACAGAGAGAGAGACAGAGAGAGGAACAACAGAATTAATGAAGCAATCACTTTCTTCTCCTAGTCCTTGATTTGTAGTTTGAACTTTTCCTTCAGATTCATCTATGTGTACCTTCCCTAACAGCTTCTCAGAGGCTCAGCCACTCCATGTTAGCTCTCAGATGACTACAATACTCTTATTTTCACAGGATAGGTACAGAACACAGCAGTTGTATTGAAATGACACTATGGCTAAGCATCCTGGTCCAGGGGCAACTGGGAATTACCTTGAGTGAGTAATCCTACATTCTTCACAATCATTCTAAATTTGTAGTCCCTAACATCCCTTAGAGGTCAGGGATTTTGTTCCTCAGGTCTGATTTGACCTTCTTGACTCTTCTGCAACAGGAATGTGAAAATGCATGTAAAGAGTAGGAATTGTAAGCCAGCCACCAGTGGCTAACACCTGTAACTCTAGCCACTCCAGAGGCTGAGAGGATGGCAGTTCATAGTCAGTTTGAACAGAAAAGCTCATGAGACTTGTTTCCAATAGTGTACATATAAAAAGTTGGAAACAGTGCTGTGACTCAAGTGTCAGATCCCTGGCCTTGATTACAAAGAGCCACAAGGACAGCATTCAGGACCTGTGTTCAAGCCCCAGGATTAGCATGCACACACACACACACACGCACACACACACACACACACATGCCTATGTATATATATGTACATTCATATATATGATATCACACATATATATATGATAGAAAATACCGTTAAAATTGTTGCTCCCTAATGTTAGGATGAAGCATTCCATACTGAGCTCTTGAGTCTTAGTGCATCTGGGCTCTTATAAGCAACCTGGGATAAAAACCAAGTACCATACTCAGAGGCTGGGTGAACTCCAAAAATACAAACTGGCTCCTGAGTGAATCCTTCCCGGTTGAAGATGGAGCCAGGGACCACAGTTCCCGCAATTAAGTGAGAACAGATACAGCAACGCAGAGGGGGCAGCTACCACAATGAGCAGGTGTGCAAGGGAGACTGCAACCAGGGAAAGAAGAAAGCAAGGGAAGTCATTGGAGTGTCAAACTTAGCAAAGCTTATGTTTGGAAACTTTGGTTTTATGAAAATCCTAGAAGAAACTGGAGATCTTGATTACATGCATCTATTTCTTTTTCCTAATCGTATAAATGTGAAAGTGATTTTTATGTGATTTTATAATTGGTGAATGAATGAACTCCATATTTTCAATAACTTTAATTTAACTGAAGCATTCTTGCTTGATTTAGGCTCAACAACCTGCTGTTAAATGATTCTAGAAAGAGGCTGAACATCCTAAAAATGACCAATGGAGGACTCAGGCAGGAGGCACAGGACAAGGGGCCTCCTGAGTGCAGGAGAGCAGAAAGCTGTGATCTTTTGTTGTTGTTGTTTGGCAATATTGGGACTTGAACTCAGGGTCTTGTTCTTGCTAAGCAATTCCTACACCACTAAAGTCACACTGTGAACTATTATGCTTTAGTGTTTTTCAAATACTGACTTTCTTCTTTCTTTCCTGGGATGGCCCCCAACCACTATCTTTCAGAATAGCTAATCTTACAGCTATGACCCACTGCACTTGAAAAAAACATCCTGTTCTTCATACCTGATCAGATTCCACTTCCATCACGCACCACTGATGTCTGACCACTCGGGCTAGTGGTTATGAATAATTGAGTTAGGTGTTTCATTGATGAAAAGAAGGTAATTGGGGTCTTGCCTGAACTGTCACTCCAATTTGATTCTTTTTCTTTTCATTTTGGATTTAATAGTGGTGAAAATATGTATGCTTCCTCTTCTTCTTCTATTATTTTTATTGATGTGTTCCAAGTTTCAAAGTAAGAATATTTTATGGAAGGTACTAGACCTTAATAGCCCAAGTTACACAACATTGCAAAGCTTCCACTTTTCTAGACTTTTCTACTTTCTACTCATGTCTACATTTTTTTTTTGGAAACAAGAGGTTTATTTATTTTACTTTTTTCAGTTCTTTTTTTCTGTTGTTTTTTTCCCCTTTTTAAAAAAGTTTTTATTATAAAACTGTTGTACAGAGAGGTTACAGTTTCATACGTTAGGCATTGGATACATTTCTTGTACTGTTTGTTACCTTGTCCCTCATACCCCCTACATTTTTTTTTAATGGATAGAAATAATGCAACCGGTGAAATAGTAGATTTTCAATCCCCTTTGGCCCAATTCAACTCAACTCACTGGTGTTAAATTAGAAATAATTTTCATTTCATTTATTAGGTATGAACTTTTGGGAAATGATTTACCATCCCCACATCTTGATCTCATCTATTATAAAATGTGGATAACACCAGTGACCATACAGAGTTGTATTTAAATTTAAATGAAATAAGACATCATTGGTATGACTACTTATGTGTTGATTCTTCATCTGAATTCCATGTATGCTTGAGAAATGACATCTAATCAAGTATTAGTACTGGTTCAGATACTGTGACATTATGAAACTGAATATTGATGCTGTATATTACCGGGAGCTGAGCAGTCTTTCACATCTGGAATGTCATAGGATTCATGGGTTGATCTTGATCCTGGGAAACTGTAAAAAGGAAGAGCTAGCTTTCTAGCTTTCTTTTATTTAGTGTGGAACTCTTTCAGACTGTCTCAGAATACATATGCCTATATCCTCCCTCCCTTCTTCCTTCTCTCCCTCCCTCCCTCCTTTCCTTCCTTCTTTCTTTCCTCCCCTCTTCCCCTCCCTCCTTTCCTTCCATCTTTCCTTTCTTCCTTTCTCTTTCTCCTTTCCTTTTCTTTTGCCTCCCTTCATTCTTTCCCCTTTCTCCACAGTCTTCCTCTCTTTCCTTTCAACACTTATCCTAGTTCCCGTGAGCTGGTATCATAGTGATTCTGATTTGTATTTCTCTGATGAGAAATATATACAATATGAAACATCTTTCATTGCTTATTTACTGTTTATACATATTCAAGAGAAGAATATCTACTCAAGTCTCCTTTTGGATATTATTCAATAGAGTAATTTTGTTAGTCATGGTGGTAGTTGATTTTATTTAGGAGCTCTTTATATTGTCTAGGTTTTAGTTCCTCATTATGTCCATGATCTGTAAATGTTTTCTGTGGATTCACCTTCCATTGTGTTCTACAGCCTTTGAATGCATAAAAGTTTTTCATGAGGAGATGTAACTTACCTATTATTTCTATTATTACTCACCATATTTGAAAATCATTGCCATGTCCCGTGTCATAAATATTTTACCTTATGATTTTTTGTTTACTTCTCTTGTATTCTTTACCTTTATGATTAAATGTTTGATTCATTTGATTCATTTCTGTTTCCATGTTACAGGAGAAAAGATGGTTTTCCTGCCATTGTTATTGAAGAGAATCTTCAGTGTTCAATCTTTCATTCTCCTTTGATACTTTTTAAACTCAAGGTATGCAGACTGTATTCTAAGATCTTTAAAGAACTTAACAACCCTTCTTTCCACATCCAGGGCTGAGCTCAGGTGATTGTGAAACAATATTATATTGCTATTGACTGGAAGGAGATCATTGATAGTCTGTTCTTTTCAAAGACTTTTTGGAATTCAACAGAACCACTCAAAATATCTACCTGAGAATTCTAAAGTAGTGGTTTTACAGTTGCCCCTTGGCTTTCTGTTCAGGAGTTTGAGGGAGAAAGCCTGTGACTGCCTTGGCCCCACCTACCCATTGAGCTTGACCAGGCTGAGTGGCAGCTGCTGCTCTCAGCTGCAGACTCTTGGCTCCTTGGATGGAAACAAAACCTAGGGTACAGTCTGCGGCCTAATTTTGTACCAACTGAGCCTGACTGGAATTAAACCAAAAGGCCTTAGCTGCAGGAGAAATAGGAGAGAAGGCGGTGTTTATACAAACTGGAAGACATGAGCCCTCCAAGCTATCATTGTCTATTTATACAGTACCAGTGTCTAGTTAAAAAAAAATGCTCCTAGGGAAGTGGACTTCTTGCCATTTCTTTCACATCCCTACTCTTCTATCCCCCATGTCATGGTAAAATCCCTTTCTCTGATGGTGAGTGAAGGATACATTTTATTTACATTACTAAGCCTGTGTCTTTAAATTTCATGAGGCTCTTATCTCCTATAACCTATGCAGAAAAAGCCAAAAGTAGTGCGGTGGATCAGTGGTAGATGGCTGTTCTTGATTACAATGAGGCAAAGGGACTACACCTATGCCCTGAGATCAAGCCCCAGGGCCAGCAAAAATAATAACTTTAAATAAATAAATAGAATATGCTGGTAAAATTTGTCACTCCCTAAATTGAATTCAAGCATTCCATTCTGAGCTCTTCAGTATTAGGGCATCTGGCCAGGTAGCAGCAACCTGGGATGAACACCAGTTACCATACTCAGGAGCTGGGTTAATTCTCCAAATAGAAACTCCTCAGTGAATACTTCCCAGTTTTGATGGAGCCAGGAATCATAGGTCCAGGTGTGAGGTGAACACCGTTACATTAAGGCAGAGGCAGCAACCACCAAAATGAGCAGGTGTGCAAGGGAGACTGCTCCCAGGGAGAGAAGAAACTAAGGGAAGTCAATAGAGTGTGTAACCTAGCAGAGCTTAGGTTTGGAAACTTTGATTTTATGAGAATCATAGAGGAAATGGAAGGTCTTGATTACAGGCTTCTATTTCTTTTCCCTGATCTTAGAATTATGAAAGTGATTTTTATGTGTTTTTAAAACACGTAAGAGTTGAACTGGGATAAAATGGGTATTCTTAATACTTTTAGATTACTTGAAGAATTTTGCTTGATTTAGGTTTTAAAGGCCACAGCTAAATGATTCTAGCACCAGGCTGAGACTTTTGGCTCCTACTAATGACCATGGGAGGACACAGTCAGGAGACACAGGGCCAGGGGCCTCCTGATTACTGGGGAACAGAAAGTTGTGGTGCCCCAGCCCCTTCCATATGACATACCTTTGTGTTTTGATGGTGGTTACTTGCACGGAACAACTCTGTTCACGCTTCTGAATCCTTTTCTGGTCCTCTCTATACACTTCTAGGTTTAGCAAAGAATCCCGATAAGTCAGTTTTTTTTGCTTTGTTGTTGTTGTTGGGAGTCTTGGGACTTGAACTCAGGGTGTTGTGCTTGCTAAGCAATTCCTGCACCACAGAAATCACACTGCCAATTCATTTTCCATTAGTTATTTTTCAAGATCCATCTTCCTCTTTCTTTCCTAGGCTAGCTCTAGGCACTATCCCTCAGAATAGCTAGTCTTACAGGTATGACCGACTGCACCTGACAAAAACATCCTGTTCTTCATATCTGATCATCCTTGATATCTGATGAAATTCCTCTTCCACCATGCACCATTGATGTCTGACCACTCTGGCCAGTGGTTATCATAATTGTGTCAGGTCTGTTTAACCAGAATCAACCAGTATTGCTTCTTTCTCCTTGTGAGCCTTCCATCCTGACATTCTCTGATGAGTGGAAATGAATTTCTACTAGCTCTTGGGCATGCTGCATTTGAGGTTGAGTGAAATCTCCATGCCTTAGTGCAGGAACACATTGTAGAAGTCCCTATACCGGTCTAAAGGTCCTTGAACAAATATTCCTAGTTGGGCTTATACAAGTTTAATTTAACTGCTGTATTTCTTTGTGTTTCATAGTTTTTATTGTGCTAAGGTTTCGATTCATGGCCCTGTCCTTGTAACCTAGGTGTTCTATGCTATAAGCCCTGCCTCCAGCAACTTCTTTCCGTGTTCAATTTCAAGACTGTTACTTGCTTTATGCCCAGGCTGGCATGAATGTCCCTCCTCATAGTTTTGCTTCCCAGTGTCATAAGGGGATAACAGGTACAAGCCACCATGCCCAGCAATTGTTAGCCTATCTAACTTGGATGCCTGGGCTGGTCTTGAACTGTGATACCCTAATCTCTACCTCCCAAGTAGAAAGGATGGTATAAGCTTGGACCAATCATTATGGTTCTTGGCAGTAATTGCAATACACTTGTCTTTCCCTTCCAGCAGGACAATAGGTGAAGTAGCATGTGTACCAAAGTCTTGATGCTGACCTGTGGGAGCCTTGGGGCTTTGCCCCGAGTGGCCTCAGCACTGCATTCCAGATCTCCTGGCAGCAAGAAGATGGGGAATGGTGATGTGTGGAGAATGAAGGCTCCAAAGCTGAGTTTTCTGTCCTAAGCCCCACTTTCCTGACTTGCAGTAAAGGTATCTCTGCACTTCAGAAGGGATTTGACACTTATCACTCTTTTAACTTTGTGCAGCAGTAGTGGAGCTTAAACTCGGGGCTTTTTCTCTCAGGGATGGCACTGTACCGCTTGAGTTACAGTTCCACTTGTAGCTACTCCTGGGTAAAGATAAAAAGTCTCAGACTTTTCTGCCCAGGTTTGCTTTGGACCATGGTCCTTCAGATCTCAAACTCCTTTGTAGCTAGAATTGCAGGCAGGAGCTACCTTGCCCTATAGTTACCAGGCTGGAATCTGCATTCTTCTCTGCTATGATCAACCTCATCTGCAGCATGAGGTGCAGAGGAGCAGCCATCTTTACACAACCTTTTGCTCCACTCTTTACTACTGTAACTATGCTGCGAATATTTGTGAACTATTTTTTGCATGTATGCATATTTTTCTTTTTCTTAAAATTGTAGGGTATTTTTGACATGCACAACTTTCTGGAACACTGCCAGAATATTTGTACAGTAGTTAAAATGTTTACTCTGTTTATTTGTCATCAAAATAATTGAAGAAAGTAAATAATTGGAGTCTTGTCTGAATTCTCATTTCCATTTGATTGTTTTGGTTTTCAGTGGAGAGTCTATATATGCTTTTTCTGCTCCTTTTGTTATTTTTATTAATATGTGATAGAGGTATTACATGGGAATATTTTAACTGAAAATAGTAATTATCCTGTTGTTAAAGTGTAAACAGTTTCTTGGGGCTGGGAATATTGCCTAGTGGTAGAGTGCTTCCCTTGTGAACCCTGGGTTCAATTCTTCAGTATCACATAAACAGAAAAAGCCTGAAGTGGTGATGTGGCTCAAGTGGTAGAGTACTAGCCTTGAGCAAAAGGAAGCAGGGAACAGTGCTCAAACAGTGAGTTCAAGTCCCATGACTGGCAAAGACAAATTTAAAGAGCTTCTCAAGTAGCAGAGGAAGACAGGAGAGAATCCAGCAGGATGTAGCCGCCAATGTAGATGGAGGTGGATGAAGTGTACTGTGGGCTCTGTGTGCTGGAACCACAGTTTTCTTGAGAGTTTGTTTGGAGGTTCTAGCAGGGGAGCGCAGCTACTCGTATACCCTTGACCAAAGACCAGTCCTCCTCTATCGGGGGTGGTCGTCCTCTTCGACCGAGTGTGCAGCTTTGGGAGGGACGCACATGGAGCAGTGAGGGAGGAAGGGGACACCTGCCTAGCCAGCCAGATCAGCCAAATCAACCCTGGCGATCAATGGGGTGACAGATGTCCCACAGCCAGATGGTCCTCACATCCAGAACCACAGTTTTCTACCCGACTTTCCCTAGGGGATGATGAAATTTATACACCAAACCGTGTTTTTTTGTTGTTGTTGTTTGTTTCTTTGTTTTTGCCATTTCTAGGGCTTGAACTGAGGGCCTAGCCACTGTCCCCAAGCTTCTTTTTCTCAAGCCTAGCACTCTACCACTTGAGCCACAGCACCACTTCTGACGTTTTCTGTGTATGTGCTACTGAGGAATCGAGGTCAGGCTTCATTCATGCTAGGCAAGCATTCTATCACTAAGCCACATTCCAAGAAACACTAAAAATGTTTACTGTCTTTATTCTTACATGAGACATTTAAGACTCTTGAAAAATACATGGGCAATGAAAACATAGCTCTCATGATTTTCCCTCTCTGTTTCACCTTCCAAACTCATAGAACTATTTTCCCACCAAGTCTCAAAACTAGCACTTTAACTCTTTTCCCTTGTGTGATGTTTGTCCTGGGCAACCTACCAGTGTCCTGTCTGTTCCGCACTGCACCATGGCCAGAGGTCTTCACCAGCAGTTGAGGAAGACGCTCCAGACACTAGCTCTGAGTCTTTGGTCCTATAACTCCATTGGACTGCCTCCATCTTGGATGTAAGGAACATATTCCCCCCAGATCATTTCCTAGTAGTAAAATAATGCACGCTTCTCATTACTTTTCTGATCATTTTTTTCTTTTTTAAAACGATGTGCCCTTTTCCTCTTTTGTCAAATTGTACTCCAATCAATGATTGCCTTAGACACAGCCCCAGGAAGCTGATTCCAGTGATCTGCATGACTGGAAGGCCAGAAGACCTCCCACTTCTCCTAGTGAACCATGAGTACATATACGTCTACACTTCAGACCTAATTGCAAGTCTGAATACACACACACACACACACACACACAAACACACACACACACACAAATTAATATAGAGGCATTGAAAACTTAAAGGGACTTCATTTTCATAAAAGTTTAAAATTTTATTAATCTTGAGTCAACACATTATTACATGAATCAGTAATATACATCTATTTATAGTAGTAATTAAAGTAGTGATATCATCTTACAAATTTAAAAAACTATCTTCAAATTTACATCACAATGTGTATCTTCAATGACTTGGTGTAAGATCCTCCATAGGAGGACATGGGGGCTTTGAAGACAATGTGGGTTCTCTGAGCAAGCTGTCCCAGCTAAGTCCTTCCTCATCTCCATCCTGTATCTCACACAGTGGGATAGAGGGTCCAGGAGGCAATTCCACAGAGGTTGTTCTGGTCTCTGGCCAACTTTCCATAGCCATTGACGCCCCAGCTTTTGCCCCAGCTGAAGAAGAGCAAGTTTTATATTTAATAGTTAAAATAATGCACAATGGCTTTAGTAACAGTAACATGCAGACTCCGCAGGCAGAATTGAGATGGGCAGGTGTTCTTCATCCTTTCTTCATCTAAATCTGGTCATGATTTTGGGCCCAATTCCAAAATAATTATATTACATGGGATTATAAAAGCAGAGACAGAATGGTCACATGTGGTACAGAACTTTCAGAATTTAAAAATTGAATGGTAAAACCACAAAATCAATAGCTTAGTGCAGGAAAGCTTGTGGCAGAATCTACTTCTATAGTCACACATTGATAGTTGACTAGAAACAAGATTTGTGAAGCCTGTGTCCAACTATGGACTCTGAACAGTAAATTTTCTTTTGAATTTCTACTACAGATACATTAAGCAATTTATTTCCCCCTCCATACCTCCCTTTCATCCTCCCATCTTCCCTTCCTCCCTTTCTTCTTTTTTCCTTCCTTTATTCATTCCTCCCTTTTCTGGTCTTTCCTTCCTTCCTTCTTTCATTTTGTTTTTGTGATGGTGCTGCACCTTGAACTCAGGACCTGGGTGCTGTTCATTTTGCTCCTTTGTACCCCTTGAGCCACAGCATCACTTCTGATCTTTTGGTGGCTCACTATAGATAAGGGTCTCATGGGCTTTCCTGCCTGGGCTGGCTTTGAAACTTGATGCTCATAGCTCAGCTTTCTGATTAGCTAGCATTAGCTAGCTAGTTATGAACCTCTAACACTGGATGTTTTGGCAATTTCTTACCTGTTCTTGATCAGCCAGTATTTGTTCGTTGCTGTTTCTTTTTCTCCTTCATATCCGTAGCCAACAATCAGAACAGCATGAGTCAATGGGCGTCTGGCACAGTTTTGATCATGATAAAGGCCTAAGAAAGAAAAGCAAAATCTATATGAGGCTCCAGGAACCTGAGAGTGCCTCACTGTGAGGAACAATAAGCAAAGTATTTCTAAATCCACCAAAGTAGTATAAACTCCATGGAAGGCTTCAGAACTATACTATGGAAGCTAGGGAGCTAGGCTGAAAATGGACAGAAATACAAAGGAGCACATATTCCTGGGTAAAAGGCTTGTCTAATAGTGTAGAAGAACACTGCATGAAATCTGGTCATTTTATTTCTAGGAGGTTGCGTAAAATTCAGAGGTCCTTGAGTCAAGAGTGTCTTTTTAGATCTAAATACGAAAGTATCCAGATGTAGTGAGTGGCTCATGTCTGTAATACTAAACACTCAGGAGGCTGAGATCTGAGAACTGCAGCTCAAAGGCAACCTGAGCAGGAAATTCCATGAGGATCATCTCTACTTAACCAGGAAAAGGGTCAACTTGCAGGAATGTCTCAAATAGGACAGTATCACCTTTGAGAGAAAAAGCCAAACTAAAGCACAAGGGCCTGAGTTCAAGACCCAGTAGTGACATAAAGAGAGGAATAAACAAATAAAAATATGCAAAATTAAAAGAATGGGCAATTTATAAATACTCAATACTTGAATAAAATTTAAGTTGTACTACATACAATTAATGATGAAGTTACTTAAAATTGTTATCAAGATGGATATGGACACATGCTTGGAATCATGTCTATTGGGAACATGAAGTCCAAAAGGATTGCATGAAAAGACTGAGAAGCCAGGTGCCATACATGGCCCTAAATATCTCCATCCATTCACACTGAGTACCTAGTCAACTGTTGGGACACTTTTGCAATGCATCTGCATTTTTTTCAACAAAGAGCACACTTACCTCCCTTATAGTACTTGAATGAATCACGGAGCGAATGAACACCAGCAGCGATGGGACCCACAGTGGCCACAGCATGCATAAGAGCTTTCTCATTTGGGGGAATATTGATGAATCCAGTGACATTAGCAACAGATTTCTCAGGGTTATACCTGCAGGGTCCAACCTTTTAAGGGAAAGGGGAAGAGATTTGATTATAGTCATCCAGCTCCTAACGAACACTCCGAACACTCCATTTGCAACTTAGGGTTTCTGATTCAGTGCTGTTATAACGCAGAAGGGGAAATACTGTTATTAGTTGATTTGAAAGTGAAAATCCTCTCATGTTTCTTTGTGCATTATGCTGCTTCTAGCAGTTCATACAAATTGTTCACAACAGACAGATCTTAGATAGAGAATAACATACATATACTTTGTGTTCCATAGAAATCACATCACCTGGATGTCAACCATATGTGTGCACCGGCCCACAGAACTCCAAAAGAGCTCATGACTATAGTGTGATAGAGCAGATAGTTGAGAGAAAAGATCCTATCATTGGCAGTGCAAACTGGGAAGAATAAGTCTCATCTTTCAAGTTGTTCCACTGTCTACAGTTGTGACAATCAAGTGAAAGAGCTGCATTTACCCTTGCTTCATATGGGTAGGATTCCTCTGAGTCCAGGCCTCCGATTTTCTTAATATATTGGTAAGCCCAGTCTGGCCGGCCACCATCACAGCCATAGTTGTCTTTAGAACAGTCCATTAGGTTTTGCTCACTGAGTGACACCAGTTTGCCAGTTTTCTTGAACATCTGTCCTTCTAGCGCACCAGTTGTGGTGAAAGTCCAGCAAGAACCACAGTTTCCCTGTTAAGAGAACGAACATCTTTCACACAAAGAACAAATAACAAGACATTGACATGGGCTCCTAGGTTTGAACATTCTGCAAAAGAAAAAGGAACTCCCTGTCACTCCAGAGTGGGCCAAAGGAAGTGACAACTCTTCCTAGGTTTGCTATGGGCAGTGAAAGGGGCGCCTGTGACGCTGCCATACCTGATCCTTCACATGAGACACGTAGCCTTTCTCTCTCCAGTCCACAGAGGCAGGCAGCTCATCAAGTAGAAATTCCGGGTACATTTGTCCTTCATTGTGCCCATCGGGCTGAAAGTCACTTCCTGTTGGATTAAATTCTATAGTAGTCTTCATGAATTCTTCAGTGGTCTTCAAGAAAGAATAAAGAACATATGGAAAAGCAAGGTCATTTTGTGGAGAACTGAGGAGAGCAAGCCCAGTGGTAAGCAAGGCACATGACACTTACCATGTCTCCAAAGGCGTTAATTTCCATGGTATAGCTATGTTTCCCTTGGCTGTATTCCTCATTGTGCACGGCAATCATTTTATAGTTCTCCTCCCATATTGCTCTCCTGAAAATATCTTCATCCTAGGATTAAACACAAGTGATGACCACTCTGTCTACTAAAATCCAAGCCCTGGTCACTAAAATGGACCTGCAGACAAAGATGGACAGAGACTCTGGCCAGGATGCTGTCCACCTTTGGATGTTTATCTCTAATGTCAGCCCCCATTGTGCTCTTATGACTACTTAGATTACTGCTTCATCAGACTTGGTTTCTAGAAGCTGCTCTCTGGTTATAAAGTCCCATCAGCAAGTCTCTTGTCTCTGGGGTCCCTCTGAACACTTTGGATGTTACCCACCGAGTTGTAGCTTTTCCCATATTTTGTCTTCCACTCCGTCCACTCTGTATCCAAACTGGGATCAAATGTTGGAGCAGCTGAGGCCATTCCCAAGCACAGGATGGCCAGCAACAGACAAGGATCCATACTGAAAACCTGGAAAGGGACATAAAGCCGGGCTCTCATGTGACTCTTGCTTTTGAGCAGCCTTCTTAGCCTCATCTGGAAAATCATGAAGGCTCCCTTGATGACTTAAACCTTAAAATTGGCCTTTCAAATATTTCTTCAAAACTCTGTAGAGGTTTAGCTGTATTGTAGAATTCAAATAGCCAAGTGGAGGTGAGCAGTCAAGTTCTGGGCATAAAGAATATCCTGCCCAGACCTCTAGGGGGTGAAGGAAAGTTTGCAAGGATAATGGTCACTTCCAGTTTGATCACTCAGGCAAAAATCTCAGTAAATGGGATGTCTGATCTCAGCTAGGAGCAATGAAATTTGTCAAAGTTCAGAGACCACTGGCATCTCCTTAGCCAATGCATAGCAGAGGATGGATCAGCTGTGCCTTGGCATCTTCTTGGGGAAGACTCTTCCAGAATACACTTCCTTGACAAAGTAGGAAGACAGCACCCCACATTCCCACAGTTTCTCCATGTCACAACCTGCTGTCCCATTTATGGACTTGGTCATGTCCACAGGGTAATGCAAGCCAACACCCCCAGGACAAGCACTTGGACAGGAGCAGGCTGCTTAGGGGGCTCCAGGCTTAGGTTTGCGTCAGCCCATGTAGGGGTCGAGGTATTGACTGTCCAAGAACATACCTTCTGTTTCTACCTTCATCACATTTTCTTGGAATGTGTGAACCTTACCCAGTATTGATGCACAAGGGAATATTTCCTGGTGGTTCAAGAACAGGTGAGCTTCTCAGTTCAGTTTAAGGGAACCCTTATGGATCCTGACAAGATGCAGACTGAACCAATTGCACAACCTAAGATCTTCTGGATATTGGAATGGCCACACTGGGTTTCTCTCTGCTGCCAACCCACCCCTGCCACCCTTCTCTTCTGTCCCACAATGTCAGTGAGGCAGAAACCAAAGTTGAGTCTGCTTGTGATCTTGTCCCTGAAAGGAACTCTATTCCATCCCTTGTTCCCACCATTCCTCCAAGCGTTGGAATGCTTACCTGAGTCAGAAGCTGTGTAGGAGCACTCTGCAATGCAACTCTCCAAAGACCGCTGTCATAACAGCACTGGCCTGGATAGCAGGTTTTAAAGCCTCAGGACCACTAACTGGCCTGGAGTTCTCCCACCTCCTGAACTATGATTGGCTACTCCAGCCACAAGGCGGGACCTGTTCAGCCTTGGACAAGGTCAGCTTCACTTCTGTCTCCCATGTTCACCCTCTGTTCTTCTGCTATAGAATGCCCTCTGCCTTGGCATCAACCAGCAAGAAGGTCCTTACCAGATGCTGGTACGTTGATATTGAACCCCTCAGACTCTAGATCTGCAAAGCAGCATTTTCTGATGATAAATTACACAATCTGTTGAACTCTGCTACAGCCACAACAAATAATAGAATAGGTACTGCACAAATAGAACAACACATAGAACACATTATCTGTCTTTTTGTCTCTGAAGAGTTCATTTAGCATAGTATTAACAAGGCTTATCCATGTTGTAGCATGTGTCAGAATTTTATTCTTTGTAGACACTGTATTTTGGCTATTGGGTGTTTTAGTTGTTTGGGCATTTTGATAATATTCCTATCAACATAGATGTACAAATATCTTTTGTGTATGTACTTAAAAATGAAATTGCTAAATAAATAACTGCATGCTTGATTTCCATCCTCTATTTTCCACAGTTGATTTACCATTTTCTTTATTAAAACCAATGTTTCCAAATCTAATCACCTCTTCACTGTTTTTTTCTTCTTGTCTTCCTTCTTTTTATCCTTTTTCCTTCCTTCCTTCCTTCCTTCCTTCCTTCCTTCCTTCCTTCCTTCCTTCCTTCCTTCTTCTTTTCTTCCATCATCTCTCTCCTTCCATTTTTTCTTCTCACACTCCATTCTTTCCCATTTCTTTTCTTTCTCCACTCTTTTTCTCCTCCTCTCAGTTCTTATCCTATACCTGTAAGTTGGCATCTCACTGTAATTCTCATTTGTATTCCTGTGATAAGAAATAAATACAATATGAAACATCTTTTCATGTGCTTATTTGCTATTTCTATAGAGAGAGGAGAAGAATATCTACTCAAGTCTCTTTTGGATATTATTCAATAGAGTTTTTTGTTTGTCATAGTGAAAGTGGGTTTCATTTAGGAGCTCTTTATATTATCTCAGTTTTAATTCCTCATTACCTCCATGATTTGTAAATATTTTCTGATGATTCACTTTCCATTCTATTCTAGAGCATTGAGTGTAGAAACGTTTTTCATTAGGAAGAGATCTAACTTATTTATTTTTTTCCATGATTACTTTTACTATAATTGAAAAATCATTGCTAACTCTCATGTCATAAAGCTTTTAGCCTATCTTTTTGTGTACTTCCTTTGATTTATTTACTTTATGCTGAAATGTTTGATTCATCTGATTAATTTATGTACCCACAGTACAGGTGAAAAAATGGCTATTCTATCTTTTTTTAAAAAAATCTTCTTTCCCTAAGAGATAATATTTTCACTCTCTGGTAAGATTTTTTAAATTCAATACATGCAGATTGCATTCTAAGATTTTTCAAGAAGTAGCTCCCTATTTCCACATCCAGGGCTGAGCTCAGGTGTTTGTGAAACTATACTATATTGCTAGTGACTGGAAGGAAATAATTGATGGCCTGTTCTTTTCAAAGACTTTGTGGAATTTGACAAAACCATTAAAAATATCTACCTTAGAATTCTAAAATAGAGGTTTTACAGTTGCCCCTGGGCCTCCTCTCCAGGAGTTAGAGGGAGAAAGCTTGTGACTGCCTTGGCCCCACCCACCCATTGAGCTTGACCAGGCTGAGTGGCAGCTGCTGCTCTCAACAGCAGACTCTTGGTTCCTTGGAAATTAAAAAACCTTAGGGTACAGACTGTGGCCTCATTTAGTACCAAGTGACCCTCACTGGAATTACGCCAAGAAGTCCCTAGCTGCAGGAGAAATAGGGGAGTAGGTGGTGTTCAAAGCAACAAGAAAACCTGAGAAATCTTATGTGAACCCAACACCCTGATGTCCCTTAACACTTCTCCTAGTAGGACAACTGGAGATTATTAGTTTGAAATAACTGGATACTTTTGTAAAGACTGTCTTTTCAAAAGTAAGTCAGCATTATCAGCATTATCCAATAAAAATTCACTTGCAAGATGATGAATATGTACCACTATAAATTTATACACATATATGAAATTATATGGAAAATAGTTAGTGAATTCATATTCATATGACTCATGAAGCAATTTTATTTGTGAGGAGCTCTCTTTGTTTTTGTGCGGGTACTGAGACTTGAATTCCGAGTCTTGATTCTCACTGGGCTTTCCCCCTCAAGGCTGAGGCTCTACCACTTGAGCCATACCTCTGCTTCCAACTTTTTGATGGTTAATTGGAGATAAGTCTTGAGAATTTTTCTGCCCCAACTGGCTTCCAACCATCATTCTCAGATTTCAACCTCAGAGTAGGTAAGTATAAAAACATGAGAAACTAGCAAGCATGCAGAGGTTTCTGGGCTTTTTGTGTCTTGCTTTTTCTAGAAGATTAAATAATCAGTGAATTAACTGGCTAGGCATATGATCCACAATCAAGAATTCATGAAATTCTGCCAAGAGTCTGTGTCTCAATCCTGCAATCTCAGATCTCAGGATCCAAGCTCAAAGCCAGGCTTGGAAGAAATATCCTGGAGAATCATCTTGAATTAAATACCGAACACCTGTAGTAGAGCTGTGGCTCAAGTGGTAGAGGGCTAGACTTTTAGCACAAAAGCTCAGGGACAGTGCCTAGGCCCTGAGTTCAATCCCTTGATCTGCAATCTCTACCATCAATAACAAGAATAAGAATAATTATTAATGAAGCTACTCAGGCGCCTGAGTGTGGAGCTTGTCATCTTAGCTACTCTGGAGGCTGAGATCTGATGATTGGAGATCTGAGCCATCAGTACACATAGTGAAGTCCATGAGACTCTTTTCTCCAATTAACCACCAAAAATCTCAGAGCAAGTTGTGGCTCAAGTGGTAGAGCACTAGTCTAGAGCAAAAAAAGGCTTAAGGACAAGACCTAGTCCTTGAGTTCAAGGCCCAGGACCACCTTTACACACACACACACACACACACACACACACACACACACACACACTATAATTAACGAATCATGAATCTATCACTTTCTTCTCCTAGTCCTTGATTTGTAGTTTGAACTTCTGCTTAGGATTCATCCATGTGTATCTTTCCTAACAGCTTCTTAGAGGCTCAGCCTCTCCATGTTAGATCTCAGATGACCACAACAGTCTTACTTTGGCAGAGATAAGCACAGAACAGAGATGTGTTGAAAGGAAACTGTGGTGGTGCACCCTGGTGCAAGAGGTAATGGGAAATTACCTTGTAGGAATAATCTCACATTTTCACACTCATTCTAGATTTGTGGTTTCTAGCATCCTTTAGAGGTCAGGGATGCTGTTCCTCAGGTCTAATTTCAGCATTCAGATACCCCCCTTGACTCTCCTGTGGCAGGTATATGACAATGCATGTAAAAAGTAGGAAATGCAGGCCATGTACTGGGATTTCATATGAGTAATCCTAGCCACTCAGAAGGCTGAGATCTGTGGATGGAAGTTCAAAGATACTTTGGGCAGAAAAGTCCATGAGACTGTTATTACCAATAATGTACTCAAAAAAAGCTGGAGGTAGTATTGTGGCTCTAGTGGTATAAACAAGCATTCATTACATAGAGGATCAGGGAAAGCACCCAGGACTCGAGTTTCAGCCTCATGACCAGTCAAACAAACAACAAACAAAGAAATAAATGGAACAGAAAATGCAGATAAACATTGTTGCTCCATGAAATTAAGACAAAACATTCCATACTGAGCATTTGAGTCTTAGTGCATTTGGCCTCTTAGCAGAAACTGGGGATAAGTACCAGGTACCATACTCAGAGCCTGGGTTAACTCTCCAAATACAAACTGACTCCTCACTGAATCCTTCCCAGATTTTATGAGAATCATAGAGTATATTTTTCCTAATCTTGTAAATGTGAAAGTGACTTTTATGTGTTTTTAGAATTGGTAAATGAATGAACTGCATATTTTCAATACCTTTAGTTTTAACTGAAGCATTTTTGCTTGATATAGTCTCAAAAACATTCAGTTAAATGATTCTAGGAAGGGGCTGAACTTTTATCTCCTAAAATGACCAATGGAGGACTCAGGCAGGAGGCACAGGACAAGGGGCCTCCTGAGTGCAGGAGAGCAGAAAGCTGTGGCACCCAGCCCTGTCCACTTGCCAGCCCTCCACACTGTGATACGGTTACCTGTGTGGACAAACTCTGATCATGCCTCTGAATCCTCTCTGGTCCTGTCTATACATTTCTAGTTTTAGCAAAGAATCCTGGAATGTGAGTTTTGTTTTCTTTTTTTGGAAGTATTTGCACGTGAACTCAGGGTGTTTTGCTTGCTAAGCAATTCGTGCACCACAGAAATCACATTGTCAACTCCTTTGGCTTTAGTTATATTTCAAATACTGTCTTCCTGCTTTGTTTCCTAGAATAGCCTACAACCACTGTTCTTCAGAATAGCTACCCTAACAGGTATGACACACTGCACCTGATAAAAAAAAATCCTGTTCTTCATATCTGATCATCCATCATATCTGATCAGATTCCTCTTCCACCATGCACCATTGATGACTGACCAATCTGACCAGTTGTTATCAAGAATTGTGTCAGGTGTTTATCCAGTAGTTTTCCTTGTGAGCTTTCCATTCTGATCCTGATGAATGGAAATGAATTAGCACTAGCTCTTGCCATGCTTCCTTTAGGGTTCAGTCTAATCTTTGCCCCTTACTGCAGGAACCCATTGCTGTAGTCTCTATAACTGTGCCAAGGTCCTTGAGCAAATATTCCTAGTTTAAGTTTCATTTAACTGCTTTATTTCATTGTATTTCATAGTTTCTTTTGTGATGATGGGGATTCACTTCAGGGCCCTGTGCTTGTAACTTAGGTGTTCTACCCAAAGAACCATGCCTTCACTCACTTCTTTGCCTCAGTCCATTTCAAGACTGTTACTTGCTTTATGCCAAGGCTGGCATGAATGTCCCTGCTTCTAGTTGGGCTTCTGGGTGTCTTATGAGGTCAACAGGCACCAGCAACCATGCATTCATCATTAAGGAATCTATCTAAATTGCATGCCTGGGCTGGTCTTGAACTGTGAAACCCCAATTTCTACCTTCCAAGTAGCTATGATGATATAAGCTTGGGCCTATCATTTTATCCCTGGAAGTAACTGTGATACACCTGTCTTTTCCCTTCCACCAGGGCAATAGGTGAAGCAGCATCTGCACCAAATTCTTGATGGTGGCCTGTGGGAGCCTTGGGGCTTTGCCTCAAGTGACCTCAGCACTGCATTCCAGATCTCCTGGCAGCAAGAAGATAAGGAAGAAGGCTGTAAAGAGAATGAAGGCTTTCAATCTGGCTTCCTCTTCTAAGCCCAGTTTCCTGTCTTGCAGTAAAGTTACTTCTGCATTTTTGAAGGGATTTGACACTCCTCACTCTTGATTTTGTGCACCACTATTGGAGCTGAAACTCAGAGCTTTTCCTCTCAAGAATGGCACTCTACCACTTGAGTTACAGCTCCACTTCTAGCTTTCTGCTGGCTAGAGATAAAAGTCTCACAGACTTTCATGGCCAGGTTGACTTTGAACCAGAGTACCTCAGCTCAGACCCAGTTGTAGCTAGAATTGCAGGCAGGAGCCACTTGCCCCCAACATTTACCAGATCAGAATCTGCCATTTGTGCCATGACCAACCTCCCTTGCAACATTGGGTGCAGGGGAGCAGCCATCTCTGAATAACTGTTTGCTCCACTTTCTTGACTACTGTAAGAACATTCATTTTACATGAATGTTCATTTTCATTTCTCTTTAAATATGTAGAAAATTTTGACATGCATAACTTTCTGGAACACTTCAAGAATATTTCTAAAATAGCTACGCTTTTTCATTGATGAAAAGAAAGCAATTTGGGTCTTGTGTGAATTTTCACATCAGTTTGCTACTTTTTGTTTTCATTTTAGATTGTAATGCTGGTGAGAATATTTATGGTTTTGGTTTCCTCCTCTTTTTAATTGATGTGTGTTAGACTTGTTAAGTACAAATGTTTTATTGAAAATACTAAACCTTGGTATGGCAAGTAAAACAACCGTGAAAAGCTTTCACTTATATAGACTTTTCTATTTCACACTCATATGTACATTTTTTTTAAATGAATAGAAATATAGCAACCAGTGAAACAGTATATTTGCAATCCACTTTGTCCTGATTCTACTCAAGTCAGTGTTGTTGAACTAGAAATAATTTCCATCTCATATATGAGGCACAAAATTTTTGGAAATGATATACCATCACCAAATCTTGACCTCCTCTAGCATAAAATATAAGTAACACCAGCTACCATACACAGTTGTGTTTAAATTTAAAGGAGATAAGACAACATTGGTATGCCCACTTATGTGTTGATTCTTCACCTGAATTCCATGTATACTTGATAAATGACATCTAATCAAGACATATTAGCACTGGGTGAGATACTGTGCTACTAAGAAACTATATTGATGCCGTAGTCTTTCACATCTGGAATGTCATAGGATTCAAGTGTTGATCTTGATCCCATTAAACTGTAAAAATGAAACACTAGCTTTCCAGCTTTTTCCTCTTTAGGGTGGGACTCTCGGAATACATATGCATATATACACATATACGCATATATACATATACGTATAAGTGTATATATGTGTATGTAATATATACTATGTGTATATAATATATGTGTGTATGTATATATATGTACATACATATGCACATATATACATATAACTGCTGGTAGAACTCAGGATCTGGGCACTGTCCTTTTGCGTTTTCACTCAAGTCTACTGCTTTAAAACTTGAGTCATAGGGCTGGGAATATGGCCTAGTGGTAGAGTTCTCGCCTCATATACATGAAGCCCTGGGTTCGATTTCTCAGCACCACATATATAGGAAACAACAAAAACAAACATGAGCCATAGCTCTACTTCTAGCTTGTTGCCTATTAGAGAAAAGAGTCTTAGTACATTCCTGTCCATGCTGCTTTTGAACTGTCATCCTTAGACCTCAGTACTCTTCATAGCTAGGATTACAGGTGTGAGCCACTGGCACCTGGACAATTTTCTACTATTTAACTTACTGTTTTTGAAAGCCATTCCTAATGCTGGGCCTTCCATGTTGTGGGGAGTTACAGTCAGAAGGAGTAGACAGAAGAATTTGTGAAGTCTTTTCAATTCCTTCTTTCTCCCATAGATATAGTGATGTAGGCTGTTTTCCCATTTGTGTGTCCCCGAGGTTTATTCAGCTACTCACTGAATCAGTGTTCAGGATGTCCAGCACAGCGTGACCCCCAGATATTTACAGGATAAAGAAAGAACTCTAAGTGACAAACCAGGAAGTTGAGTCTAGCCAGAAAAGGGGAAAATTGTTATTTTCAGGCTGCTGGAATTCAGGTCATTGTTTTCGTATACGAGAATACCTGGAGTGGTCTTCTGCTCCATGCCCCAGTGGCTCCCCTGTGTCCTAAACTCACCTCTCACCAATATCATTTCTCCACATCTCAGCCCAATCACTTCCACTAAGTCTCTCAGCACATTCCTTTTCTCAGGGGTTTTGACCGCTGGTCTCCACTAAGATGTTCCTCTCTTCTATTCTCACTGGCAGCTACTCTGGCTGGTACCTGCTTCCTTTCATCCTGAAAAGTCCTTCTTTTTTCTCTTTCTCTTTAAATATATATATATATATATACATATATATGTATATATATATATATATATATATAAAAGGACAGCAGCATTTGACTTCAAAGGAAAGTAAAACAACACAAAAACAGGCAACAAAATAGACTGCTCCTTCTATGTGCTAGGTACTGGACTCTGGTATTGAGAATCCCAGTGTCAGTCCTCACTTCAAACACTGCATCAAAAAAAGCATGACAAAAAGATGAGTCACCTTCAATATGAAGAATGTGAATTGTGTACACTGACGACACTCTTGAAGGTACAACAGCATTGCAAGAGCAATACCAGTGAATGGACCTTTGTGGAAGGTCAGAAACTCATGCATGAAGAGATATTTGGGTTAAACAACTAGATTATTTTTTGGTTTAATCAAGGCACTTGGAAAGAACTATCTTTGACATAAATGGATTCCTGGATGCTGTTAACCATGGGAGATGGCATAACTAGTTGGCCACAACATTCCATTGAACCCAAATACTATGCATTGATGGCAAAGTCACTTGTCACATTTAGGATTTCAAATACAGATTCTATTAAACTTGCCCCAAATCATGACTTTAAAAAAAATAGACCATGGTTAAACAGAAAGGCTTTACTTAAGGTCTTGAGACTCCAAAATTATAGTTCATCTTCCCCCAATACCATCCAATACCCTAAAAGTTGATTTGGCTTTTCTTCACAATATGTAGAACAGACCTCTTTCCTCTCTTCTGAGCTACTTCCAGGAGAAAATGTTGAAAAACCAACTTCAAAACACAAAATAACTTTACATCGTTTCACCAACAATTAAATGTTCAGATCTCCACTCATAAGCCGGCTTGAGTCTCAGAGCTATTTGCATAACCCTTTCACACATTCCTCATACCATTAACACAGCTTTCCATCACCATCAACTGTCCTTCCTCAAGTTTTTCTTGCCCATTGTGAAAGCTAGTGAATTGAGAGGGAAGACAGGAAGGGTACTGGAAGAAAAAAATAAAGGATTAAACAAAAATAGTTCCCAGGCTGTTAATTGATCATCTAGAACAAAATGTTGAATAGAGTCATATGGATACCAACACTAACTTCTCAAGTGGCTCCTATTTTTCTGTTGCCAGGTCCTAAAGGCTCAAAGCTAAACCTATTGATGGAAAGTAGCAAAGGCTTCCCAATATTGAGCAATACAGACTTAGAATTGCATGGGGACTACAACAGGTCAAGATCAATCACTAGGTTGCTTAATTCGTGGATAAGAGGCCAAATTCTCTATTCTGCCCCAGCTCTGCCATTCTGGGAACAGGCCACTAGCCAGCCTCAGACTGCCAAAGACTATTGACTCCGACTCAGTCTTAGGGGGCATCTGGTTGAATGCACAGTTCTGGCGTGTCACCTGCGTCTGCACCCCATCCAGTTTCCACAGTAATTCTGACCCTCGTTGTTGTCCCGGAAGACTTGCCCATTCGCTTGGTAAGAAATGCAGAACTCAATCTTCTCCTCCGTTGGGATGACGGAGGGTAAAATCAATGGTAAAGGACAAGGTGTCACTATCTGAGCTGCCATACACATTCTTCATGTAGACACAGTCCACATTCCTGTAGCTTCTCCAGGAGTCAAATGTAATGTGGACCTGAACCCTCTTCTCAAAGCTCACGTTTTTCACTTTGATTGTCCTAGTCACTGTTCGTTCTTGCAAAGAGCAGCTTTCCAGACAAACATAGTTCTTCTGAAAATGATTCTGGAAACTTAAGTAATCAGTGGAAGGCTGAGGAAAATCTAAAATCAGGTTTTGCTCCTCATGGAGTCTTAAACCAGAGGCGATATCATTGAGGTCCAAGAGATCCAACTGGTGATCCCATGCAGGTTCTTCTGGACGGTCGGAGAAGACGTGGACTGCAGTAAGAGAGAGGCCCTTGGAGTCAGCAAATACAACCCACTTCTTGGCTTGGTTGTGTGAGTGTTTCCATTCTTTCTGTGATTTGATTTGGCTTCCTGTTTGAGATTGAGACATGGTTTCAAAGGCTTCAATTTATTCAAAAAATTTTTTCGTTGTAAATCATTGTAAGGGCCCAGGAAACTCCTCAGAGGTGGTGAAAGAGCCAAACAAAACCTCATGGCTATATCTACTGGCATGACTGAACTTGTCAGAGGACGTGGGTCCAGAACCTGGATCATTCTGGTGCAGCTCATGAGGCTCTTGGGTCCTTGGATGGCAACAAAAACCTAGGGTACAGACTGTGTCCTCATTTTGTCCCAAGTGAGCCTGACTGGAATTGAACCAAGAAGGCCCTAGCTGCAGGAGAAATAGGAGAGAAGACAAGAAACTGGATGTCATGAGCCCTCCAAACTATCAATGTCTATTTATATAATACCAGTGTCTATGTGTTCAAAATTTCCTCATAATGGATAAAGGAAAGTGCGCTTCTAGCCACTGCTTTCATGTACCTACTCTTCTATCCCCCATGTCATGGTAAAATGCCTGTGATGGTGGATGATGGACACACTTTAGTCACATGATCAACCCTGTATCTTTAATAAACAACAAGGTTGGCAGAGCTTCCACTTCCCATGTACAGTGCAGGTTCTGTGAACGTATGTTCCTATGTGCATCCTACCAGGTTCTTTTTCACATTAAGCAAGCAGAACAGGATTCCCTCTCCAGCCCCAGGATTTTCTGAGCAACAAGAAAACCTGAGAGATCTCATGTGAACTAGACACCCTAATATACTTAACACTTCTCCCCAGTGGAACAACCTGAGATTATTAGTTTGAAATGACTGGATTACTTTTGAAAAGACGTCTTTTCAAAGTAAGTCAGCATTATTGGCATTGTCTAGTAAAAGTTCACTTGCAAGATGTTAAATATGTATATACCACACACACACACACACACACACACACATACACACATATACATTTATGGAAAATGGTTAGTGAGTTTATATTCATAAAATAATTTCATTTCTGAAGATTTTTGGTTTGTTTTGTGCAGGTACTGAAACCTGAATGCAGAGTGCCAAATTCTCATTGGGCTTTATCCTTCAAGTTGATGTTCTACCACTTGAGCACACTTCTACTTGCAACTTTTTGCTGGTTAATTGGAGATAAGTCTTGAGAATTTTTCTGCCCCAACTAGTTTCCAAACATCATTCTCAGAGTATGTAAGAAAACACTTATGAGAAACTGAAACTAGTGAGCACCCAGAAATTTCAGGATTTTTGTGTCCTGCTTCTTTTGGAGGATTAAGTCATCAAATTAACTGGGTTGTATATGTATCCACCATGAAGATTTCGGGAAACTCTACCTGGCATTCATGTTTTAATCCTGCAGTATTAGCTATGGAGGAAATGAGATCTGAGCATTAGGTTCAAAGCCAGGCTGGGCAGGAAAATCCATGACACTCATCAGAAGTAAACTACCAAAAAACTGGAAGTGGAGCTGTGGCTCAAGTGGTAGAGGGCTAGCCTTTTAGTATAAAATCTCAGGGATCATGCCTAGACCATGAGTTCAAGCCCCAGAACTGTCACCATCACCACCACCACCAATAATACTAATAATACTTCTACTACTAATAATAGTTACAATAGTTAATGAAACTAGCCAAGTTCCTGTGTCTGAAACCTATAATCCTAGTTAGTCTAGAGGCTGAGATCTGATGATTACAGATCTGAGCCATCAGCATGGGTACCAAAGTCCATGAGACTCTGATCTCTAACTAACCACCAAAAATCTCAAAGCAAGCTGTGCCTCAAGTGGTAGAGAACTAGTATGGAGGAACAAAAGCTCAGGGACAAGACCTAGATCCTAAGTTCAAGCACGAGGACCACCTTTACACACACACACCCACACGTGGAGACCACATAAATAATAGAATTAATGAAGCCACCACTTTCTGCTCATAGTCCATGGCTTGTAGTTTGAACTTTTGCTTAGCATTCATCCCTGTGTACTTTTCCTAACAGTGTCTCAGAGGCTCAGCCTCTCCATGTTCCATCTGAGATGACCACATTATTCTCATTTCCACAGAGATAGGCACAGAAGAAGGCAGATGTGCTGAAATGAAATTATGGCCAAGCATCCTGGTGCTTCAAGTAATGAGGAATTACCTTGTGGGAGTAATCCCACATTCTTCACACTCAGTCTGGATTTGTGGGCTGTAACATCCTTTAGATATCAGGAATTCTATTCCTCAGGTCTGGTTTGAGCCTCCTGAGACCCACCCCATGCCTCTCTTGCAGCAGGAATATGAAAATGCATGTAAAGAGTATGAAATGCAAGCCAGGTACTGGTAACTTAGGCCAGTAATCCTAGCTACTCCAGAGGCAGAGATGTGAGGATGGCAGTTCAAAGCCAGCCTGGGCAGAAAATTCCATGAGGATCTTATCTCCAATAACCTACTCAGAAAAAGCCAAAAGTAGTGCTGTGGCTCATTGGTAGATGGCTATTCTTGATTTCAGGAAGGCTTGGGAACAGCAGCCAGGCCCTGAGTTCAAGTCCAAGGACCAGCCAAAAATAAATAAATAAATAAATAAATAAATAAATAAATAAATAAATAAATAAATAGAAAGAAAGAAAAGAAAATGCAGGTAAAAATAGTCACTTCCTGAAACTGGAACCAAGCATTCCATACTGAGCTCTTGAGTCTTAGTGCATCTGGCCTGTTAGCAGCAACCTGGGATAAACACCAGGTACCACACACAGAGGCTGGGTTAATTCTCCAGATAGAAATTGGTCCCTCAGCGAATCCTTCCCAGTTGAGGATGGAGCCAGGGATTACACTCCAGGAGTGACGTGAGGACAGATACAGCAAGGCAGATGGGGCAACCACCAAAATGAGCAGGTATGCAAGGGAGACTGCAACCAGGAAAAAAGAAACCAAGGACCGCAGTGTCAAACCTAGCAGAGCTTATGTTGTGAAAACATTGGTTTTATGAGAATCCTAGAGGAAACTGGAGATCTTGATTACATGCTTCTATTTCTTCTTCCTGATCTTGTAAATTTGAAAGTTATTTTTATGTGTTTTTAGAACACATAAAAAGAAGAATTGAACGCCCATGAACTGTGATGTATTTATAATACCTTTAATTTTACTGAAGCAATTTTACTTGGCTTAGGCTTTAAAGCACACAGTTAAATGATTCTAGCTTAAGGCTGAGCTATTGTTCCCTAAAAATGACCAAGGGAGGACTCAGTCATGAGGCACAGGGCCAGGGGTCTCCTTAGATTTGGAGAGCAGAAACCTGTGACACCCCTGCCCTGTCCACATGACATACATTTGCATTGTGAGGATGGTTACCTTTGTGGACAAACTGATCACACTTCTGAATCCTCTTCTGGGCTTGTTTACATACTTCTACTTTTAGCAAAGAATCCTGGTAAGTCTGGGTGGATTTTTTAGTTTTGTTTTGTTTGTTTGCAGTATTGGGACTTGAAGTCTGGGTCTTATGTTTTTAAGCAATTCCTGCACCACAGGAGTCACACTTTCAATTTCTTTTCCATTAGCTATTTTTCAAAATCCATCGTCCTTCTTTCTTTCCAAAAACAGCCTCCTACCATGATCCTTCAGAATAGCTAGTCTTACAGATATGACCCACTGCACCTGACAAAAACATCTGGATCTTCATATCTGATCATCCTTCATACCAGATCAGATTCCTCTTCCACAATGCACCATTGATGTCTGACTACTCTGGCCAGTGGTTATCATAGTTGTGTCAGGTCTGTTTAGCCAGAATCACATAGAATTGTTTCTCCTTGTGAGACTTCCATCCTGACCATTCTCTGATGAGTAGAAATGAATTCCCGCTAGCTCTTGGGCATGCTGCATTTGGGGTGGAGTAAATCTCTGTCCCTTACTGAAGGAACACATTACATCAGTCCCTCTACCTGTCTAAAGGTCCTTGACCAAATATTCCCAGTTGGGCTTACATGTTTCATTTAACTGCTGTATTTCTTGGTATTTCATTGTTTTTGTTGTGCTTGCAATTTGCTTCAGGGCCTTGGGCTTGTAACCTAGGTGTTTAACCCAATGAACAGTGCCTCCAGCCACTTCTTGGCCTTGGTCAATTCCAAGACTGTTACTTGCTTTATGCCCAGGCTGGCATGAATGTCCCTCCTCATAGTTTTGCTTCCCAGTGTCATAAGGGGATAACAGGTATGAGCCACCATGCCCAACAATTGTTAAAGAATCTATCTAACTTGCATGCCTGGGCTGGTCTTGAACTGTGATACCTCAATCTCTACCTCCCAAGCAGCAAGGTTGGTATAAGCTTGGCCTATCATTATTGTCCCCAGCAGTAACTGCAATATACCTGTCTTTTCCCTTCCAGTAGGACAATAGGTGAAGCAGCATGTGTACCAAAGTCTTGATGGTGACCCGTGGGAGCCTTGGGGCTTTGCCCCCAGTGGCCTCAGCACTGCATTCCAGATCTCCTGGCAGCAAGAAGATGGGGAATGGGGATGCGTGGAGAATGAAGGCTCCAAAGCTGAGCTTCCTCTCCTAAGCCCCACTTTCCTGACTCACAGTAAAGTTATTTCTGCACTTTAGGAGGGATTTGACACTCCAGTTTGATTTTGTGCAGCCGGACTAGAACTTAAACTCAGGGCTTTTTCTCTCAAGGATGGCACTCGACTGCTTGAGTTACAACTCCACTTCTAGCCTTCTGCTGGCTAAAGATTAAAAGTCTTACAGACTTTCCTGCCCCATCTGGCTTTCAACCACGATCCCTCACATCTCAGATTCCTTTGTAGCTAGAATTACAGGCATGACACACCTGTGCCCAACACTTACCTGGCTTGAATCTGCCTTCCTCTCTGCCATGATCAACCTCATCTTCCACATGGGGCACACAGGAGAAGCCATCTCTGAACAAACCTTTGCTCCACGCTCTTGACTACTGTGACAATGCTCCAAACATTTGTGAACATACATACATGAATATACATTTTCATTTCTCTTTAAATATGTAAGATAGCATTAACATGCATAACTTTCTGGAACACTGCCGAGATATTTCTGCAATAGCTAAATTATTTTATTTTGGTCCATTTAGATTTCGTCAACGTAATTGATGAAAAACAAGGTAATTGGAGACTTGTCTGAATTTCCATTTTCATTTGATCTTTTGGTTTTCATTTTGGATTATAACAGCAGTGAGAATATGTCTGTTTTTCTGCTTCCTTTGTTATTTTTATTGATGTGTGTTAGAGTTGTTATATAACAATATTTTACTGGAAATACTAAACTTTGATTACCCATGTTATATACCATTGCAAAACTTCCACTGATATAAACTTTTGTTACTTTTCACTCATGTCTACATTTTTTTTAATGAATAGAAAAGTTGAAACCCACAAAACAGTGAATTTTCAGTCCCCTTTGACCCAATTCTGCTCGACTCACTGGTTTTGGATTGTAAATAATTTCCATTTCATTTATTAGGCATAAACTTTTGGAAAATAATTTACCATCCCCAAATCTTCATCTCATCTAATATAAAATGTGCATAATACCAGTGACCATACAGTGTTGTGATTAAAATTAAATGAGACAGGACAGGACTGGTGTTCCCTGATCATCTGCTGATTTCTCATGTGAATTCCACATAGGTTTGAGGTATGACTTCTAATTAAAGGTATGTTAGTACTGCAGCAGACATTGTGCTACTCCAAAACTGTATTTTGATGCTGGATATTGCCTGGAGCTGAGCAGTCTTTCACATCTGGAATGTAGTAGGATTCATGTGTTTTTTTTCTTCCTGGGAAAACGTAAAAATGACAGAGCTAGCTTTGTACCTTCCTCCTATTAGGATGGTTCTCTCTGTCTCTGTCTCTCTGTCTCTGTCTCTGTCTCTCTCTCTATATATACACACATATACATGTTTTTGTGTGTACATATATGGATATATAATATATAAATATATGTGTATATGTATTTCTTGTTGTGCTGGTAACTGGGGGTTGGTCTCAGGGCTTGGGCACTGTCTTTTAGCTCTTTCACTCAAGTCTAGTGCTTTACAACTTGAGCCACATCTCTACTTCTGTTTTGTTGATGGTTAGAGATGAGTCTCAGGAACTTTCCTGTCCAAGCTGGCTTTGAGTTGTCATCCTTAGCTCTAAGCCGCCTTCATATCTAGGTGTGAACTACTCAAACCTGGCCTATTTTCTTCTATTTTTTAGACTTATTTTGTTAGGTAGCTTTTCCAAATGCTGCTTCTTCTTTGTATTGGGGAGGTTACAGTCAAAGCGAGTAGAAGGAGGACTCAGCAAATCCTTTTTAATTCCTCCTTTCTCCCCACAGCCCTAATGGTAGTGGACTGGACCAGGTCATGGAACGTCTTGAGCCTTGATCTCATCACTTAGGCAATAGAGGTAAAAATGACACTTTTCTCTCATACTGAAATAGAGATTAAATAAGACAATGTAGGAATTTATAGTACAACTAATTTAATATTGTGTTGTTGAGAGATTAGAGTCAAAATTGTTCAAAAAACTTGATTAGTCAAGAGAATATTTACTCTAGGATTGGCTACAAACAGAACCTTCACTTAGAGTCTTACTGATTGGTGGAGTTAATCATTGAATCACAGGGATTAGCATACATGTCAAAAGTAAAGCAAAGCTTCACACAGGGTGCCAATGACCCATGCCTGTAATCCTAGCTAATCAGTAGACTGGGATCTAAGGAGAGCAGCTCAAAGTCAACCAGGGCTGGAAAGTCTGTGAGACTTTTATCTCTAATTAACTAGCAAAAAACCAGAAGTGGAGGAGTGGCTCAAGTAGTAGAACTTTAGCCTGGAGCAAAAAAAAACAACAAACTCTAAGAGATAGAGCTCAGGCTCTGAGTTCAAACGCCAGTACTATACACACACACACACACACACACACACACACACACACACACACAGTAAAGATTCATTTAATAAATAATCAATTCTAGACCTGGACCGATCAAATTAGAAAAACATTTCTATAACATTACCCAGAGAACCTAAAATATAATCACTGTACTACATGTTTGGCCTGACTTTACAAAGACAACACATTTTAAAGTCCTTGGTGTCTTATTAGAATTAAGGATGCCATTGAAGGGTATCAGTGGGGTGGGGGAGATGGCACGTGCTTTTCCATAAGTGATTCAAGTTTACAATAAGATGACATTCCACACCTAGAGGAATGGATGGAATTTAGAGTGTGGCAATACTAAGTGTGAGTGAGGAAGTGGAACACCCAGAACTCCCATGCACTATTCCTGGAAGTGTAAAATGTGGGACCATGCTGGAGAAGGGTTCACCAGTTTTTTCATAAGTTGAATCCAAGCTCCACTCAATGCTTCCACATGCCAGTCTTGGGCATACGCCAAAGAGAGAATGACACACCATGCCATGTGTATGTCATTTACCTGTGCCCACGATGTTATAGTGGAGGCAGTAAACTTATATCAACGTCAAATAAATGAATGAATGAGTAAAAGAGGTGAAGTATCAAACTACACACTGGCAGAATGATACTTGTGGAGAAAGAATTTTTATCCAGGAAGGAGAAAACACCAGTATGGGGCCACAAATCCTGCTAAGGCTGTGAAGCCTCAGACCTGGACAGGCAAGGTGTCAGCAATCGATTGATAAGGTCTCAGCAATATCCACTAACCTGAAGATGGTACTGACCAGTGCCACCTAGGATGTCTGGCTGAGCACCAAGCTATCCCACCCTGAAGGGCCTTATGGGTCTTACAGGTCTCCATTTCTGTTTAAAAAAATTAAATTTTATTGACAAGGTGATGTATAGAGGGGGTACAGTTACATAATAAGGTAGTGAGTACATTTCTTGTCATATTTATTACACCCTCTCTCATTTTTCTTTCCCTTCCCTAGTTCAGGTGAGCATATATACAATATCCAGTGTACCAAAATCATATACAGTAACCACATGGGGTATACCACAGGAAGTTCTCCTAGTATGTTAAACATAACAACAACAATAAAATCCTCCTGTTTCTTTCTCTTGGAGTTCATTTTGCTTAGCCTCATCTTATATAATCATATGTATATAGCTGTTGAGTACTGTGATCCTCTGATAGGTCTATCCTAGACCTTTTTATGTTTGTTTAGTAATTGGATTTAGATACATAATGTAAAGTCACTGACTCAAACATGTGGAAATACCATTTGAAAAGAAGTTGGTTATTTTACAGACCTGGTGTCTACTGTTCGCCGCTCTCCCCCACCCCCGCCCACAATCATATATCAAGGAGACCATGTGCCTTTATTTTCCGTGTTCTAGGCTTGTCTGGTTCAACATTGTTTGTTCAAGATTTGACAGTTCCCACCAACAATAAAGTTCCTTTTTGGCCACATCCTCTCCAGCATTTCTTATTGATGGGAATGCCAACTTGTTCAACCCCTCTGGAAAGCAGTGTGGAGATTCCTAAGAAGGCTAAACATAGAACTCCTCTATGACCCAGAAGCCCCACTTTTGGGCATCTACCCAAAAGACTACAAACAAGAACACACTAAAGCCACCAGCACAACAATGTTCATTGCAGCACAATTTGTCATTGCTAAAATATGGAACCAACCCAGACACCCCTCAGTAGTCGAGTGGATCAGGAAAATGTAGTACATATACACAATGGAATTCTATGCCTCCATCAGAAGGATAGACACTGCCCCATTCATAAGAAAATGGAAGGACTTGGAAAAAATCATACTAAGTGAAGTGACCCAGATCCAAAGAAACATAAACCTACAGTGTCCCTCATAGGGAATAGCTAGTACATGAATAGGCTAGTCATGGTAGAAGATCAAAATACTCCAATAGCTATACCCATATGATCACATATGACGAGGCCAAGTGAAATGAACTCCACGTTATGGAAACAAGAGTTATACCGGGCTGGGGATATGGCCTAGTGGCAAGAGTGCCTGCCTCATATACATGAGGCCCTGGGTTCGATTCCCCAGCACCACATATACAGAAAATGGCCAGAAGTGGCGCTGTGGCTCAAGTGGCAGAGTGCTAGCCTTGAGCAAGGGGAAGCCAGGGACAGTGCTCAGGCCCTGAGTCCAAGCCTCAGGACTGGCCAAAAAAAAAAAAAAAAAGAGTTATACCACCGTTGTAATTATTTTCAACATGCCATGTGAACTCGTACTACTTTTTTTCTCTTCTTCCTTATCTGTTTGTTTGACTGATTGGTTTGTTTAGTTTTGTTTCTCTTGTACTCCCTTCCTGTGGCCATACCCTCACTACCACCGTATCACATCTGAGTACCCTGGATACTGTTTATACGGGTATTAGAACTGGGAAGGGAGAGGGAATACCAAAATTGAGAGACAAAGAACAAAAAGACAAACCATTCAAAAAGCAACACTTATAAAAACCATTTGGTGTAAACCAACTGCACAACTCTTGGGGGGAGAGGGGAAGGGGAAGAGGAAGGGGAGGGGGAGGAGAGGAAATGAAGGAGGAGGTAACAAGTAGAACAAGAAATGTACTCACTGCCTTTCATATGAATCTGTATCCCCTCTGTATCACACTTTGATAATAATAAAAAAAAGATCTGACCATTTCCCTGCGAATACCATTATTTTATGATTTCTAATTGCTATGTGTTCCATTGTGTATGGGTACCACATTTTTTGTATCCATTCATCTGTAGTGGGGCATCTGGGTTGTTTCCATATTTTGGCTATTGTGAATTGTGCAGCGATAAACACGGATGTGTAGATGTCTTTATGGTATCCTGGGACCTGTTGTTCAGGATAGATGTCTAGGAGTGGTATGGCTGGGTCATAGGGTATGTTTATGCTGAGTTTTTTGAGGAACCTCCATATTGTTCTCCAAAGTGGTTGTACTAGTTTGCACTCCCACCAACAGTGGAGAAGGGTTTCTCTTTCTCTGCATCCCCTCCAGCATTTGTTGTTGCCTGAGTTCAGAGTATAGGCCATTCTAACTGGGGTGAGGTGGTATCACAGTGTTGTTTTTATTTGCATTTCCTTACTGCCAGGGATGTTGAACATTTCCTCATATGTTTCTTTGCCATTTTTATTTCTTCTCCTGTGAAGTCACTCTTTAGATCCTTTGCTCATTTAGTAATTGGCTTATGGGTTTGGAGGGGGTTAGTTTTTTGAGTTCTCTGTAGATGACGGATATTAGACCTTTGTTGCTGTGCTGGTGAAGATCCTTTCCTATATGGTTGGCTGCCTTTCTAGATTAGTGGCTATGTCTTTAGCTGTGCAGAAACTTTTTATTTTGTAGTAGTGCCATTTGTCAAGTCTCTCCCCTATCTGGGAATCTGTTCAGGAAGTTTGTACCTGTGCCTATAAGTTCTAGTGCTTTTCCTACTCTGTTCTTCAGCAGTTTCAGGGTCTCAGGTCTGATATTGAGGTCCTTAATGCATTTTGAGTTGGTCTTGGTGCATGGTGATCGGCTTGGGTCCACTATGAGTTTTCTACATGTGGCTGCCCAGTTTCCCCAGCACCAGTAGTTGAAAAGGCTATGTTTTTCCATTGTATGTCTTTAGCTCCTTTGTCCGAATATCAGCTGACTATAAGAATGCAACTTTATTTCTGGGCCTTCTACCCTATTCTATTGATCTTCAGGTCTGTTTTTATGCCAGTACCAGACTGTTTTTGTTATGATGGTTCTACAATAAAGCTTGAAGTCTGATAACTCCTGCATTGCTTCTTTTGCCTAGAATTGCTTTGGCTATTGTAGGTCTTTGGTTGTTCCATTTGAATTTATGGGTTGTTTTCTCTATTCCAGTGAAGAATGTAGCTGGGATTTTGATGGGGATTGCATTGAATTTGTATAACGTTTTGGGCAGAATGGCCATTTTCACTATACTGATTCTGCCTACCCATGGGCATGGGAGGTCTTTCCATCTCCTGGTGTCCTCTTTGTTTTCTCTTTTTAGATTTTTATAGTTCTCATTAAATAGGTCATTCATGTCTTTGGTTAGGTTAATCCCTAGGTGATCTTTTTTTATTGAAAATGGTATTGTTTCCATAATTTTCTTTTTCTGTTTGTATATTGTTGGTGTACAGAAAAGCTGCTGATTTTTGTGGGCTGATTTTGTAACTATGGGTCTCCATTTCAAGTAGTATTTTGTGAGGGAGTGAGGGTGCCTGCTTGCCCTAACAGGACTGAGTGGAAGATGGTTGAAATGACCCTGAAAACCCAGCCTTGATTTGGAGCAAGAAAGGAATCACTGGGAACCAAAACTATGCTCCATAGTATTCCTCATTTCCTCTCCATGTGACTCACATGTCTAAAGGAAGAGTTAACATATGTGATTTCCACATGTTTTCCTTTTACATGAAAATATACATGCCATTTACTTTCACACAATCATTAACACAGTCATCTCTTTAGTGTGCACAGATCTGTTCAATTCTATATTTAAACATTTTCATAATTGCTTTCTGGACATGTAATAATTGCATATTTATGATGCACACCTTGATGCAATCTTTAAACATTACATCTCTTCATCTACTTAATACCCTCCTAATGTGTACTGGAGCAGGATGGGATGCAAGTGGGTGAAAATGGAAATTCTCTGGCCTGGGAATGAGGCTCAGTGGTAGAGTGCTTGTTGCTTAGCATGTGTGAGACCCTGGGTTTCATTCTCAGCACCATAAAATAAATAAATAAAAGAGAATAATTACTTTTCAAATGAAAAGTCTAGGTGTTGGGGGCTCACACCAGCAATCCTAGTTACTCAAGAGGCTGAGAGTTGAGGATCACAGTTCAAAGCCACCCTCGTCAGAAAAATCTGTGAGACTCTCATCTTCAATTAACAACAAAAAAGCCAAAAGTGGAGGTATGGCTTCAGTGAGAGAGCACTATTGTTGAGCACAAAAGCTCAGGGACAGTGCCCAGTCCCTGAATGCAAGCACCAGGACCAGCATACACAGAAAAATGAAAACTGTAGATGGCGTATAGTTGAGCATAGTAAGATACAAATAATATTGGATCCTAAAAGTCCTGGGACCAGATTTGCAGCATTTATTTACTCTGCTTTGTGGGTAAATACTGGATACTAGAATATCTTTAAGATTCTTACTCTAATGTCCATAGACACATGAATAGGTTAGTCAATATTTTCCAGAAAAAAAATGGATCAGAATTTGGTAGGTGGATAAGCAGACAGGATTATTATAGGAATTGACTCATATAGATATGGAATATGAGAAGTCTCCAGGTCTGCAGATGATCAACTGGAGAACACTGCTGGACGTTCAGTTTGAGAGCTGGCAGCCTCAAGACCCAGGCAGAATTTATGGTTCAGTGTGTGACTCAAGGCAGGTAAACACTAATGTCCTAGCTTTTTCAATGAGGAGCAAGATGTGTCCTCTTTTTCAGGAATCTGAACTTATTTGATCTGTTCAAGCAGTCAGCTGAAGCAATCTGCTTTATTCCATCTTGTGACCCTATCAGATAGACAAAGTTAACCACCACAAATCCATCAGATAGACATAAAGTTAACCACCACAAATCCAGCCTTGCCAGCTTAGCACAGATACCTAGCTCCTTCAACCATATTGCATCTCAAATAGAAGCAACAAAATGGCCATAATCCTGTCTGTGCACAATTGAAAACGTAGCACTGAAAAAAACCAAAAGAAAGCAGTTGATGAAAGGGGAGACACAGATCCAGAAGCATTGCACTCATAACTGAACTATAGAATTGCAACCTCCTTCTACAAATACTTAATAATAAAACAAATAGGGCTGGGAAAATAGCCTAGTGGTTGAGTTCTTGCCTAGTAAACATGAAGCCCTGGGTTTGATTCCTCAGCACCACATATATGGCATTGTGGCTCAAGTGGTAGAGTGCTATCCTTGAGCAACAAAGCAACCAGGGACAGGTACTCAGGCCCTGAGTTCAAGCCCCAGGATGGGCAAAAAAATAATAAAACAAATAAAAATTCCTTAAAGAAAAGATATGTAGAGCTGCTGCTAAAGAAGGAGAAGCAAAGAACACGAAGGATGCTTGCTTGTTTTTTATACCATGAACCTTACGCATTTTGATGTAAATTAACAATATTTCAATGTCATGAGATAGCCAATACATCGTTATGCTATGAGAAAATGAAATAAGGAAATAAATCAAGATGGTATACACACACATCATCATCCTTCAGTATCTGTGAGTTGTTTCCAGTGAACAAACCTCTATCTACCCTAGCAGATTCCACAGCTATCCATAATTGCGTAGTATTTGTGTGTAAAGTACAGATCTTCCCGTATCCCCCAAACCATCTCTAGATTAATTATAGGATGTATATGGATTTATGTTGTTTGATTGTACATGGCTATTTTGCACTTTTGATGAAATGAAAGTTCACATAACAACTGCACAGAGCCTGTGTTTCAGCACAGTTTATCCAATCCACCTGTGTTCACCTTACTCCTCTGTTTCACACTTTGAAAATTGGCACAATATTTCAAGATTTTATATCTGTTTGGTGGATCTGCAATCTGCAGTCAATGCTCTGTGTGTGTGTGTGTGTGTGTGTGTGTGTGTGTGTGTGTGTGTGCACCAATCCTGGGACTTGAGAACTCAAGTCTTGAGTTCTGTCCCTGATTTTCTTTTGCTTAAAGTTAGCAGTCTTCCAGTTGAGCCACAGCTTCATTTCCTGCTTTTTGGTAGTTTATTGGAGATAAGAGTCTCACAGACTTTGCTGCTTGGGCTGGCTTTGAACCACAATCCTCAGATCTCAGCCTCCTGAGTAGCTCTATCATTGATTTGTAATGTTATTATTGAGATCCTTTGGGGGTGCCATGAATTCCATCCATTCAGTCCCTCTACAGTCCTGAGCAGAGAGACACATTAAAAGTAATCAGTGAAGGCATATGTGCTGCCTGTTCCACAGATGGACAGTTCTCCTCTCTGTCCCTCTCCTAGAGCTTCCTAACTCTGCCTGATACATAGCACTTGGAAATTTATCTGATTAACAGCCCTACCATGGCCTCAAAGAGTTCAAGGTAAAGGAGGAAAGCACATTTCTCACTTTCCACCAAAAGCCAGAAATGATCAACGGTAGTGATCCAAGCATGGTTGAGACAGGCTGAATGAGGTCTCTTGTGCTACATAGTGTACCAAATTTGCATGCAAGGGAGGCATTTTTTGAAGGAGACTGGGAGATGAGTGGTGAGCACATGGGTGGACAGGCGAAGACATGCAATCAACCAACAGGTAAATGGAATACAGGTCATTGTTATGGAAAGTAAATTGCTCTGGGTTCAAACCTTCATTTTACTTTGTACCAGCCAGCCAACCTTGAGCAAGATATTGAAACTGACAGAGCCTCATTTTATCACCTGTGAAAGGGGAATTGGAAATATCTATCTGTGTGTGTATATTGAAGGAACTGAAGGGAACAGGTTATATGGATTCACAAACAGTCCCAGAATGGGCTTCCATTGTTCTCTTTTGGCATGTTTGGGAATGTAAGCATGAACTTGTCATTCAGACATCCTTGTCGGCATCATACCTTAAGATGATGTGATCTTTAGGTAGAAAACTTAGGAACCAGCACAAATGGGTAGATTATACCTCAGACCTTTAAGATCATAATGGTTTTAGATAGAGTTTATTACAGATTACTGGCAAGAGGCCATCAACACTGGCCTGGAGCCATTTCAATTTATGACCTTGGTATGCTCTGTCTGGGCTTTGATGTCAGGCTGAATTCCTAAAACAAGCCAGCTTCAATCACCATTGCTTTTCTTGTTTTCTTGGCTCTCCAGCCCTAACATTTGTGTGAGACTCTAAAATAGGTCACGGTGAGTGAGACCAGACCTTAAAATTTTAGTCTTTATGTTCTGGCCTCTTCAAAGTCAATGAAAATGGCTTTGTTTATTGTAAAGTATGTGGAATATAAATTTTTCCATTACCAAGCCAACCAATATACCAATCAGTTGACTAGCTCATAAGTTCATAAGTAATACTGTCACATACCCTCCGTACCTGACTTGATTTCTCTTCCTGTGTAGCTCCCAGTGAATTTGGCAATTGCTTTTCCCAAGGATTATCAGAGAGGACTTGGTCAGTGTTTGTTTAATCATTTTCTATTAGTACTGAGTATTCTTTCAGCTAACAAAAAAACAAAAGAGTATCATAGGTTCACACTTATAATCCTGGACACTCAGGAGGTTGAAATCTGAGGATTGTGGTTCACAGCTAGCTGGCTTATGGCTCTCACCTCCAATTAACCACAAAAAGCTTGAAGTTTCCAGGCGTTAATGGCATACCTATAACCCCAGATACTCAGGAGGCTGAGATCTGAGGATTAAGATTCAAAGCAGCAAAGTCTGTGAGACTCTAATTAACTACTCCTCCCCGCCGCCCCCCCACCCAAAAAAAAAAATTCCTAGAGTAGAGTTGTGGATCAAGTGATAGAATTATAGCCTTGAGCAAAATGCTCAAGAACAGTACCCAGGGCCTCAGTCCAAGCCCCAGGACTGGCACAAAAAAACAACAACTAAACAGCCAGATGTGGAGCTATGACTCTAATGGGAGAATCTAGAGTGAAAAAGCTAAGGTACCCTGAGTTCAAAACCCAACATACCACACACATACACATGATAATTATGAGCAACTTAGAAAACAATGTTAGGAAGTTGCCCTGCTCCACTGGTAGAACACTAGCCTTGGGCACAAAAGCTCAGGGATAGTGCCCAGGCCCAGAGTTCAAGCCCCAGGCCCAGAAAACAAAAACAATAAAACTTTGGGCCGGGTTGCAGCACAGTGGCAAAATGCTCACCTAGCAAGTACAACATCCTGGGTTTGATCCCCAGTACCGAATAAAAGAAAATGAAAAAAGAAAACAATCCTAGCCAAAGATGCCACGATGCTGCTTTTTGATCTGATGAGACAAGTAGTCCATTGAGAACATGTTGCTCATTTACATGAGAAAAACTGGCACAACATTTGCACTGTGATATTTGATCATATAAATCATGTTTTAATATTTATAAAATAGGTTATATTAAACACATGAAATATATAATCTGTTGCTTTTCAGGGAGCTGTTTCCCCTCCCCTTGTATAGCCTAGAACACAAGGCCAGCAAACTTGTCTCCTGATGTCCTTAGCCAATAAGGAGCATTCCATGTTAGAGTCCTACTGGCACATAGGATGCCAGAGTCCAAGAGAAGCTGCTCTTTATAGCAAACCAATGTTCAAGATCAGGGAGAAAATAAACTTCATTTTTATTTCCATTTTCAGGCTAGGGTTCTTTCATAATGATGAGTGAAATTCTAATCCAGCCTTTGGTTTGCTTCTGTCCCATTGTTGACAAAGGAATTAAAAGGTCAACAATAGGAAAAAAACAACAACAAAAAACAAAAACAACTTCCAGGATCCACAGCTTGGGGTGTTTTGCACCATCACTTCCCTGATGAAGGGCCTGTGATTGGGTCCTCGTGACTTGTGTTGTGGCTCTCACTGATTCCTATAGCCAGAGTACAGGTACCAAGGTGGGAGCAAGGCTGAAGAAGGCTGACGTCCCCTGGTCCTGAGTAGATTGATCCACACAGAGAATGGACCAGAGCCTGGGTGCACCTGCCTTCCAGAACAAGGAGCCTTCCAGAAATCCAGGCCAGATGCCAGAGCAGGACATGGATGGCAATTTGGGAGTAGGGTGTTGACAAGCCAAAGAGTATTTAAAATCAGTCACTTGACAGGAAAGTGTGAAAGGTCAAGGAACCCTGTAGCTTATACTTAAAGTAAAAATAAATAGGACTTCACAGTGGTTTTCTAGGTTTGACTTTACATGTTTATATAACTTGTTTGTATAACATTGGCCATACGGATTTTCAAGATTAAGTTTTGAAACTAATGGTAGTTGTAATTGTTGAAATATATCATGGGAAAAAAGAAAAAAGATTGACTTTCTTTCCAGTCTTACTATGTCTGTTTCTACTCTATGGTGTTCATGTACATAAGGGTAGCAACCGTGCATGGTAAAATTTATTATAAAGTGTTGAGAGTTAATAAAAATTCTTCTGGGTGAAAAAAATACAGAAAAGAATCCAAATTGCAATTCTTTCTCAGCAATAGATACGGTTTTCTCCCTTCTGATTTTAATTATCATGCTCCAAAAGTAAAAAAAAAAAATCCAAACATATGTTTATATTTCATATTCAGTTGCAAATAAGTGTAATTTTATATTTCAGATTCAGTTCAAACTGCAATAAAAGAACTGGGATAGCTTAAGTGATAGATCACTTGCCTACTGTATACTAAGCCTCTTCAATCTTCAGCTCTGCAAAACAATAACAAAAACAAAGTATAAACAGAAAAAAATAATTGTGCCTAAGGATGTTCAGCTCAGTTATTTTGACAATGGGGAAGTACTTGCATGTTTCACAGGAGAGAAAGTTAAGTAAATCCAAATACGACACGTGATTACATTAAAATTGACGCTCCTGGAGAAAGAAGCTTTACTAGAACTGATAAAAATCATGGCATGATGGTACTTTCTTTTTTCAAAGTCGGTATAAAATCAGAATCTCTATATTATTTCAGTTACTTCAAAATATATGTACATAAAACAATTGAAGTAGACATTGTCCATAAAGAAATGTAACTCATTATAACTCCTTTGTACATTGTCTTTATAGTAACAATTTTAAAAATTAAAGTAGAAAAAACAAACAACTGAAGTGAGGGAATAACAACCTTACTTCCTTGAACCTTTATTCTTTCCCCCAAAGCCTCTCTCCTGCCCCAGGTGAAGTCCACAGCTGTTGGAATTGCTGCCTCCAGCACTCTGGCAGGTGCAATGGGGCAGCCCAGGTGCACTTTTCTCTTTCCTGTGTATCAGTCTCAGAAGCAGGTGATTCAGAGGACGTGTCTTCAGCAGCTCCAGGGTGAATGGCCTTTTTTCTTGGAAGATAGTGATTTATGTCTTAGCCAAGTACCTTGCACAACTCTGAGGGGTGCCAGCTGGAGCTGGGCCCTCAGATTCTTTTTTTTTTTTTTTTTTCAAATTTTTATTATCAAACTGACGTACAGAGAGGTTACAGTATCATATGTTGGGCATTGGATACATTTCTTGTACTGTTTGTAGCCTTGTCCCTCATGCCCCCCTCCCTCCCCCCCTTTCCCTCCCCCCCAGGTGTTCAGTTCACTTACACCAAACAGTTTTGCAGGTATTGCTTTTGTAGTTATTTCTCTTTTTTTACCCTGTGTCTCTCGTATTTGGTATTCCCTTTGAATTTCCTACTTCCAATACCAGTAAACACGGTTTCCAATATACTCAGATAAGATTACAGAGATAGTGTAGGTACAAACATAGGAAGGTGATACAAAACATCATCAATAATAGAAACTACACATACACATAGGACGTTGAAAGTAGTTACAACTGTGATATATCACTTGTTTCCATAACATGGAGTTCATTTTACTTAGCATCATCTTATGTGTTTCTAAGGGTATAGCTATTGTGGGCCCTCAGATTCTTAAGTCAAGGATGGCGATGGGTGGGACAGGGTAGAAGAATGTTCTCACCCGGAAAAGATCTTGTCAGTCCCCCTGATGGTAGGAAACACACACACACACACACACACACACACACACACACACACACACACACAGTCATCCAGGATCAGAGGCCCAAGCCAGAACAAATCCTATGGCTAGAGAATTGTCCATGCACACATGTGCCATATTGACATAACACACATGTGCACATCAACACCCTAAATGACCCACACTTACTTATTTACATGCATAGTAAACACCTATAGACAAACTCTCACAACTAAACATGTACATATGTGCACATGCATACCAACTCAGTCACACACAAGCACACAGATGTATGACACACAGGTACATATATGCTTGTGTGCATGTTTACATGTTCACGTGTGTACATGCCTGACACACAAATATATACTCATGAAACTCATTTACATGTATATACAAAGCACATTATAGTGTTAACTCATGGCAGAGCCTTATAAAGGGGTCATAAGGGGCCATTTGTGGTCAGATGACCTAACGAGTCAGAATTTCAAATCTGGATGTTGTTGAACTAATTCATCTCTAAAGCTTCTTGTAAAATTTTGTGACTTCAGTGACACAAGATGGCATCCTCTAGAGTCCCTTATGTGTAACCCCATGGAGGACCCCTGTAGATTACAGTCACAACCTTGAGTAATAGGCAGGGCCACTCTTACCCTAATGTCAGCCTAGCAGCAATGGTATTGTGGGAAGCCCAGGGCCTAGACTCTGCTGTAGGCACTTTGTGACATCCCTCCTCTCCATGCCCACACTGCTTCTCTCCTTTCTGGCAACAATTAGCCTTGGGAGCACAAGTCACCAGCCATTTTTCACCCAGAACAGGAATTCTAGAGCAAGTACCTCTTAGGGACACTTCTGCTCTGTACCAGACTTTTGCTAACGGTCCCTTCCTTCCCAGGAAAGTATGTATTGCCTTTTGGTTACTGTAATAAATACCTGAGATAATCAATTTACAATGAGGAAAGATTTATTTTGATTGATATAGTTTTGGAAAAGTCAATTCATGGTCATTTGCTTTTGGGAGGATGGCAAGACAGTATATTGCAGTGGATAGAAACTTCCCTAAGGGCCAAGACAGAACAAAAGAGAAAGAAGGAGAGAATGGATGGGGTTCTATAATCTCCCTCAAGGGCATCAGGCACAGCCTGATCCAAAACCTCCCCCTAGGAGGTTCTGCCACCTTCCAATAGTACCACACAGAGAACCAAGTCTTTAACATGTGGTGCTTTGTGGGGGACATTCCAGATTCCATCACAACAAAGAAGAAGATACCAGTTACTTCTTAATTCCCTTTCAAGGACCTTACCTTAGCCTACTCTGTGGCCAGGAGAGCCCATTCCTCTGGTATTCACACATCTGGAAGCTGCTGGGTGCTGGGAATGAGACCTCTGGAGGTTCTAGCCTCTCAACACCTGACTGGTAGCTAATGGTAAAAGCCAACATCAGCCTTGGTTGGCACCCAGTACCCCCTGCCATCTCTGAGGACAGCCCCTGTCCAAGGCCCTGGAACAGTTGAACAGCTGAACTCATGGCCAACCTCCTGAGCACTGTAGGGCTCCTCAGTGGGCTCTCTCACCCTGTGCATAGTGCAGGGCTGGCTGCACCACAATAGGTCCTCAACACAGCTGAGGATGGTGGATGGGTGTGCTCTGCTCCTCATAGAGTTTGGCCTACCAAGTCCTCAAGAATCCAATCTGTGGTTCAATCAAGGTAGGTATTCAAGTGAAAACAAATTGATTGTAACTGAACAAAAAGTCAAAGAAAATGCATTTCTGCTCTTTTCAAAAGTGTATTAAATTCTTTCTAAAACGATCTACTTTTTTCATATCTTGTTTTGTTAATTTATTATTTCTTTTTTTGTAATTTCTTTATTAATTAAACAAAAATTTTTTTACAAGGTGTTGTGCAGAAAGGGTACAGTTACATAGTAGGGCAGTGTGTACATTTCTTGTGATATCTTACACCCTGTTTTTCTGTCCCTTCCCTAGGTCAGGTAGACATATATACAATACACAATGTACCAAGAATATATACCGTAGCCACGTGGCCTACACCCAAGAAAATTCGCCTAGGGCTTTAAATGTAATGTCGACATTAGACAATATGTCGACAGTAGTCTTATGTATATACATAGCTTTTGAGCTATTGTATTCCACTGAGAGGTCAATTTTTTGTCCTTTATATGTTGAGTAGTTGTTTGGTTTTAGTTACATACTGTTGGGTCACTGCCCCAATCCTGTGGGAAATAGCATTTGACAAGCAGTTTTTGGTTTCACAGACCTGGCCTCTACTGTCTCTCCATCACCCCATCTTAACAGTCATATATCAGGGAGATCATGCCCCTTTGTTTTTTGTGTTCTAGGCTTGTCTCGCTCAACATGATTTGTTCAAGTTCTGACCATTTCCCTGCGAATGACAATATTTCACCATTCCTAATCGCTATGTAGTATTCCATTGTGTATAGGTACCATATTTTTTGGATCCAGTCATCTGTGGAGGGGCATCTGGGTTGTTTCCATATTTTGGCTATTGTGAATTGTGCAGTGATAAACATGGAAGTGCAAATGTCTTTTTGATATCTTCGGGCCTGCTGTTCCAGGTAGATGCCTAGAAGTGGTATGGCTGGGTCATAGGTAGGTCTATATTGAGCTTTTTGAGAAACCTCCATACTGTTCTCCAAAGTGGTTGTACTAATTTGCACTCCCACCAACAATGGAGAAGGGTTTCTCTTTCCGCGCACCCCCTCCAGCATTTTTTGTTGCCTGAGTTCAGAGTATAGGCCATTCTAACTGGAGTGAGGTGGTATCTCAGGGTTGTTTTTATTTGCATTTCTTTTAGTAGCAGGGATGATGAACATTTCCTCATATGTTTCTTTGCCATTTTTATCTCTTCCCTTGTGAAGTCTCTTTAGCTCCTTTGCCCATTTCCTAATTGGTTTATTGGGCTTGGAGGGGCTTAGTTTTTTGATTTGTCTGTAGATGACAGATATTAGGCCTTTGTCTGTTGCTGTACTGGTAAAGATCCTTTCCCATATGGTTGGCTGTCTTTCTATTTTGGTGGCTATGTCCTTAGCTGTGCAGAAACTTTTTAATTTGTAGTAGTCCCATTTGTCGAGTGTCTCCACTATTTGTTGTGCCCCTAGGACTATATTCAGGAAGTTCCTTCCTGTGCCTGTAAGTTCTACTGTCTTTGCTACTCTGTCCTTTAGTAGTTTCAAGGATTCAGGTCTGATATTGAGGTCCTTGATACATTTTGAGTTGATCTTGGTACATGGTGATAGGCTTGGGTCTACTCTGAGTTTTCTGCATGACTGCCCAGTTCTTCCAGCACCAGTAGTTGAAGAGGCTATGTTGATTCCATTGTATGTCTTTAGCTCCTTTGTCGAATATCGGCTGACTGTAAGAGTGCGGTTTTATTTCTGGATCTTCAATTCTGATCCATTGGTCTTCCGGTCTGTTTTTATACCAATACCAGGCTGTTTCTGTTATGATGGCCCTACAGTAGAGCTTGAAGTCTGGTATTGTGCTACTTCCTGCACTGCTTTTTTTTGCCTAGAATTGCTTTGGCTATTCTAGGATATTATTTCTATTTTCATGTATTTATCTATTTCTTTCTTTCTTTCTTTCTTTCTTTCTTTCTTTCTTTCTTTCTTTCTTTCTTTCTCTCTCTCTCTTTCTCTCTCTTTCTTTCTTTCTTTCTTTCTTTCTTTCTTTCTTTCTTTCTTTCTTTCTTTCTTTCTTTCTTTCTTTCTTTCTTTCTTTCTTTCTTTCTTTCTTTCTTTCTTTCTGCCAGTCCTGGGGCTTGAGCTAGGGGCTGAGCACTGTTCCTGGCTTCCTTTTGATCAAGGCTAGCACTCTACCACTTGAGCCACAACATCACTTCCGACTTTTTCTGTTTATGTGGTGCTGAAGAATCAAAACCAGGCTTCATACATGCTAGACAAGCACTCTACCACTAAGGCCCATTCCCACCCCTCTATTTGTTTAGTTTTGCAATGTACATGTAGGGTTATGCTTTGCTGGACTACTATAAATAACAATAAGTCATCTTGCATATTGCTCCATAAGCTTCATTATTTCCTTTTATCCAGTTTTATCTCTTTACTCTTTTCTTAAAATGTGGCGAAAGGGAGCTGACTGCTGCTGGCTCACATACATATGACTAGCTACTCAGGAAGCAGAGAGCTGAAGCTCCCAGTTTGAAGCCAGCCCAGGCAGAAAAGTCTGTGACATTTTAATCTCCAATTAATCACCAAAAAGCCAGAAGTAGAGGTGTGGGCCAAGTGACAGAATGCCAGCTTTGGGCAAATAAACCTAAGCAAGTGTGCCAGGCCCTCAGTTCAAGCCCAGTACCAACACACACACACACACACACACACACACACACACACACACACACTGAAATAGCGACAAGATCAAACACACACACACAGGGGCTGGGGATATGGCCTAGTGGCAAGAGTGCTTGCCTCGTATACATGAGGCCCTGGGTTCAATTCCCCAGCATCACATATATAGAAAATGGCCAAAAGTGGTGCTGTGGCTCAAGTGGCAGAGTGCTAGCCTGGAGCAAAAGGAAGCCAGGGACAGTGCTCAGGCCCTGAGTCCAAGCCCTAGGACTGGCCAGACACACACACACACACACACACACACACACACACACACTGAAATAGAGACGAGATCAAACATACCACTTTAATCATGCACAGATCTATGGCAGTAAGTACATTCTCATTGTTGTGCAACTATCAGCATCCATCTCTAGAACTATTTCATCTAAGAAGGCTTCCTGCTCTTAATGAGGTCCCTGTACTTCTGAGCTCTGACTCCTGACTTGCCCTCAAGTCTTATACATAGCTGGCTGTAGCAGCTGTTGATGTAGTTAAATGCCAGGAATTCACATGGTAGTGTTTCTTCCAGTTATACCTTCAGGGTTTATTTAGTTCAGGTGGGCTCTGGATACGGATAGAGTTCAATGTGGGTCAAGATATCTGTGAAAAGTGATTTCTTTCGATGTTACTGACTGAAACTCCTGCATCAGAAGACTTCTTGAAGGTGTACTGAATACATTTATACATTTCAACTTTACAGGGCTAAAAGGAATTGCAAATGTCAATACTACCTCCAGCTGCAGCACAGTACCCGAATCGCTTAGATCCATTGTTGAAAATACTGCCTTTCAAAGTCACATGGTGGATTTCTCCCAACGCTACTGTATTAATGTACCTTCAAGAATAGACTACTTTTGTTGTTGTTGTTGTTGTTGTTGGCTGTCATAACCATATTTTCTCTAATGAAATGTAATTGGGTTCTCCCTGTAATGCTCTATTAATGTCTCTGGTTTAATAAAGATATTTGTGATAAAAAAAAAAGATATCTGTGAATTTTGCAGCTGAATTACTATACTACCCCCTTACGACAAAACACCTACCCAGAATCCCATCCAAAGTTCTGCTTCCTTCTGGAAATGGAATCCAGAATTCGGGATCAAATAGAACTCGAAAAAAGGCCTCTCTTGCTCTAGGCCCAGGATGCCTTATCCATATACCCTTCAGCCTCAGGCACCCAGGAATGTCCACTTTGGTTTTGCTACCCAGGGGCAGGGAATGAGAAAAGGGACATTCCACTTATATGCATTTCCTGGTGATTCTAAAGGAAAGGCCTCATAAGTGGCTTTTGTTCATGGCATCTAAGAACTTGCATACCTCGATTCATACTATTTAATTATACTGTTTCTTTCTCCTGGAGAAGGCAGACTTGGCATGCTCTACCATATGATGGGGCTAGGCCAAATAGTTTCAAGCCGACTATAGCTCCTAGCACAGAGGTCCTTGCACTTCTCCCTGGCATATCTCAGGATGAGGCAGTGCTCCCTGATGAGCTCAATAAACTCTTGATGTGTGGGTTTATAAGAATTCCTGAGTATGGCTTGAATTTCAAGAGTCAGGGAATCTCAAATTATTTGAATAGGTACATGACTTGGAACTGTCTACGCGGGGGGGGGCGGTGCGGGGGGGATCTTGTCTTCCTCTTATCTGCTTGCTAACATTCCTACCCACTTCTTCTATTAGCTGGACATCTTTTTGGCGATCACTGCACCTCTCCACTATCAGCCTAGGAGTTGGGCTGGGCAAATTGTGAGAACTCAAGTCATGTGATCCAGGCTGATCCCATCAGAAGCCTCTCCTTGCCTCCAGTTTTCAGCTGTCCGGCATGTGAAAGCTTCATTGAAGTTGGAGACTAAGCCAATGTTCAGGACTAAGCTGGACAAGAGGAGATACAGCTTTGGCTGGGTAGGACAATGGTTTGAAGCTAGGCTGAGTAGGAAAGCCTATGAACTCCATTTCCAATTAAGTAGCAAAATGTCAGATTGCAGGCATGGCTCAAGTGGTAGAACATCAGCCTTGAACAAGAAAGCCAAGTGAGAGTTTAAAGTCCTGAGTTCAAGTCCCAGTCCTGGTACACACACACACACACATACACACACAGAGTCACAACTTCAATTTCATCATTTCTAGACTATGTATAGCTTTAAAATTATTCACCAATAATTATTTTCTTATCCATTCCTGTGGATAATTTAGGCAAAGTAAAAGGAGCTATATTCCTATGAGAATGGTGAAAAGGCATTGCCATTTTAGTATTTTCCTTCGCAGTCATCTTCTTCTGTTCTACTTTTTAAAGGTAATTTTAAGATTTTATTCAATATTGGTTTGTACAGGTACTAATATTGGTACCTGTTGTCATGTGCAGCTACAGGCAGGTCAACACTAGAATTCCTAATGAAGGGAGGGGAGCATAGTGTAGTTTCTATTTAAAGACCACCCAGGAGATAAGTATCTTTTCTCTTGGTCCTGGTGTTCTGCTCTTTCCTCTCATTTTGGCATAAAGTAGCAACCTCTATCTGTCTCTGTTGCTAGTACCAGAAGATGCCATTTTGTTTACTTACCCTTGTTACCCATGCCACTACTAGTTTTAATAATCAGTATGAGCTGTTTTCCAATACCAGAGGTTGTTTCTTTATCTTTTTTTTTTTTTTTGCCAGTAATAGGCCGTGAACTCAGGGCCTGAGCACTGTCCCTGGCTTCTTTTTTGCTCAAGGCTAACACTCTGCCACTTGAGCCACAGTGCCACTTCTGGCCATTTTCTGTATATGTGGTGCTGAGGAATCGAACCCAGGGCCTCATGTACCCGAGGCAAGCACTCTTGCCACTAGGCCATATTCCCAGCCGCAAAATTTAATGGCTTGCTACGTTGTACATTTGTTTGTGCTAATATGTGTGTGTGTGGTGGGGGGGTATTTTAAAACCAATGAACAAAAGAAGAAAGAGAGTTGCTTTTGAATTAAAGACAACAAATCTGATGCAATAAGCAACAGTTTATTTATAAAAAAATAAAATATAAGAAAAATAAATAAAAAGCCAAACTTAATTCTTTTAGGACATAATATAGATTAAGTAAAAATACCAGTATTAATATATATGTATATACATAGTGCATATATATATATATATATATATATATATAGATGATATAACATTAACATTACATGCTTCTTGGGACAGAAGAATTAGGACATGTTCCCTCAAACCAATCAAAATTCTATCACAATTTAAAACAACTGCAAGAAAATTTGCTTCCTGTATTCTCTCATTTTAAATTTCAAGTACAAGAAGTGATCAAACCAGAATCTAAACGTAGAAATCATCTGGTATAAACCATCAACAACGACTGCCAGGAGTTTGGGGTTGGGGAGTGGAGTCTTCTGAATTCTCACACAGGTCTCCAGAACCTTAAAACTGTGTCAACCTTCTACCTGAGATGAGAGGGGATGAGGAAGCATGACAGTTTCTATGTCTCGTGTGCACAATCACATGGACATCTCAACAAAAGCAACTGGCAAACATCATTTTAGAACAATACTGGCCATGAAATCACCCTGGGGGAGGGTTCCATTCTCACCTATCTTTGCCAAATATAACATAGACATTGCTCCCCACCCCCAACCCCTGAAACAAACACAAAAACAAACAAACTCAGGGTGAAGCACCTCTGGCGATGATCAGCATACAGCAAAGGACAGAGAGGTAGCATTTCCTTGGTGACAGCTCCGGGCTGACTCAGATGATTTCAACACACCCTCTTCTGCAAAAGGCACTCACATATTATCTGTTTATAAATCATACAGTGGGGTCCAAGCATGGAAGTTTCTCCTACAAATATAAAAGAGATAAGCTGAGGAGCTGGTATAGCAATGAAAAGAATCTAAGAAATACACATTTGTGGATAAATGTGCACATTCTTTTCTTTCTTTCTTTCTTTCTTTCTTTCTTTCTTTCTTTCTTTCTTTCTTTTGTTTTAAGATAATCAATAAAGTAGTTTAAAAAAATTCATTGAAAAGTTCAGAATTCCAATAAAACTATCAGTAAGAAGCAAGGTATTGGAGGAGGAGAGATGGAGTCCAAAACACTGCAAGGAGGGACTCTAGCGAGCAAAGTGCAGGATGTGATCTGCTCTCGACAGAAAAACCATCCACAGACAGGGTGTGAAACGGAGGGAGGTGGAGGCAGGGAAAGAAGGAAGGAGGGTGGCATTGTCAGGATGTAGGCACGGGGAGGAATGTCTGGGAATATCCAGTGGGAAAGTTGGGTTGCGTCTCCTTGGTGCCTGCACTCCAAAAACACCCTGCCCAAGCCAAGGCTGCCCTCACCGGGACACCACCGAGCTAATGGAATTATAAGACGTGCCACTGTTGCAGCTTGAGGCATAGGCTTCCTGGCCATTGCCATCGAGGTTGATTTTGAACACAAAGGAGGCCTTCAATAAAAAATCTGCCTCATCCCGGCACCGTGAGGATGCCCACGGTGCTCTCTGGGTAGGAGGTCCATTCCCGCAACAGGGCGTGCACTGGGCTGGGAAGGAAATCCCAAGGAGCCCCACTGTTGCTGTTGTACTTGGCCACCAGATCTGGCAGGCCCAAGTTCATGGCGAGAAGGCACCAGTCCTTGCCCATAGGGTCGGGAGGGTCTAGAAGGCGACTCAGTTTCCTCCGGGTTAGGAGGTTCAGATCTGAAGCATGGATGTCCATACCCAGGCTGGCCTGCGAGTAGACATCATGACAGCCGAAACACGTGATGCTACTGAAGCTCTCCTTGTACCCGCCCATGGTGTTGGTCAGGGAGCTCTCTTTCAGAGTCTGTGCTCGGAAGAAGTCTCGAGGCTGGTAGACCATGACAGGCTCATGGTGCTCCCGAAGCTGCTGGGGGCTCAGATAGTGTTTCACGATCAATAATCCGGGCAAGGTGGTGGCCATGACATTCTCGATGGTGCTGCACACGGAGTCGAGCAGCAGGCAGCACTTGATCTTTTCTGTCTCCAGTCCACGCACCTGCACCTCAATGCCCTGGCCATGGTTCACCAGCAGGACCAGCAGCTTGGCCCCCCGGTTGGCGATCTTGCAGCCGCCTACCCACATGTGGATGTCCGCATCCCCCTCCGTGCTCTGCTGGTGGATCCACCGGCACAGATTCACCTGGACCTTGTGAAAGATGCCACACGGGAAGGGGGTGAGGTGTTCCACGGGCACGATGCGCACGCCACCGTATACCATCACCTCATCCTCCTCGTTCGTCCAGGAGCACTGGAGGTTGTCAGTCTTGATCAGAGCAGGGACGTCCACCATGGTCCCGCTGCTCAGGTCCCGGGCACAGATGTCCATGGCATCCAGAATCTGCAGCAGCTCCTCCACGTCACTGTCAGGCACTAGCCGCTGGATGTCTTCCATGGTATAGCGGCCCCGGTAATGGTGCAGGGCCCGGGGGGTCTCCACAGAGAGCAGCTTCCCCAGAACATTGGTGCAGAGCCAGCGGGGGTCCAGCAGCAGCACGTCTTGCACCGTCTCACTCTGGATGATGTTGATCTGTCAGGGGGGACAACACAAGGTAACCATTAGAAACAGAACCCAAGCCATGGGCAACCCAACACTCAGCACACCAAATGGCTGGGGCCTGGTGAGGACTGGAGGCATTCTAAGAACAGGCACCCTAAGGAAGAGCACAAGTCCACCTCTATAACCAAATACTGGCCTACTAAACTAGGAGAGTGATTCTGAAAAGCAACTGTCATTGAATGTTAAAAGATCCAATAGTAAAAGACAAAGAAAGGACACCACAGCTCTAAAAGAAGAGGTAAATAGTTGTGTGATGGTGGTTCAGACTTGTAATCCTAGCAACTTAGGAGACTGAGATCTGAGGATCATGGCTCAAAGCCAGCCCAGTCAGAAAAGAGATTCTTATTATCTCCAATTAATCAACAAAAAGTTTTATGTGGAGCTGTGCCAAGTTAAGGGACAGTGCCCAGGCTCTGAATCTACTTACAAGTGCCAGAACCAAAAAAAGACAAAAGAAGAAGAGGAAGAAGAGGAGAGATGACAACCTATACAGGGCAAAGGTGATTTTTTTGGTCATGATTTTGAGTCACCAAAAAACAAATCCATAAATGAACAATAAAATAGGCATAAGAGCAATTATGAGGAGAAGTAGAGTCCACCTGTGTGAGGACTATATATTCAGCCATAGTACTGTATCAATGTTGTGTTTTACATTGTGATCATCATGGGGTATGTGGTGGAATGGATCTCTGGAGATACAAAGGTGAAAGGACGATGTTTGCAAAATAAAGAAGAAAATGAATAGGAGAGAAAGAGAATAAATTTCACAAAAACACTACAACATAGGAGTTGAATATGTGAGGATTGATGATAGCGTTTTTTATTTCTTTTGGCACTTGAGCCTGAACTCAGGGCTTGACCATTTTCACTTAGTTTTGTGTGTGTGTGTGTTTTGTTTGTTTGTTTGTTTTGCCCATAGCTGGTGCTCTACCATTTGAGCCCCAGCTCTACTTTTGGCTTTGTATTGGCTAATTGGAAACAAGAGTGTCATCCACTTTTCTGTCCGGGCTGGCTTTGAGCTATGGTTCTCAGATCAAGAGTAGCTAGGATTATACATGGGAGCCATTGGTACCCTATGATGGCAGTGTTCTCATAGTTTAGTTTCTTTGAGGCTTAATATTTCCTCCCAATGATTCAGCACGGTCTGTCAATCAACCATTATGTAAAGTTTGAACACTTTCATGAAAGAAAAGTCTGGAAAGAGGGCCACCACGATAACAACTTGCCCCGTGGAGAGGATGGCAATGAGACTAGAGATGATAACCAGTGGGTGTTTGATTCTACAGGTCATGCTTATTCCTTTAAGAAACCAAACGTTGCAATGAAAATTGTGTGACAACAGAAACTACTTGCTGACTTAGGGAAGTCACATTTCATCGGTCCCTGCTGTTCTAGGCTAGTTCTGTGAATAATGGTGATCCAAGGTGGACTCCTTCCTTACAACAGACTCAGATGCTATCTTTTGGGCACAAGCCTCTTCTGCCCCAATCTAGCTTAGACCTTAAGAAACCTTTCCTATATGGGTCTATTCATAACGGTGCCTTACATAGAAAAATTCATGTAGCAGAGCCCATTTCTAGTCAGTTCTCAACAGGGTATTTGCTGGAGTGTCATTTGCAATTTACTACTAACTAATGCCATCTCATTTAAAGACAAAAGCCTAATCTACTATCTGGAGTGCAGACTACAGAAATGATATGTTCAACTGCTATATGCGATCTTGGACCAGAAAAAAGAAAAGGACAGGAAAATGTGAATAAGATCTGCAGAACAGCTACAGGTCTTAGGAGGCCAGTTGCAGCCAGGACAGGATCCAGAGCACCAAGGGTTCCTTCCCCTTCTCCTTCCTTTAAAGTTTTATTTATCAAAACTTCACGCATAGGAGAGGTGGTGGGATGTCAAATTAAGTGGATTATATACTATAATCTAGAAAAATTGCTAGACAAATACTAAAAGACAAGACAATGCCATGCTCAAGGAGTGTATTGTTATGGTTAAAACATGTTTTATATTTAGGCATTTCTTATTAAACTCATCTTTGGACACTGCACTTGTCTCCTTCCTGGCATTCAGCCAGTATTGCTGGAGGAATCAGCTGATTAGCTGGTTGTTAACTGGGAATTTAAAGTATGATAACATCACTGCTTGAGGCCCTTGAGAAGCATTGGCTTCCTGATTCAGTGTTAATTTTTAAAAAATATGCAACTCAAAGACTGGTTCTGGTGACTCAAACCTGTAATCCTAGCTATTCAAGAGGCTGAGATCAGAGGGCCCAGATTAAAGCCAGCACAGGCAGACAAATCTGAGAGAATCTTATCTCCAAGTAACCAGCTAAAAAGCTGTAAGTGGAGGCATGGCTCATGTAATAGAGCACCATCCTTGTGCAAAAAAGCCAAGACAGAGCTAGAAGCCTTGACTTCAAGGTACACACACACACACACACACACACACACACACACACACACTCACACACACCCCACGCTCCTCTGGTCATGATGTGGCACCCAAAAAGATAACAGTTGAATTTCTGTTTTCTAATATTCTCAGGACTGACTCCATTTGTTTATTCATATTTATTTTCTCTGCTTTTGGCCAGACTAGCCACACACTTCATGGATTGTACAGGATGGCAGAATATAACGACTGTGCCCCTTTCTGGTGATGGGCAAAAAATGCTGTACCCCAGTGCTAAACACACAATCAAAAGTTCCCATCACTTACCATTTCGAGTGGGCATTTCTTGTTGCCAGGGGACTAAATGTGTAACTCAAATTTTGATCACTCTGCACATCTGGGCACTGTCTTAGTGGAGCACCTCACTACTTTCTCCTCAATTACTTATCAACTCAGAACCTGTAAGGAATGGGACCCTCCCCACCCATGGGAGCAGCTGGCCACAAGGCTCCTGGGAAATGGGGCAGAGTGCCCAGGTGCCTGATGGGGCATGGAGACCCAGGCACCCAAGGCAGGGGCCCTGTACCTCTAACAAGCAGGATCTGGAAGACTTAGCATCTTACACAGATGCTAAGGTAGAGAAGTTCTGAGGAGAATCACCTGAGGTGTAAAAAGCTGCAGGTGTACCAACCTGGCCTATGGCTTTGGTGGGTAGCTGAGCAGTTTCTGTTCTGTAACCCAGGCTGGGCCCTGCTGCAGAAGCATGACAGAAGTAAGTTCCCTGATCCCCCATAGCCCTGCCAGCTTCACGATGCTCTTACCTCGCCTGCACTGTGGAGCTGGTGCACGATGTGCCGGAGGTCCTCCTCACTGGCCAGGGGGTTCAGCTGGTCCTGCACATCGTACACAAACTGCTGCAGCGACATCAGCTGGTTGGGCCCGTTGAGCTTTCTCCAGGAAGGCAGCATGGAGATGATTTTCTCACACAGGTGTGTCATAGGAGGGCAGCCCTAGAGTGTGTGGGCAGAGCAGGAAGTGTTAGCTACCAAGCTGCTCGGGGAGGGATGTGTGTCTATGGAGGAGCCTGCTGAGACCATGTCATTCTTCATTCACATAGACAGATGCTCTCGTTAGGAATGCACTAAGGTGTTTTTGATGGAGTACTGGCACACAAATGTTTGCATGCTGCCTTGACCAGGATCTACCAAATATCACTTTGTGAGGATTCTTAGTTCTATTACTGATGCTAAACAGGCAGTGGATCTTCATAATTATGGATTTAGGATTGGGAACTCAACCAGGTGCCCATAGCTCACTGCTGTAATCCTACCTATTCAAGAGGCCAAAATCTGAGGATTGAGGATCTAAGTCAGCCTAGGCAGTCAGGCTCTTATCTTCAATTAGCCACTCAAAAGCTAGAAGTGGAATTGTGGCTCAAGTGACAAAATGGCAGCCTTGAGTGGAAAAAAACTAAAGGACAGCGTCCAGGCCCTGAGTTCAAGCCCCGGCACAAAATCAATATTTGGATCACTTTGTGAAGCTTCACAGTTCCATTACTCATGTTAACCAGTGAATCTTTATAATGATGGTTTTAGAATTGTGCAGTCAATCCATCCAGAAGTGCTAATTCCTAATGCTCTACTGTTTACTTTTTCCTCCCTACCTCCCCTCCCTTCACTCACTCAGCTCTTCCCTTTCTGGTAAGTACCTGCTCAGTCTGGCAATGGTCACTTTAGAAACACAGAAAGAAGAACTAAGAAGGCATGTTGTTCAGAGGAACAAGCTAGAGGTAAGGTTTGAATGGAAGAGCCTGTCCTTGCTGGTTGTTGTTTTCAGGGGTCTACATTTTATTTTCTTTCTTTTCTTTCCTTGATGGCATTGGTTTGAACTCACAACCTTATGCCCTAGCCTTGTGTTTTTCACTCAACACTGGTGTTCTATCACTTGAACAACATCTCTATTTCCTACCTTTAAAATTTTATTAAAATAGCTTTATTGTTAGTACAAAGGTGATATACAGAGGGGTTAGAGTTACATAAGACAGGTAGAGGGTATATTTCTTTGTGGACAGTGTTAGCCCTTCCTTCAATCTCTCCCAGTTTTTCTTTCCTGTCCTGTTTCCTAGTTTTTGCTGTTTAATTAGAGATGAGTCTCAAACTTTTCTTTGAACCATGACCCTCAGATCTCAGTCTCCTAAGTAACTAGAATTACATGCATGAGTTGCCTGCACTCAGTTTGAACCTCTATTTTTATAAGCTTTTCAGCGAGTAAATCATGGGAATCTCTGCTTCACAGTCAAGACAGAATCTGAAGCTGACCATATGGTCACTCAATGGACTTGTTGGCTTGCTGCTTTTTCCGTGCTTGTACATACTGCGTTGTCTTGGTTTATTAAAAAAAGACATAAACAAATGTTTTCTGGTTTATCTAGAAATAATACATCATTTTTGGTGAAGATTGATTTTGTATAGTTTATTTCAATCTAAACAGATGCAATTTTATTTTAATGAGAGAATGAACATGATAATTTCTAACATTGGAGTGGATTTTAATTAGTAAAGCAGATACTTTGGGAGTACTTTAGTTGAAATGTTTAGAGAAATTCTTAGTAACTGGCTTGAAGTTGGTTTTTAATGTACGTATGTACATGTATATGTGTGTATGCGTGTCTGTGTGTCTCTGTGTGTGTCTATGTGTGTGTGCTGGTCCTGGAGCTTGAACTCAGGGCCTGGGTGCTGCACATGCGCACACACACACACACACACACAGAGCTCAACACAAAAGAATATTGTTGCTCAGTTGATAAAGCTGAGATTGTAGAGCTAGGGGTAATGCTGGCTCAAGGGGTAGAATCCCTTGTTTAGCTAGTATAAAGTTCTGATTTCAAATCCCTAGTTCCACCAAAAAAAAAATCCTGAGGTTACTAAGCCACTAGAACACTATAAAGTAATTGGATTAATTATTATTCCTCCCTATTCACAGTCACTGTGCCTATTCAAGACAATAGTAAATGTAATTAAGAACACAGTATTCTCCAAGGATGTATCATTTGTCTGAAAACCAAATAAATCTAAGAAATTTGAGAGTCTGCCAAATAACCCAAATAGTGTTTAATATAAAGCTGCCATGGAGTAGGGTCATGAAAGGGGCCAGGTATTGATTGAAGTGTTTTGTTTCCTGCAGCATTTTTTGATTCAGTTAATATTGTCTCAAAGTATTTTTACAGTTCACATGATTTGTGGATCTGTTCTATTTTTTTAAACTTGTTTTTATTATCTCTAAGTAGCTGTATACAACATATCCACTTGTCAGAACTGTAGGCTCTTAGTTTTATAAATCAGTCCACACAGATAAAAGCTTTTAACTATTTAACATATCCCCAGAGGAGTGGGAATTATAAAACATTATCTGGGCTGTTTAGCACATGTTCATACCAGTATTTTTAAAACATTTTGAAGCTATGGGCTGGTAGCTCACATCTATAATCCTAGCTACTCAGGAGGCTAAGAGCTGAGGATCATGGTTCAAAGCCAGCCCAGGCAGGAAAGTGTATGAGACACATCTCCAATTAACCACTAAAAAGCTGGAAGTGGAGCTGTGACTCAAGTGGCACAGTACCAGTGTTGAGTGAAAATGCTAAGAAACAATGTTCAAGCCCTGGTACTGGCAAAATAAAATAAAATAAGTAAATAAACAAACATTAAAAAAGGACATGAAGGTACAATGTGCTTCATTGTGGGATACTTGCCAAGGAGATGGGGAGGTGAAATAGGACAAACATGGCCTATGTACTGCAATTGTTTAAAAAAGCTGGGGATTGGGGAGAATGATCAAGGGGGAAGATTGATGGGGTACCCTATATGCATGAATGGAAATGTCTGATGAAACTCTGCCCTCTTATATAAGTGTACCCTCATTTTTAAAAAGCTTAGTCTCTATTTAGAAAACAAATTCTCTGAATTCTCACTGAATATATTTTATTTCATGACTTATATGTGCATATTAAAAAATTTAATCTATCAAATATTTTTCAGAGATGGAGGGCCAAGTAGTGAGTAGAGTCTTCCATGTTAGCCTGGGTCAAGTTCCTCTTACTTACACTTCCTTAATAACTAGGTGACAAGCACATGCCACTCAGCCCAGATTTTCTGTTGACATTGGTCTCATTGACTTTGGTTCAGGCTGATCCCTGGTCCCTATGTTCTGGGTATCTGGGATTAAGACACAAGTCAGAATGTTCGGCCCTAGTATCTTTTCTTTTGTACAAGCATACATCAATTATACATAGGTGTTACAGTGTGATATTTTCGTATATGCCTGAGTATTTTGATCATGTTCTTCCTCCCTGTTACTGTCCTACCTCTTTTATTGCTCTCAACAAATTCTATATTGTTTACTTACCTCAGCTTTCTAAATATTCTACAATAAAGCATACTAGAATTACTGAATTATTATTATATTTAAATAATCATACAAGGGATTTCGATTCAACCAACCAACTTGATCCATGTCACCCCTCCCATTTTTGCCCTCATTGCTTTTGTAGGTTGTAAAAAAAGCAATTTTATATTTAAACCATCAAAGAAACAACTGTAGGAATTTTGTACTCTCTCAGTTGGCACACCTTATCCACAAATCCACCATTTCCTAACACTCCCTATTTTTTTTTTTCTTTTCTTGCTTTGCTCTAGAGCAACAGGTCCTGGGCCCTACTGTGGAGCTGTTCCCTGAACACCAATGCAAACCAAGAGGGCATCACACAGCTCCTGGTTCACCCTGAGCTGGTATGGTAAAAGTCTGGGGTCAGGCCCTCCAGGGCCTACTCACCGAGACAATCTGACTCCGAATTTCTTGCAGGTGATTCCGAAGAACTTTAATGTCCTTAGACCCGGAAGCCCCGGCATCCAGCACGAACAACTTATTGGAGATGTGCAGATCATTCCCAAACCTAGAGTGAGAGCAGAGACCTTATGAGCCCTGATTCTAGCTTACCAGGTCTTCCTGGGCAAGGTTCTGGCTCTTACTGGCACCAGTGGCTGGCTGGTCTCCTGGTGACCCTGCCCAGGCCATTTGGGGACCGTGCTGGAGGACTAGATATAGAGGTGGAAAATAGGGGTTCGCTTTAGTCATATACAGGGAAATATCGGTTTCTAAGCAGATGCAGAACACAGTATGGAAAGCTGTCAGCTCCTCCTGATACAGGAAAGGCAGGCAAATGTACTCCTCTCCAGATGAGGAGAAGAGATGCTGCTCAAAGCTCAAAGTAATGTGACTAAGAAGAAGTAGAAAACAAGTGGTGCAGTGGTACATGCCTATCATCCCTGAAACACTGGGAAGCACAAGTAGGAGTATTAACCACATCCTGGGAAGAAAGTGAGTTGCTCCCTTGAAAATATCCAACATGAAAAGAGACTCAAGTGGTAAAGTGTTTGCTTAGCAAGCTTGAGGTCCTGAATTTAATCCTTAGTGTGAAAGAAAAGAGAAGGAAGAAAGAATGGAATGGAGGGAGGGAGGGAAGGAGGGAAGAAGGGAGGGAGGGAGGAAGGAAGGAAGGAAGGAAGGAAGGAAGGAAGGAAGGAAGGAAGGAAGGAAGGAAGGAAGGAAGGAAGGAAGGAAAAGATAGAGGTTACAGTGCCTATTCTGAAAATACCCATAGAAGACAGCAGACATACTTCTCAGAAGGACAATTTCAGATGTGTGTTGAAGCATGTGATATAGACCTGCTGGTTCACAGGTCTTTTACAAGTGATATCATCTATGTTTTGGCTGTAGCATATCCCCAAGGGTTCAACCTTTAACAGGTGGGGCTTAAATGAAGGCAGCTAAGGTCATCAGGGTACTACCCAACGACCACCAGAGCTTTGGACATGGTAACGGTAGTTCTCAGAACAGGATTGTTACAAAACAGGGGGGCAGCAATCCTTGGATTTCTGTCTTCCTGCATCATGGTGTAACCTGTCCCTCTCTCTGGAGCGCTCAGTGATGCCGCAAGCCAGGATGTGACACTACCAGTGGGTAGTCACCAGATATGGTGACATTTGAGCTAAACAAACCTTTCTTTGTAAGTTCCCCAGACTCACCTATGTGGTGTAGCCTTTGATGTGACTGATGGAAAGTTTGAGCAAACATCGGCATTTTACCTCTGACCTTGCCTGCAAAGCCCACATTACAAATGACACAAAGATCCACAATACTTGAGATAAGATGCACTCTCGTCCATGTGATTCAATTCTGTTCCTATCTCATTCTGTCTCATTACAGAAAAAAAGTTGTTCACACTGATTGTTTTATGGTGATGGCCAGGAAAAGGGTGAAGGTGACAGGAACAGACAGAAGTTCCCTCTGGGCAACCAAGCACAGATAGCCAGTCAGCTCCTATCACCTTCATTCTTTTCCTGGCTATCACCACAAAACAATCAGTGTGAACAACAAAGAAAAGTGCAACCAAGAAGGCCATTCATTCCTCCTGTGGGTCATATGACATCTGCTGCATTTTCACACCTCCCTCAGGTCCCTAGGGCAGGAAGACTCCTCTCCACCCTTCCTCTGAGAGCCAGTGGCCACCCCTCACCTGTTCTTTATCTCCTTCAGTAGAGAAGTATCTTTGTCATAGCCAAACTCCCCTCCGGCTGGACGGGGCACGTTCATGATGTCAGCATGTGTGGCCACCAAGACAACTCGGAGAGGGTTCTTCAGCTTGCCACCAAAAGCTGAGGGCACAGAATAAACGCTGTCAGGATACAGCCCTCAACCCACCCCCCAACCTGGCGAGCTTTCCTGCCCAGGTGAAGTGGTGATTGGCCTCGTGCCTAGGTCCATTCTCCCATGATGTGCACCCTGTCCACTGGCTGGAGAGCCAGAGCCCACTGTTCACTGTGGCCCTCAAAGGTGCCAGGCCAACACAGATAAGCCAACCTGAGCATCAAGGAGGCTCCAGGACACACTCCAGCACAAAAGGTAGCTCTCAGGACCTCCTCCACACAGGGCCTGATAAGTGAGGGGAGAAGACTGGCTCTCTGATAAGGAAATACCCCACAAAGGACCACAGCAAGCCTCTCAAGGCCGCCATTTCACAGACAGTCTCAGAGAGATACTGCATGCAACTCACACAGCAGGCTTCTTGCTAATGGCTCTTTCTAAGTCCACAAAGGAGAAGGCTGCCAAAAACAAACATGGTAGCACTGTAGGGGGGAATCAAGCTGAATTTATTGTCCCGTCTTTCTGGAACAAGAAATTGCCTACAGAGCAGGACATTTCCCCAAAGAAGAGCACTCCTCCTGTGGTAGATAACTAAAGAAGTCCACTCCATGTCATCCTCCCCTTTAGGAAGAAAGGCCACAGCCCCAGGCACACCCCCTGGTGTGCACTGGTCTGAATGGAGGCAGCTCATCCTGAGGGCCTGGGTCCTGTCCCTGGGACAGGAGTGAGAGCTACCATGGGGGATTCCACTCTGCACCCAGCAAGAATGACCAAGGATCTGAAGTGCAGAAGGAATTGAGAATTGGCTCAGGGAATGGTCTAAGCTGAAGCCTTTGGGAAAGGAAGATGGAACCATGAAAGAAAAACTGCCAGTGGGAAAGAAAGGAAGGGAACCCTAGATGCAAGTCCAAGCTGCAGAGTCTAAGTGTGGCCATAGCTGGGTGCAAAGCCAGGGGCCACAGCAGAAAGGCAGAAGCGCACACACTGGCCCTGGGCTTGGCTCACCTATGGGCTCTTCTACTGGGACCAGAGACTTCAGGAAACTGAGCCAGAAAATCACTTGGTTCAACTGGATCTCATAGGGTTCTTCTAGACTAAAAACAACAACATGGATGGACGTGGGATCATTTGCAGCAAAATAGTCATAGCAGCAGAAGTACACAGGATTTCCAGAGAACTCCCACACACTGAAATCACCAACTCCTATGGAGAAAGAAAAACAGAGATTACTGAAACAACACCACTGATTTCAACCACAATTGTTCTGAGGGATTCTCTTTAGGATCAGTGCTCTTACAGCATTCATCTGTGTATAGGAATGTGCAGACACTGATAAGGACACCATTCAGGTATGTAGATACACACATACACTCATGAGTACATCCTTCCTGATGCACAGGCCCAAAGTGGTGCTTACCTACCTGTGCCCACCATAGCCACATCTGTTTCTCTGCTTCTCTCTGAGTCTGATTAAATCTCTTCCTAAAAGTGTTCAGTGCATTATCTTTGCTATATTAATATCATTATTATCTACTCAAAATCTCCTGGAGAGGCACACACATGAGTGTGGTGTGTGCACAATCAGATGTGTATGTGGAAATTATATATTACAACCAATCACTATTTTTTTCTCCCTCAAATATTGATATATAGAAAAGGAGCCATCCTCCCTGTGGTCAATTGCATCTGATTCCTCAGGAGTGTGCTCAGTAGCACACCCAATACAGTACAGCTTTAGAAACTTATCAGCTTAATATGCACTTTCCAGCTTTATCTGCAGAGCTAAATTCTGACAAGGAAGGAAACACAAAATCAGAGGAGGATTCAATAAGACAAACATGCGAAAAGGTTCCATGTTCTTCAATAGGTAGGAATATTTAGAATACAATGAGATATAAAAATTTCCACATATCATTATGACTCTTCTCAAGTGATCCCTGATCTGATCTGTTTTAGCTCTTCAGAAATGAGTCAGTCAAGTGAGTATCATTGCACATGCCTGCAATCCCAGCTCCTTGGGAAGGTTAAGGTAGACGTATTACAGTTGCAGTCTAGCCTAGGAAAAGTTATCAAGAGATTCCAAGCTAAAAGAGGACTGAGAAAGTAGCTCAAGCGGTAGAGTGCTTGCAGCCCTGAGCTCAATCCCAGGAAGAGGAAAAAAAAAGTGGGCAGGCTTCTTTGCACAGGAGAAGTGTAACTGATGGGTAGCTGGGGATGTGGAAGAGGCGGAGAACCTGTGAGGAAGGAGATTCCATTAGATGGGAAGGGGATAAATAGGAAACAATGGTTGTGTTGAAGAAGAGCCACTGCTTTCCAACATGCTGCTGTGGGCACAGCTGATCTCCCCAGAGTCTGAGGCAAGATTCTGACATGGACTTCCTGCAGAAACTAGGGCTTCCCAGTGACTGTCCAGACCTTGGGACATGTGATGACCCCACATCTACATTGCCATGTCCTACCAGGACAGTGCTATCTACCTCCTGTCCTCTGAGGCTTCCTCACAGGATTCTTGTTTCAGAATTACAAGTCTCTTTCCTTCTGACATTCTCCTTTGGTGTTCCCAAATCAGAAACCAAGTAGTCAAGAGCTCCTCTGTATTGGGTATGGTGACACATGCCTGTAATCCTACCTACTCAGGGAATTAAGACAAGAGGATCATAGCTCAAGGCCAGCCCAGGCAAGAAGCTTGGGTGAGCCTGCTATCCCAACTTTGCAAATGCCATATACACCAGCCTGGGGAACAAACAAGAATGGGCTGAAGGCATAGCTCAGGTAGTAGAGTGCCTGCCTAGCAAACATGAGGCCATGAGTCTAAACCCCAGTAAGAGTCCCCTTAATAGGGGGACTAAAAAGTCCCCTAAAAAGGAGTTGTTCTGTGAAATCTAAATGCTTTCTTTCTGCAGCCTCTCTTGGCACACAGGGTGACCATTCTAATCAAACAGCTGAGGTCTTGCATAGAAAGCAAGTCCTTTGTATGTTGGGGTCTTGACTTGCATAAAGATGGAACTACAGAGAAGCAGGTGAGGGTAGAGAGTGAGACCTGCCAGCAAACTTCCCTTGTGTCTATGGGGCTGGGGAAGCTCTGTTCTGAGTCACTCAGAGAACCCTGCTTTGAAGACAGCGAGTGCGCATGGACTTCTAGTCTGTGCAGCCGGTAGTTCTCAAAGTAGTGTTCCCAGAACAGCATCATTGCACCTCTGGGAAACCCTTGGATTTAATGAATTCTGAGTCACTAGGTTCTAGAGGTCCTAGCTGCTTACCTGTTACCACCACCCTGTAGGTGATTCTCACGCATGCTGATTTTTAATAACAACTTTAGGCAATAAACACTGAATATTCTAATGTTTTACTGCTGTATATAAGGCTGGCACAAGGATGACCCCCCACTGCTATTTTCTAAGGCCCTCCCATGCCAGATACATACCAGGCCCTATAACCACTATCATATCATAGCCTCAGAGCTTCTTTATGAGACTATATTATTAGTCCCTGCTAGGAGCTGGCTGTGGATTGTCCTCAAAGGATTCGTGTACTGGAGGTTTGTTCCACATCAAGGTGGTTTTAAGAGGTGACAGAACCTATGAGAGGCAGAGCATGGTGGAGCCGGTCAGGTTATCTGGGATACCACCTTCAGAAGGAGACAACGTTGGTCTCTCTGAATTCAGTTGGTTTCTGTTGAAAAAGAAAGACCATCCACCACTGGTCTCTGGCTTCCTTTCTCATGGCGCTCTCTCCTCTGGCTAGCACGCCTACCCTGAAGCCATCTGCCATGTTGTGACATAGTCAAGGGGCCCTCACCAGAGGCCAAATAAATAGGGCCAACTCACCTGGGACACTTAGCTTCCAAAATGGAGAGGTAAATTGATCACTTTTCTCTGTGACATACTCAGCATCAAGTATTTAATACAGCATCAGGAAATGAAGCCATAAGTAAACTGGCATGAAGGGGTGGTGGGCACAACATGGTTACATTTATACCTAAAACTACAGCCACCGCTCTGGAACTGCATAATGGGCAGAGGTTGGAAAGGTTTTTGGGAAGCTGATTAGAAGCTGATTAGATCCCGGAGTTCTGTAAGCAGACTGTTACAGGTGATTCTGATAAGGGCTCTAAAGATGAGGAGATTTGAGTCAGAAATGGGAGAAAAGACATCTTTGTTATGCAATAGTAAAACCTTATCTGTGTTATGCCCAATCCCTAGAGGGAGGTGCATGCTGGGTGAAGGAAATCTTCCCTAGCAAGACTCAAAGCTTCATCCCCATGCTAATGCTCAAAAGGGAAGGACACACTTAATAGGATGTGATGATGCATGATTGCAGTCCCAGCATCTAGGAAGCTGAGGCAGGAGAATGAAAAGTTAAAGGCCAGCTTGTGTTACATATCCCGCAAGCAAAAACAAATAAGCAGAGCACTTGAAATTTTCCATGTAGAAAAGGAAGTACCTATGTGCACACACACCATTAGCTATGACTCTAGATATAGTTAAAGACAATCTTTCATAAGCTGGGTGCTTGTAACTCATGCCTGTAATCCTAGTCAGGAGGCTGAGATGTGGAAAATCATTGTTTGAGGTCAGCCCAAGCAGACAAGTCTGTCTGCATGACTCCGTGTCTTCAAAGTAACTTGCAAAAAGCTAGGCTGGAGACATGGCTCAAGGGATGTAGCACCAGCCTAACACGTATAAGGCGCAGAGTTTAAACTCTGGTATAAGCACAATATTTTTTCCTCAAACTCAGTCCAACAAATTTAGTAGTAGGTGTGTTTTATAAGACTTCCATCTAAATGGGCATTCAGTTCTAACTGTGAAAGGTATTCTTTCATTCGCCAGCCAGGTAGAGAACAGCTACTGTGGGCTCAGTGCTTTGCTAGGTGCAGAGGAAACCCCACCATTTAGATTTGCTTTTCAGGAGTATTAGCCAGTGTTCATTTCTGCGACCCTACCAGGGCCGGTTCATATGGGATTTCCTTTAGATGTGGGATCTACTTTCTGGGACAAGATGCTTCCCTCTAGGGCAGGTGGCACATACCATTCAAATAGGCATTCTGGATGTCAATGGGCTTGGTGGATTGATCATCCGCTGAACAATGCAGGTGATGGGATGGAGCCACGAACACCTCCAGCATCCCCTTAGTGAGGCCAGGCTCAAACATCATACTGCGGCTCCTCACGCTCACATTCTCGCAGCCAGGGTACAGGTTGTTGATGCTCACAGAGACTGTAGGCCAGAAAAGAGGGGTGTGAGGCCTCAAAAAGGGTAATGTGCACTTGTTTTCCCCTCCTCCCAGCTCCACCATGCATTTTCCTTCTTGGGAAGTAAAAGTCTACATCCCAGAACCTTCCCAGAATTTTCTCTCTTGCTCTCTGCCCCCAGATGTTGACCTTCTAGACTGCATTTTGGAAGCTGGCTTGCCAGTTGGGTTTAGTCTAGAGTGAGCAGAGAGGACAAGGTGAGGGGGTTTCTTCCTTTCTCATTTGCTGCTGCTTCTCTTATACTTTCTGTGATTCTCTATGACCCTAGCTTCTGCCCGCAGCTCAGCATTCTCTGACACCCAAAATTCTGCATCCTTCCAGGCCTGGGATAGTAATGGCTTCCCTCCTGGCTAGTGTGACACCTCTATTGCCCTGCCTTTTCCACATGACCATCCTTTCATTCAAGTTTCATGGAGGTGTCCACCCGGCCCCCAAGGAACACCGATGTACACCAATGGGGTACAGGAAGCTCTTGTCTTTAGGCTGACTATGACGGGATTTAGACAGTTATAAGATATGGTATTAAATTCACTGACCCTCACCATGAGAATCCCTTGAAAGCCTTTGAGTTGCTCTGGCAGCAAGTCCCAGTTTGTGGCAGGAAGTCTCTCAGTAAGGGCTAACCTCCCTCCTAGTAAGGAGACACAGAGAGACTTCCACCACCTGCTTTTCTGTGTTTCTTTATTTTTTTTAATTTATTTTTTTATTTTTTGGCCAGTCCTGGGGCTTGGACTCAGGGGCTGAACACTGTCCCTGGCTTCTTCTTGCACAAGGCTAGCACTCTGCCACTTGAGCCACAGAGCCACTTCTGGCCATTTTCTGTATATGTGGTGCTGGGGAATCGAACCCAGGGCCTCATGTATACGAGGCAAGCACTCTTGCCACTAGGCCATATCCCCAGCCCTCTGTGTTTCTTTCTTTTTTTTTTTTTGGTCAGTCCTGGGCCTTGGACTCAGGGCCTGAGCACTGTCCCTGGCTTCTTCCCGCTCAAGGCTAGCACTCTGCCACTTGAGCCACAGCGCCGCTTCTGGCCGTTTTCTGTATATGTGGTGGTGGGGAATCGAACCTAGGGCCCCGTGTATCCGAGGCAGGCACTCTTGCCACTAGGCTATATCCCCAGCCCTCTGTGTTTCTTTTTAACTGTCGTGGTGGTACTGGTTTTCCACTGATAGGAAGGATATTAACTGCTTTGTTTTCAAACCAATGTATTTCAGTAAGTGTGTGTGTGTGTGTGTGTGTGTGTATGAGTGTGCATTCTGGAGTGTGGAGATGTCTGGAGTGTGGAGGTGTCTAGATCCCCTGCATAGAGGAATAGGCCCCAGCATCTTGCACTTCCCACAACTTAGCAGTCAGCCCCACATGGTGTGGGCAGAAGCCTCTCATCTGTTTCAGGGCCATCACTCAGGGTGTGATCTGTGACCAGTTCTATGAGAGTAGGGACTGAATGAAGGCACTGGGGAGGGGTTCAGTGAGTCAACCTTCACCACATGGTACAAATGGCTCATGCTAGTGACAGACATTGTAAGTGGCCAGAGAAATGATCATCTCACCTGGAAAGATAAGATAGAAATCCCATATGTTGGGACCAAGAATAAGGACTCAGGATGAAGGTAATGGGAAGATCCATGGAGTGAGCCAGGAAAGGAAAGGCCAAGGCAGGTTGTGTACAAGGAAATGGGAAGCGTAGCAGAGGGGAGGACTAAAAGCATAAAATGTGGCTGACAGGAATGTGAGAAGAAAAAGTGACATAGCCAGACATGGCTGACGTTTCAGCATGTTTTTCTGTAGATCAATCTTCTGTGTCTCAACAGAGCTTTGGGAATGTATCTGTCTATCCCTGTGACCTGTACCTGTGTCTGGGAGGACCGTGTGTCAGGAGTGGACATGGTAGGAAAGCTCTTCCATGAAGAAGAAAGTAGGTGATATGGTAAGTGGCCGTCATCTTGTTGATGGTTTTTATGAGGAATGAAGGGTTTGTATATAGCAGGTTTCAAATAATAGCGTATTAAGAAATATTACAAATGGTGACATTGAAAACATTTTTGTGCATTTTGCTCACTACTGCTCCCAGTGGTAACAAGTCGAAGTCTCTGAGGAAGAGCCCACTTTGGTGATAGAATATATGACTGAGATGCATTTCTCTAGTGAGGACTCATGGAGGCCTCATCCGACAGATCCACAACTGAGCCATCAGGACCCTCAGTGAGCCTTGAAGCGGAGTGACATGCCCTATCTCCTGGCTGCGAGCTCAGCCTTTGCTTCCAGCATCTTCAGGAATATAGCAGTGCCAAAGGGCCAAAAGTGCAACATCAAGCAATCTCCTCGTTATCTGAGGTAAAGACGTGCATCTGGGGGGTGAGGTGGGGTCCTGACATAAGAAGGACCAAGGTCTGACCATTCCAGGAGAGATTGCAAGGATCCCAAGCTCTGCCTGGGGGACAGCAAAGCACAGCCAGGCAGTGGCAGCACGAGGTGGCATGGCTGCTGCATATAGAAACCGCTGAAGGCACACACGCAGGCGTGGCTTCTCCAGGGGCATAGAAACCAACAGCGCCTTCTGTTCCTCAGTAAGCGCAGCCCACTGCTAGACTCTGAGCTTCCCAAGGCCTCATTTATGGGTCAGGCTTGGCTACTCTGACATGCCATTTTCTGTTGTTGAGTCAGCTGTAAGGGCCGGGGTGTGAACATGGATTTCCCAGGGCAGAGCTGACGGGATTTCTGTGTTCAGTCCCCACACCCCTGCACCACCAGCTGTGCATCTTTTCGTATCTCTTAATGTGAAGCCACCTACACCCCATTAGGGTGTGCTTGAACGCCTAAGACAGGAGGAAGATATTTCGAGGCTTGTGGGCACCACTCTGGCTTCTGCACAGGCTGCAGACAGGGGCTGGATTTAATTGCAGGCTTCCAGGATGGATGGCGAAGATCTCTTCCTGCCCACTCTCTGGAGCAGCCAAGCTGCTTGGGTGTCGAGCAGTGAAGGCTGCTCTGGTTGTTGCATCCTTCTGCACTTGCCCAGGTCTTCCCAGAACACTCCCAGCATTGACCAAACGCAGTTAGATCCAATTTACCTCTCCCATTGACCAGGATGACCTTACCCAGGGGTCCTGCCCTTCAAATCCTTCCTGCTCCAAGTGGGCTGTCCTTTCTCCACTGGCTTGAAATATCACTGGCCACAGGGCAGACTGTCACACATGGGTAGGAGGTCTGCTTTTGTGTTCACTCCTGTTCTAATGGATGCTTGGGCCGTGGAGGGATACAGTTGGGAGGTACAGTGCACCACCTTGTCATATGTGAGGCCAGACAGGAAGACGAATCCAGTGAGGCCGATGCTTCCCAGTTTCCAAAAGAAGCCAAATACTGAGTTTTCCAGGTGGCATCTCTTGATTTCAATACTGGAAATTATTTCTGTTTTCTTTATCCCTTTCTTAATTCTACACAATCCACAGCACCCTGTTAGGACAGGCCCATCTCATGCAGGAAGACACATCACACTTCTCTGGGCCTTGGGTTCATTTGCTCTGTAAAAGGTTTATGATGTGACCTCCCAGAATTGTAATTATTAAATGAGATGATCTAGATTCAGGCCTGGAATCCGGCTTCGCATGTGTTGTACCAGTCCCAGGAGACCTTGGCTTCTACAAAAAGTATCCACTTATACTCTGGAATTGCCTCTCTGAGGAGCACTCAGCTCACAAGCTAGGGATCTTTGGGGGGTTTCCTTCCCTTTTTCTTATTCCTTCTCCTGACTTACACATCCCCACGTGGTCTGTCTGAGCCTGCACTTTTCCCAAGCAGAGGGAAAGCACATGGGAGGATCTCTTCCTTCAGATCCCACTGGAGGCAGAGCTCCAGTCCTTTCCAATAACAGGATGCCAGAAAGACAGGAAACTAGAGCTTTATGGATTCAATCAAGAAGCGCCTTTATCTTCCTAACCATGCTATTGGAAAAGCCAGGATCTTGCTGCCTGGGTGGGGTGAGGAAGAAATAGGGTTCAGCAGCAGAAGACAGCTCTGAGGGCTGGGTGACCCAGAAGACAGGTGGGGTAGCACCCCCTACCAGATCTGCCATGGGTCTGCTAAGAGCAAATCATGTTTGTCCTAGAACCTAAGACCCAAAATCCCCTAAGCACCCCTGGAGCTCACGATTACACACGTCAGGACAGCACTAATGGAAGCCTACTTCAGAGACAGGATACGGAAAATGGACCCGAGGGAAGAGGAATGAGGCTGCTGCATCTGAGGAGTGGAGGTTGCCGGTGACTCTGATTTCACTCAAGTGGTTTCCTTCCAGGGCTGGGACAGTTGGCCACTGGTGGACAAGAAGAGAATGGGCCCAAGGTCGACAGCCACCAAGGCCACCAGGGCTGTGAGATCCAGTCATCCCCAGGCCAATGACCCAAACAAAGCAATCTCCCTAGATGCTGACCAGAGGCTATGGAAGTCAAGGGCTCCTGGAGACACAAAGGCCACCAGGAGGCTCCTACCTGTGGGTTTAGCAGCCAGGGGGAATGGGGGGAACCGGCTAGAGTTGGTGGAGGAGAGCCTGGGCCGGCGCCTTCGGAAAAAGCTCCTGAGCAGCCCACACTTGAGAGACTCCACCAGTGTGATTTTCCCAGACCCCGAGTGGCCAAACATCTTGAGCTTGATTCTTGGCTGGAGATTCTGCGTGGGTCGGAGCTGCTGGATGAAGAGTCCTCTGTGTGTGTCCTGGTCACATAAGAATAAGAGCTTGTTACTCACAGGATGCCCAGGGAACTATACGTGATGACTCTTCAGGTTCCTAGCTATAATTTTTACTGATCTTACACATGCTCCCCCCCATCTCCACTGATGGGTGTTTGTGAGAGTGCGTGCCTATACTGGGGTTTGAACTCAGGACCCAGGTCCTGAACCTTATCTTTCTATGCAAAGCTGGTACTCTACCACTTGAGCCCCCGCTCCAATTTCAGCCCTTTGGTGGAAATAATCTTCATTTGTCTGCCTGGGCTTTCTTAGAAGCATGGTCCTCAGACCTCAGCATCCTGAGTAGCTAAGGCTTTCAAGCATGAGCCACCAGCACCCAGGCCCAATTGAAAATTTTGAAAATTGTAGTTAAGTAGAATACAAAAGTCATTAATGAAATGTGTGATTCAGAGGCTCTGTACAACCACCCCCTCTATCTTATTCTATCAAAAGTCCCATCCCATAGGAAAGACTCTTATCTCCAACTAATCACCAAAAAGCTGGAAGTAGAGTTGTGACTCAAGTGGTGGAGTACGAGCTGTGAGCAAAAAAAGCTTGCAGACAGTGCCCAGGTGCTGATTTCAAGATCCAGAACTAAGGGGGAAAAGAAAAGCACACAGAAAGAGAAAAAGGTCCCTCTTGCCTAGGCTAGCACCAATAAATGGCACATCTCATTTTAGCCCTTCTTTTGGGTTTTGTTTCATGGGCAGAGTCACTCGCTGGCTGATCTTAGTGTGAACACAATCTCCTACATCCTCAGGGATCCGGCTAGGGCTTCAATTCATTCCTAGAGAATCGGTCACAAGCTCAAACACTTTTTCCAAAATAGTGATGGTAATAATAAACAAGATTTAAAAAATTATCCAATACAGTGTTTTCAACGTGGCTTTTATTCTGTCCTCAATTCTGAATGCTCAGGCATTCAAATACACACACTCTTCCTTTCCAAGTAGGGCCTGGGTGATAGCCCACAGGAAAAGAATTTCATGCCCCCAACTTCCTGCCTTCATTTCCAGGGACCTTTCACATCTCCCGGTGCAGACCTTGCTCTCTTCCACCAGGAGATGGCAGACAGGGCTGCGAGGACCCACTGTTATTCTCCATGGCTTTGGAAACATACCTACGTTGGAAAACAGCCCTCTCAATCAAAATGGACAGAGCTCACGGAAAGCTTGAAAGACATGAAAAGGAAGACTGTCCTCAGGTCTTCTCCATTCTAAGGAAATTTAACCTTGTCCTGCAGGAAGACCCCACATTTCTTACAGAGAACCTGGAAGAATGAATATTCCTGATGCCTCTAAAATTTCAAGAGAAGGGTGCATTTTTTACTGTTTGCCACTAGAGGGCACAGAAGGAATGAATTGCTGCGCGCAGTGTTGTCTCCCTAAGAAGGCAGCTTTCATTAAATCAGTATAACCTGTATTCTACAAAGCAGAGGAAGGACTCAAAGATAGTTCTAGAAGGTGATTAAGAATGCTAATTCTGGCTGGGTGCTGGTAGCTCATGCCCATAATCCTAGCTCCTCAGGAGGCTGAGATCTGAGGATTGCAGTTCAAAGCCAGCCCAGCAAGAAAGTTCCTGAGACTTTTATCTCCAATTAACCACCAGAAAACTGGAAGTGGCACTGTGGCTCCGGTGGTAGAGTACTAGCCTTGAGCTGAAGAGCTCAGAGACAGCACCCAGGCCCAGAGTTCAAGCCCCACGACTGACAAAACAAAGGAATAAATAAAAGAATGCTAATTCTCTGCTGAAAATGGACTATACAACTTTTGGATAGGGATGGGAGGGAAAAACTGGGAGAGAGGAAGGGTTGACAGTGTCCAAAAAAGAAATGCAGTCATTATCTGACCTATGTAACTGTAGGCCCTCTGTACAGTATCTTTATAATAATGATAACTTTCTTTAAAGAATGCTAATTTTTGGACAGGTGCATGTCCACCTATGATTGATACACACCTAAGCAGCAAGGCCATGCTGAGACAGAGATTTGGTTACTTAAATCACCAGCTTGGCATTCACTGGCTGAGCCAGGGGAGAAGATGTCCACCAACAGCCTGGGGGAAATAGAGGGCTGTTGTCCTGGTGCTGCTGCCTCTAGCATGGCTCATGCTTTGTGATGTTCTCTGGTGTGTGTGTGTGTGTGTGTATGTGTGTGTGTGTGTGTGTGTGTCTACTGGGTCTGTGGGAGAGGCTGGAGCACACATGAGACCCCGGGCATGCAGGGGCTGAGCCGGCCTTCCCCAGGGCAGATTGATACCAATTGGGAAGGAAACACAAGCAGTTCTCAAGGGTGACTTGTTCAGAATTTTGAACTAGAACCTTCTAGGTGGTCATGGAGGTGGCTTGTGTGACAGGTTTTGTCTACCTTTTCCTGAGCTAGGATTGTCAGAATCTATCTGTTTTCTTCCTAAGGCTCATGAAGTAATAGAGCCTGAGCCTGAGCCAAGCCTGTCTCTCAAGGCCACATACCCTCCTTCTGCCAGGGCTCTGCTCCTCTTTCCTTACCCTAACCCTAAACAGTGAGAGACTAGCTACAGAGAACTTCTCACCCTACGGGGAAATCTCCCATTCGCATGTTTCACAAGCTTGGACCAATCCAACCCCTCCCTCTGTGAACTGAACCCACTTCTCTGACCACATCATGCACAGCCTCCTCCACCATGCTCAAGCTCTGGCCCTGGCTCTCCTTCATTTGTTCCCTTGGACAACAAGCTCAACTCTCCTGCCTCAGGCTCTTTGCATTTGCACAATCTTCCTCAGTCCTTTCACTTCTCGCCTTTCAGATGCTGGTTTCTGTGCCACTTTAGTCAGGGCTCTTGATGTGCCCCACTCCATCACTACAACTCACCATCCTGGGTTAGCTCTGGACACAAACACCGGGGGCAGCAAAGCATTCTGCAAAGGGAAAGGATGTTCCTTGCTTGGCAGCTCAGCTCAGCTCAGCCTTGCATGGAAACCAGCTGGAGGCAAGAGCAGATCAAGGGGCCTGGGTGTGGTCCAGTAAGTTTTAGTCACAAAAGCAGGTGGTGGGCTGCCTTTGGCTTCTAGATCATTGCTAACCAAGCCTTGGTCTGCCCTACAATGCCTGGCACTTTTCCTGCTTGTCCACACTGTAAGCAGTGTCAGAACAGGTCTAAATGTGTGCAGCAATGAATGTCTGGAGAGTTCAGGGACCCTCTGAACTTCTAGTTTCCATTCTTCTAACCCCTTTTTCTTGAAAATCTAGCTTTTACTTTTTCATCGGTAAAGATGAATAAGCCTGTGCAGGCTGACAGGGAGACCCAATCTGAGGATCCAGAGAAGAGCACTGAGAGGCGATGTGACCTCCGTGGGTACCGTGGTGGCTGCAGGATGCAATGAGACTCGGCAGCAAGGGGTGGGCAGCTCCTAATTATGCAAATATGTTCTAGTCCTGGTGAATTTATTTTATTTAATTAATTTATTTATTTTTTGTGAGTCCTGGGCCTTGGACTCAGGGCCTGAACACTGTCCCTGGCTTCTTCCCGCTCAAGGCTAGCACTCTGCCACCTGAGCCAAAGCGCCCCTTCTGGCCGTTTTCCATATATGTGGTGCTGGGGAATCGAACCGAGAGCTTCATGTGTAGGAGGCAAGCACTCTTGCCACTAGGCCGTATTCCCACACCCCACACCCCTGGTGAATTTTTAATTCTGGGAGGCTTCCACCACTGCCTTGTTTTCCAAAATTATTTGGTGCCTCCCCACTGTCTTTGCTCAGGAGAAGAAAACTACTTGTTTTCCGCTTATAGAAAATCTGATGATGGGCTGGGAATGTGGCTTAGCAGAAGAGGGCTCGCCTAGCATACACAAAGCCCTGGGTTCGATTCCTCAGCATCACATAAACAGAAAAGGATGGAAGTGGCGCTGTGGCTCAAGTGGTAGAGTGCCTTACCTTGAGCAAAAGAAGCTCAGGGACAGCACCCAGGCCCTGAGATCAAGCCCCAGATCTGGCAAAAAAAAAAAAAAAAAATAGAAAGAAAATCTGATGATTCATACAAAATAAAATAAGCCAATTCTACAGACCTCTGGAATGATTACTTTAACATCAAGTAAGAATGGAGCCTGGGGGCTGGGGATATAGCCTAGTGGCAAGAGTGCCTGCCTCGGATACACGAGGCCCTAGGTTCGATTCCCCAGCACCACATATATACAAAACGGCCAGAAGCGGCGCTGTGGCTCAAGTGGCAGAGTGCTAGCCTTGAGCGGGAAGAAGCCAGGGACAGTGCTCAGGCCCTGAGTCCAAGGCCCAGGACTGGCAAAAAATAAATAAATAAATAAAAAAGAATGGAGCCTGGTGCTGGTGGCTCATGCCTGTCATCTCAGCTATGCAAGAGGCTGAGATCTGAGAACCAAGGTTTGAAGCCAGCCTAAAAAGAAAAATCCGTGACTCTCTTATCTTCAGTTAACCAGCAAAAAGCTAGAAGTGGAGGTGTGGCTCAAGTGGTAGCGTATCAGCTTTGAGTGGAAAAGCCAAGTAAGAGCATAAGGCCTTGAGTTCGAGCTGGAGTACAGGCACACAAATAAAATAGCTAAATGTGTAAATGGCACTGGCAAGGACACATAGAAAAAATGGATGCCAACACAAACCCTAAACACAACCCTCTCCCCACTAGTCCGGAAAGGAATCCTTTGTTCTAGATCACAGGGAGTTGAGTTTGGCTAGGTGACAACATAGTTCTGGGCAGGTTTGGAGGGCTGGCCAGGGTTTTGTTTCTTGGCAGGAATTGAACAGGATGGAGCAGAAAGGTGAACCACCTTCCTGTTAGGAGGTGGCAATTACTCACCACAGTGTATGTCAGGGGCTTCCAGAGACCCCTGACACATGATTTGTTAGTAAGTTAGCTCCGTGGGAAAGGGGAAACCTAGTTCTCATGGTTTGATGACTCTGTAGTGCGAGTGTTTGACCGTGACTGACTACAAGACCCCCATGTGGTGTCACATGATCAGAAGTTCCAGCAGCCTCCCTGCTGCCCCAGGATCTTCATTCCTGCAAACCTGCCCTTGCCCTTTGCCCTGCTCAGTCCCACACGGCCCAGAGGAGCCCGTGTGGACCCCTTGAATGCAAAACTGTGAGGTCTCTTGTCACTTTGTCTTTAAGGGTCATTAAAGACTTGTGACCAAAACAGCCTCTCCTGCTCTCTTGTTGTCCTCCATTAATGAAGGTTTACCAGATGGCTTTGGTTCTCTTTTCAGAAACTACATCTTCATGGCTGCCCCCACAGAAGTTCAACAGTACCTCCCTGGGTGATTTTAAGCAGTGAGAGGTGAAAACACGGGAGATGCTCTGTTGCTCACAGACCCTGGTGGAGACCAGAGGGGAAAGGGACATGGCAGGCCTCGCTGGCTCCTCTAGATATGGAGCTCTCCCATGAGTACTCTAGATCCACTCAGGCTGGCTTTCATGGGGGAGGAAATCTGTAGAGTTGTTTGCAGTTTACACAAGGAAGCAGGGGAAGGGAGGCTATGACATTAGTATCCTTTGGAGTTCAGAAACCAGAACAGCCACAAAGACAGGACATCCTGCCTACCACAACACCAGCAGCACCCTGGTGAGAGACATGGGGGGGGGGGGAAAGAGGGTACGGGAGGAGAAATAACACTGACAAAAAATGATACTAAATGCTCTTAATTATAATTAGCTTCTTCCCTTCCTGAACCCTCATTCTACTCAGCTTATGATCAAATTAGAATCACAGGTCACCCAAATCATGATTACACACAAATCAATTTGATTGGCTTTCTGTAGGGACCATCTGCTTGTGCAGTAATCTCTGGTCATCCTTGCCCATTAGTCTCCAAGGAGGCTGCTGTAACGGGCATGTCACTTCCAAGGCCACATTCCAGGATCAGGCGGACCGAAGTAGCAACTAGTTATATATTTGGGAACTTATTTTCACAAAGATCAAAACCAGCAACAACAGAAAACTAGAACATGGGTAGAACATGATTAGAAAAGCTTCAAAGACTCTTGCTCCTCTTCTGACTCACCAGGAAGTGGAAGTTTAGAGTCATTGGAAAGGGACAAAGGCAACAGATTGAGCTGGTACATAACGTACTTTGTGTGTTTCCAGTCTGAGCAAGTGAGTTAGGCTGGGGATATTCTAGACTTACAAAGCTCCGGAGCAAAGAGGAGACTGGGTCTCTCAGGATCCTGGGAGATTGGACCCATCTAGTGAATGCCTGAAGCAGCTCACTGCATCCAAAGCACAAGGGGTACAAATGAGCGAGCCAGGGCATTAGCCGCTTCTGCTTCTCAGGCAGGTAGGTCTGGGCAATTCTTTATCTCTGATTAACCACTGAAAAGTCAGAAATGGAGCTATGCTGTAAATGGCAGAGCAAAAAAGCTTGGAGACAGCACCCAATACTTGGATGAAATAAATAATAAATAAAAATAAATGACCCCGATCGATCAATTTCTTCCATCTTTGATTTTGTGACAACTGTAAAACATCACACCCCCAGCAGATGTCAAAGAGAAGACCCCATCCTTTCTTCTGCAATGATCAACAATGGAACAGAAACTCAGAAAGCCTACCAAGAGCCTATTTTAGACGTCTCTACAACAAGCCAATTGAAGCTTCTTTTTACTTACAGAAACTTTGCTTTGTGGAAGTTTTGACATAATCATTACAAGAAATTTGGAAGAACAGAGTAATGCTAAAAGAAAAAAGATAACCACTGTTATTCCCTTTGTATGCTTTTTTTTTTTTTTTGCTAGTCCTGAGCACTGTCCCTGGCTTCCTTGTGCTCAAAGCTCTACCACCTGAGCCACAGCACCACTTCCACCTTTTTCTGTTTATGTGGTGCTGTGGATCAAATCCAAGGCTTCATGCATGCTAGGCAAGCACTATACCGCTAAGCCACATTCCCCAGCCTATATGCTTTTTTTTTTTTTTAAATGCATACAATCATGCTTCTTTTTGTGCATGTTGAGCATGCTCTCTTGTTCATGCTCAAGACCTCAGGGCCTTGAGCTCTTGCTTGGCTTTTACATTGAACGCTGGCACTCTATCACTTGAACCACACCTCCATGGACTACTTTTTACTAGTTCATTAGAGATAAAAATCTCTTGGACTTATCTGTCCAGGCTAGGTTCAAATCCTCAGATCTTAGCCTCCTGAATAACTAGGATTACAGGTGTGAGCCACTGGTGCCTGGCTTTTTGTATGCCTTTTCAACACAGCAGGGATGATCATGTGAACACATATTATCCTTAGCTTTGAAGCCCAAGGATACTACTCTTAGTGTATTAAACTCTTGTAACTAAAAGCTCCTCAATAATATTTTTAAGGGCTATACCACATGTGATGCTGCACGCCTCTAATTCCAGCCTTTAGGAGGCTGATGTAAGAGGATTATGAGTATGACGCCAGCCAAGGCTACACATCTTTAAAATAATCTTTTAAAAAAATCTATCTAAGAAGGGAAAGATGGCGCCGATAGAATAGGGAGGCACCCCGACTCGCTCCAACGGCATAGTGAGCTGGGAACTCCAACACCCAACACCCCATCAAGAACCCAGCAAAACCAGCAGCCAGAAGCAGTGGAGAAACGCAGGAAAACAAAAAGGAGCAAAAAAGAAGAACCGAAAACCTACACGGAGCCGGAGATTCACCGGGGCACCCTCACCCCACCAGCCGGCCCTGGCCCAAACAGGGTCAGGCTGGGAAAGGGGAACCCGGCGATCGGCAGACAGGCTGCCAGGAGCGCAGAATTCATATAGCGGGAGACCCCACGGACACAAGGCAGGGTGCGGACCAAGACACACACCGGCAGGGACGAGAAGTTCGGGTCCACACCGGGTCCGGACAAAGGAACCCAGCAGGGCAGAAATCGGGAACCAGGGAAGCCACCACGACACATAGCCAACCCCTGGAGGGCCAACGGCTGCGCGGGACACACACACAAAGCAGCAAAAGTGAGTGCCCTCCCTCCCCCACCCCCACCCCTGAGGGAACAAAGAACCCCCAAATCAGGCGGGGAAGCTCCCATCAGGCGCTGGGAAGTCAGTTTAGCAGGGGAAGGGCGGAGCAGCCCCAAGGCCCCACAGGTTCCTGAACTGGCAGAACCAGCCCCGCCCCCTTCCCAACAGGGGCCGGGAGACGGCCGGTTGTGCAAACCCCACCCGAGGCGCCTGGACCTCGCAGGCTCTTACAACTAAAACCACAGGCGTTGGTGGGCAATTCCAGCCCAGCAGGGTCACCTGAGCCTGATCACGTCCCCCACTCACAGCAGAGGTGAGGACTGAAGGTGCCAAGCCACACCCGGACAGTCGATCCCACTGGACCCCACACATACCGCCCCCCCCAACGGACTCGTGGGAGGGCACAAGCACAACCCAACAACCCAGGACTTGCTCTGGGAGGCATATCCCGCCGAAGTGCCTGTTGCAGTGGACGCTCAGCGCACAGGAGGGCGGGGCCCCCGGTGACAGCGCCCGATCTGGTAGGCGTACCCTGCACTGGTGGGCGGAGCCACAGCAGCAGCACCTGCTGCCGTAGACACGCCTACACAGGAGAGAGGGAAGAACCAAACCTGAGAAGCCATCCAGATCTCCAGATGCGCAAATCACAAAGAAACATAACTCAGTTCATCAAAGGGCAAGCCAACTCGCCAGCTCCAAAAAGCAGCACGACTGAAGAGGAGATGGAGAATAAAAAAGCAAATGAGGCCATGTTAACAGGAATGATCGAAAGTGTCAGAAATGAAATCAGAAAACAATTCCAGGAATTTAGAGCGGAAATCTGGAAGGACACCCAGGAAGCCAAGAAAGAAATGGAAGCAAAACTGGATACAATGCAAGCCTGCTTTAAAGAAATGGAAGCAAAAATGGATACAATGCAAGCTGCCTTTAAAGAAAATCTCCACATCCTGAGAATTGAAATGCATGAAAAAATAGATTTAAAATACAACTCTTTAAAGGAAGAAATCTCCACGATCAGAGCTGATATGACAACCATAAATAGCTCTCTGACATCCATAAACTCCGCAATTGAAACCATAACACAAAGAGTAGACCACATAGAATCCATAATCTCTCGCCTGGACGATGAAGCAGCTGACAACAACCAGAAAATGACCACACTCCAAGAAAAGGTGAAGCTTCAGGGAAGACTAATCCAGGAACTAATGGACAAAGACAAGAGATATAATCTGCGCATAATTGGAATAGAAGAAGGAGCCGAATATCAGAGCAGAGGGCTTAATCATGTTCTCAATAAAGTTATTGCAGAAAACTTCCCCAATCTCACAGGGGACCCCATCCAGGTAACCGAAGCCTATAGGACACCTGGCAGGCCAGACCCCAGGAAAGCCACCCCAAGGCACATAATATTCAAGACTACAGACCTCAAGATTAAAGAGCAAATTCTGAATTCAGCCAAAGCGAAGAAGGAAACTTTTTTCAATGGGAAGAGGATTCGAATAACATCCGACTTATCCACACAAACTTACCAAGCTCAAAGTGAGTGGAAGAACACCATCCAAGTACTCCAGAATAACAATTTACAACCTCGGATCAAATATCCAGCGAAATTGGAGTTCACATTCGAAGGGAGAACCAGATCTTTCCACACCAAAGAGGAGTTAAAGGAGTATGTGAATAAAAAACCAGCCCTACAGCGAATATTAAGAGGGGATCCCCACCCAACAGAGATCGTAAAAGACACACAGACAGAATCAGAAAGAAACTTCAATAGCCAAAGTCCAGCAGAAACACAAGCTCACTAAAGACAAGAAAAAAAAAAAAAAAGAAGAAAAAACAGCCCACCAAGAAAATGGAAGGAGAAAAAACACCATTATCCTTGATCTCTTTAAATATAAATGGCTTAAACTCCCCGATTAAGAGGAGCAGACTGGCAGAATGGATTCGCAAACAAAAAGTTGACATCTGCTGTCTACAAGAGACCCACCTTATAGCAAGGGACAAAAACAGGCTTCGAGTGAAAGGATGGAGCAAGATCTACCAAGCAAACGCATCCACCAAAACGGCAGGTGTAGCCATTCTGATCTCAGACAAGCTGGACTTCTCTTTAAAGTCCACTCAAAAAGACAAAGAAGGACACTACATATTAATACAAGGAAAAATCCAGAATCAAGAAATCACGGTGATAAATGTATACTCACCAAACAAAAGAGGCCCGACATATGTCAAGCAAATTCTCAAAGAATTACAGAGCAAGATAGACGCAAACACAATCATAGTGGGTGACTTTAATACTCCTCTCTCTCCAAGAGACAGATCCAACACCCAGAGGATTAGTAAGGGAGCTGATGACCTAAATAACACCATTTCCCAAATGGATCTAACAGACCTATACAGAACCTTTCACCCTACAGAGACCCAATACACCTTCTTTTCAGCAGCCCATGGATCATATTCCAAAATAGACCACGTCATAGCCCACACAAAGAACCTCAGCAAATACAAAAGTATGGACGTCATCCCATGTATTATATCTGATCACAGTGGATTAAAGGTAACCCTCAACAACAAAGGATACCACAGAGCCTATACACACTCTTGGAGGCTAAACCCCACGCTGCTATCCAAAACTTGGGCCACAGATCAAATTAAAGATGAAATCAACGAATTCATAAGCCACAATGACAAAGAAAACACATCACAAAGAAACCTATGGGACACAGCTAAGGCAGTACTGAGGGGCATGATCATTGCACTCAGCACCCACATTAAAAGAATGGAAGCAGAGCAGGTGAATACCCTCACGATGAAACTAAAACAACTGGAGAAACAAGAAATGACAGAATCTAAAACGACTAGGAGGGGAGAGATCACGAAGATTAAAGAAGAGATAAATCTGATTGAAAATAGGAAGACCATTCAACAAATAAATAAGACTAAAAGCTGGTTCTTTGAGAAAATAAACAAAATTGACAGACCCCTTGCAAGACTTACAAAAAAAAGAAGAGAAGAGATTCATATTCTTAAAATCAGGGACTCTACAGGAAAAATTATAACAAGTACACACGATATTCAAACAATCATAAGGAGCTATTTCCAAAACCTCTACTCAGCAAAAAACAATAATTTTACAGAAATGGATCAATTCTTAGAGAAGTACAAACTGCCCAAACTGAACCAAGAAGAAATAAATCAACTAAATAAACCAATAACTTATGGTGAGATACAGGAGGTAATCAAGAACCTCCCTACTAAGAAAAGCCCAGGCCCAGATGGATTCACCAACGAATTCTACAAAACCTTTAGTGAGGAGCTAATTCCAATACTCCTCAAACTCTTCCGCGAAATAGAAACGGAGGGAGAAATCCCAAACTCATTCTACGAAGCTAATATCATACTCATTCCCAAACCAGGCAAAGATCCAACAAAAAAAAGAGAACTACAGACCAATATCACTAATGAACACAGATGCAAAGCTCCTCAATAAAATATTAGCTAATAGGATCCAGAAACTGATTAAGAATATCATATATCATGACCAAGTAGGCTTCATCCCTCAGTCACAAGGATGGTTCAACATCCGTAAATCAATCAACGTAATTCACCACATAAGCAGAACTAAAATCAAGAATCACATTGTTATCTCAGTCGATGCCCTAAAAGCCTTTGACAAAATACAACATCCATACCTATTAAAAGCTTTGGAGAGAACAGGAATAGATGGAACATTCCTCAAAACAATAAAAGCCATATACAACAGACCAACTGCTAATATCATATTAAATGGAGAGAAACTTAAATCATTCCCCCTAAACTCAGGAACAAGACAAGGATGCCCACTCTCCCCACTTCTTTTCAACATAGTGCTGGAATCCCTAGCCATAGCAATAAGGCAAGAGGAGGACATCAAAGGGATCCACATCGGCAAGGAAGAAATCAAGTTATCCCTATTCGCAGACGACATGATCTTATATCTGATGGACCCAAAAAACTCAGTACCCAAACTCCTACACCTAATAAACCAATTTGGCAAAGTAGCAGGATACAAAATCAACCCACAAAAGTCAGCAGCTTTTCTGTACACCAGCAATAGACAAACAGAAAAGGAAATTATGGAAACAATTCCATTTACAGTAGCCAAAAAAATAATAAAGTACCTAGGGATCAACTTAACCAAGGACGTGACAGACCTATTTAATGAAAACTACAAAAATCTAATAAGGGAAATCAAAGAAGACACAAGGAGATGGAAAGACCTCCCATGCTCATGGGTAGGCAGAATCAATATAGTGAAAATGGCCATATTGCCCAAATTGTTATACAAATTCAATGCAATACCTATCAAAATCCCAGCCACATTCTTCACTGAAATAGAGAAACCAATCCATAAATTCATATGGAACAGCAAAAAACCTAGAATAGCCAAAGCAATTCTAGGCAAAAAAAGCAGTGCAGGAGGTATCACAATACCTGACTTCAATCTCTACTACCAGGCCATCATAACAAAAACAGCATGGTATTGGTATAAAAACAGATTGGAACACCAATGGATTAGAACTGAAGACCCAGAAATAAAACCGCACTCTTACAGCCAACTGATATTCGACAAAGGAGCTAAAGACATACAATGGAATAAACATAGCCTCTTCAACTACTGGTGCTGGGAGAACTGGGCAGCCATATGCAGAAAACTCAAAGTAGACCCAAGCCTATCACCATGCACCAAGATCAACTCAAAATGGATCAAGGACCTCAACATCAGACCTGAATCCTTGAAACTACTGAAGGACAGAGTAGGAAAGACACTAGAACTTATAGGCACAGGAAGGAACTTCCTGAATAGAGTCCCAGGGGCACAACAAATAGGGGAAAGACTCGACAAATGGGACTACTACAAATTAAAAAGTTTCTGCACAGCTAAGGACATAGCCACCAAAATAGAAAGACAGCCAACGATATGGGAAAGGATATTTACCAGCACAGCAACAGACAAAGGCCTGATATCTGTCATCTACAGAGAACTCAAAAAACTAAGCCCCTCCAAGCCCAATAAACCTATTAGGAAATGGGCAAAAGAGCTAAAGAGAGACTTCACAAGAGAAGATATAAAAAGGGCAAAGAAACATATGAGGAAATGCTCAACATCCCTGCTAGTAAAGGAAATGCAAATAAAAACAACCCTGAGATACCACCTCACCCCAGTTAGAATGGCCTATACTCTGAACTCAGGCAACAAAAAATGCTGGAGGGGGTGCGCGGAAAGAGAAACCCTTCTCCATTGTTGGTGGGAGTGCAAATTAGTACAACCACTTTGGAGAACAGTATGGAGGTTTCTCAAAAAGCTCAATATAGACCTACCCTATGACCCAGCCATACCACTCCTAGGCATCTATCCTAAACAGCAAAATCCAAGATATCAAAAAGGCATTTGTACTTCCATGTTTATCGCGGCACAATTCACAATAGCTAAAATATGGAAACAACCCAGATGCCCCTCCACAGACGAATGGATCCAAAAAATATGGTACTTATACACAATGGAATACTACATAGCGATTAGGAATGGTGAAATACTGTTATTCGCAGGGAAATGGTCAGAACTCGAACAAATAATGTTGAGTGAGACAAGCCTAGAACACAGAAAACAAAGGGGCATGATCTCCCTGATATATGACTGTTAACAAAGGGAGACGGAGCAACAGTAGAGACCAAGTCTGTGAATACTGTATATGTTCTTGATACATTGTATATTGCATATATGTCAACCTGACCTAGACAAGGGATAGAAAAACAGGTCGTAAGATATCATAAGAAATGTACACACTGCCCTACTATGTAACTGCACCCTCTTTGCACAACACCTTGTAAAAAAATTTATGTCCAATTAATAAAAAAAAATAAAAAAAAATCTATCTAAGGGTCTGGGAATGTAGCAGTAGAGCGCTTCCTGACATGCACAAAGCCCTGGGTTTGACTCCTCAGCACCACATAAACAGAAAATGCCAGAAGTGGTGCGAGAGTTAGAGTGTTAGCCCTGAGCAAAAAGAAGCCAGGGACAGTGCTCAGGCTCTGAGTTCAAGCCCCAGGACTGGCAAAAAAGAAAAAAATCGACTTGAAAAACCTATCTTCAAAAAAAGAAAATCAAGCCAAATGCCAGTGGCTCATACCTGTAACTGTAGGTACTCAAAAGGTTGAGATCTGAGAATTATAGTTCAAGCCAGCTCTGGTAGAAAAGTCCATGAGACTTAACTCCAATTACTCACTACAAGTTAGATGTGAAACTGTGGCTCAAGTGGTAGAACCTAGCCTTAAGCAACAAAACTAAGGGACAGCATCCAGGTCCCAAGTTCAACCGCAGGACAGGGAGAAAAATAAATGAATAAATATATAAACATAAATGGTAAATATAAATAAGGTTGGTTAAAAGCCATTCTCATCACTGTATGACATGTTACTAGACATTATTAGTTATCTAATAGTTCCAATTTTTTTTTTTTTGGTCAGTGGTGGGGCTTGAACTCAGGGCCTGGGCGCAGTTCCTGAGTTCTTTTGCTCAAGGCTAGTGCTCTACCTGTTTGAGGCACTGTGCCATTTCAATTTTTGGAGTGGTTAATTGGAGATAAAAGTCTCACAGGGACTTTTTCTGCCCAGGATGGCTTTGAACCCTGTTCCTCAGATCTCAGCCTCCTGAGTAGCTAGGATTACAGCTGTGAGCCACCAGCACCTGGCTTATGGTTCTAATTTTTAACACTGAAATTTAATAACACTGGTATTCAATAATGGTGTTTATTAAAGAGTACCTATCTTAAAGGGATGACAATCTCTTGGGGGGGGTAGCAGAGGGTACAACAACATTATCATATTTGTCATGGCTTTTGTAAACTTTAGGGCAATGTTTGCTAAACAGGAGCTTAAATGATACCTTGGAGCTCAAAACATGAGGAAGAAAAGGCCACGTGAGTACCCTCATTGACCAGGCACAGACAACAGTAGAGGCCAAGTTATTTTTCACGGCCAACTATAGAATGAACCTAAACCGCACACCCCATAAATCTATAGGTTGCTTCCATATCTAAGTCACCTGACATTCAAATCACAGAAGAGGGAGAGATGCTCTTCCCAAAACCTGTGTCCGAAGCTTCCTGTTCACTCTCAGAGCCAACAAAGAACACATGGAGTATTTTTACATTAAAAACAAGCAGAGAATTCTAGAGGGAGAAGCACAGCCTCACCTTTCGGAGCCTTGCGAGAAGACCTTCCACGTGCTCGTGCTGAGCTGATTTAGCAAGATCCTCTGCTGTCTTCCCATACTGTGAGAGAAAAACCATTTGTTTCTTTTCTCTGCAAAACACAGCAATGTGTGTTCCATGTACTCACTCACTCCATCAGTCTGAAGCACAAACAATGTAACAGGAGGGCAAAGAGCAGGTCCTGCAGTGTCCCTTGTCTGGGGAGCCTTATTTTATGTGTGACCCCCAAAAGCAAGAGACTTAGGCACAAAGTACATACTGAGGTCTTGTGGGAGATGGTGTGTAAACTTTAATCAGCTCAATTGCTGGCCAGTGACTCCCTGTCCTGAGCCCCGCCCTCTCATCAGGCAGCCAATCAGGAATTCATTACAGGCTAAGCCCCAGTTAGGTGGGCCCATGTCTTATAATCCTAAACAGACAGCCCTAGGCCTTGCAGGATGCTTTTCTCCTGTAGCAATCACTGTGCATTTCAAAGTCCTATTAGTCTAGCACAAGTGTGACTTAAGTATTGCTAGTAAACACCAAAATAAGGACCCAAGAGACCATGGCACTTTGCTGTTTGACTTTAGTGTGTGTGTATGTGTTGGTAGGGGTTTGAACTTAAAGTCTTGAGCTCTCCCTTGGATTTTTTGCTTAAGTCTGGTGCTATATCACTTGAGCCATGCTTCCGGTTCCTGTTGCTTACTTTTTACTTGGTGACTGTACAGGGCTATACTTTCATACTGGGTGAATTCATGTCTGTTGACTTACTATGAATATGTAATGTGAGGACTGCTGACTGAGAACCTCCTATAATCTGTGCAGGAGCCAGGTCTCAGTGCTCTGAAGGCAGGAACTCTCAGAGTCACTCTAGGAAGCAGGGGCTGTTACTGTGCCCCCAGCACCTGGGGGGGAAGGGGGATGCGATGTGCTGTTGGAGTACCGGAGATCACTAAAACTCAAAGACCAGAGCCATTCCCAAATAAATAGAGGCAATCTTTCTTTTAAAAAATCAACATAAGGAAAAGAAGTTTGGGGGTTTGTCACTGACAGAAGTGATTATTATGTGTTATCTGTGTGAAAGCTTGGGTATGCCACACACAGATTGTCAGTACCTCGCCTCGTTCTTCAAAAATGCGTGGTGTGCCATTAGCCAGAGATTTCTTGTATTGTTTGTTTGTATACATACACATATATGGATTTTTTGGTTTTGTTCATTCCCCCACACCTGATACCTGGGCTTGAACTCAGGGCCTTGCACTACTGCTCAGTTTTCCATTTGAGCCACATTGCTACTTCAGCTTTTTGCTAGTTCATTGAAGTCTCTAGGATTTGTCTACTGTGGCTGGCTTTGAACCACATATCTCACATCTAAGCCTCTTGAAGAGCTAGGATTACAGGCATGAGCTACTGGCACCAGGGTCAATCTAGGATTCTTAATCTCATGTCTGTAATCCTAGCTTCAGTAAGCAGAAATCTGAGGACTATGGTTCAAAGGCTGCTCAGGAGAGTCTGTGAGACTTACATAATTCCAAATAAGCAAAAAGAGCTGGAAGGGGAGCTATTACTCAAGTGGTAGAGCACTAGTTTTGAATGAAATTGCTAAGGGACTACACCCTGGCCCTGAGTTCAAGTGTCAGTACATGTGTCACTAGTTGTAGATAAAGGTTTGTGATCAGCTAAGGACTCTTCACTTAGGGTCTTTGACTTGATTGCAGAATAAAGATTTCTGGACAAATCACAATGATGCTAAGAAAACTTGGTGGAGAGTTAGTGAGTCAGTAAGCAAGCAGGGAAGCACACAAACAGACCAGCAGAAAGGAAAGGACACACCCAACAGACTGTGGGTGCTCTCCAGGAGGAAGACACACACACACAGTTCCTTGGCTAGTTGGGGTATTTATATGGTAAAAGCACGGGGTCTGATGGCAAAGTTATGCCAAGATAGGTGCTTTATCTTTGTTCCAATCACTCCTGGTGTTATACTTTCTGAGTTTCTAGATGTCTTGAGAATTATTTCCAGGTAAGAATGCATCCTGTCATAAAATAAATGCTTATCCTTGAAATAAGGAAGGCTCCTGTTGTCTACATTTTAGATAGAAGGTTGCTTACTTTGGGGGGGTGGGGGAGGGCAGTTCTCTCAAGAAGGCATGTATCCCGCCAAAGAAATGTTAATTCTTGGGGTGAGAAATGCATCTCTCAGGAAGCTATACATCCTGTTGCTTTTCTTTGGTACATGGATAGCACTTCTGTTTCTACATACCATATTTTTGAGTTGTCTTCACCAGGCCTTCTTTTCCTAAATTTACTCTGCCTCATTTTCCTCTACATTACATTGGTCCATTAATCTTGAGAGAAGCAGATGGATGAATATCTCCTATATTTGCTGGAATCTCCCCATACCTTTTCCTCCAGGCTGTCTCTCTGTCTCTGTCTCTGTCTCTGTCTCTGTCTCTGTCTCTCTCTCTCTCTCTCTCTCTCTCACACACACACACACACACACACAATCACAAGGAATTTCTTCTGGGTGAGGCAGGGGTGGGAAGGTGCCATTGAGTCTGACCATTGAGGTAACTAGAGGGGCTAAGAAAAATCCTCTTTCTTGACCTGAGTGGAACTAATTCACTATAGTTTACATTTGTTTGGGGACAGTGCTCAGGACTAGCAAAAAAAAAAAAAAAAAAAAAGCATACAAAGGGAATAACAGTGGTTATCTTTTTTCTTTTAGCATTACTCTGTTCTTCCAAATTTCTTGTAATGATTATGTCAAAACTTCCACAAAGCAAAGTTTCTGTAAGTGTAAAAAGAAGGTTCAATTGGCTTGTTGTAGAGACGTCTAAAATAGGCTCTTGGTAGGCTTTCTGAGTTTCTGTTCCATTGTTGATCATTGCAGAAGAAAGGATGGGGTCTTCTCTTTGACATCTGCTGGGGGTGTGATGTTTTACAGTTGTCACAAAATCAAAGATGGAAGAAATTGATCGATCGGGGTCATTTATTTTTATTTATTATTTATTTCATCCAAGTATTGGGTGCTGTCTCCAAGCTTTTTTGCTCTACCATTTACAGCATAGCTCCATTTCTGACTTTTCAGTGGTTAATCAGAGATAAAGAATTGCCCAGACCTTCCTGCCTGAGAAGCAGAAGCGGCTAATGCCCTGGCTCGCTCATTTGCACCCCTTGTGCTTTGGATGCAGTGAGCTGCTTCAGGCATTCACTAGATGGGTCCAATCTCCCAGGATCCTGAGAGACCCAGTCTCCTCTTTGCTCCGGAGCTTTGTAAGTCTAGAATATCCCCAGCCTAACTCACTTGCTCAGACTGGAAACACACAAAGTACGTTATGTACCAGCTCAATCTGTTGCCTTTGTCCCTTTCCAATGACTCTAAACTTCCACTTCCTGGTGAGTCAGAAGAGGAGCAAGAGTCTTTGAAGCTTTTCTAATCATGTTCTACCCATGTTCTAGTTTTCTGTTGTTGCTGGTTTTGATCTTTGTGAAAATAAGTTCCCAAATATATAACTAGTTGCTACTTCGGTCCGCCTGATCCTGGAATGTGGCCTTGGAAGTGACATGCCCGTTACAGCAGCCTCCTTGGAGACTAATGGGCAAGGATGACCAGAGATTACTGCACAAGCAGATGGTCCCTACAGAAAGCCAATCAAATTGATTTGTGTGTAATCATGATTTGGGTGACCTGTGATTCTAATTTGATCATAAGCTGAGTAGAATGAGGGTTCAGGAAGGGAAGAAGCTAATTATAATTAAGAGCATTTAGTATCATTTTTTGTCAGTGTTATTTCTCCTCCCGTACCCTCTTTTTCCACCCCCCCCATGTCTCTCACCAGGGTGCTGCTGGTGTTCTGGTAGGAGGGATGTCCTGTCTTTGTGGCTGTTCTGGTTTCTGAACTCCAAAGGATACTAATGTCATAGCCTCCCTTCCCCTGCTTCCTTGTGTAAACTGCAAACAACTCTACAGATTTCCTCCCCCATGAAAGCCAGCCTGAGTGGATCTAGAGTACTCATGGGAGAGCTCCATATCTAGAGGAGCCAGCGAGGCCTGCCATGTCCCTTTCCCTCTGGTGTCTACCAGGGTCTGTGAGCAACAGAGCATCTCCCGTGTTTTCATCTCTCACTGCTTAAAATCACCCAGGGAGGTACTGTTGAACTTCTGTGGGGGCAGCCATGAAGATGTAGTTTCTGAAAAGAGAACCAAAGCCATCTGGTAAACCTTCATTAATGGAGGACAACAAGAGAGCAGGAGAGGCTGTTTTGGTCACAAGTCTTTAATGACCCTTAAAGACAAAGTGACAAGAGACCTCACAGTTTTGCATTCAAGGGGTCCACACGGGCTCCTCTGGGCCGTGTGGGACTGAGCAGGGCAAAGGGCAAGGGCAGGTTTGCAGGAATGAAGATCCTGGGGCAGCAGGGAGGCTGCTGGAACTTCTGATCATGTGACACCTCATGGGGGTCTTGTAGTCAGTCACGGTCAAACACTCGCACTACAGAGTCATCAAACCATGAGAACTAGGTTTCCCCTTTCCCACGGAGCTAACTTACTAACAAATCATGTGTCAGGGGTCTCTGGAAGCCCCTGACATACACTGTGGTGAGTAATTGCCACCTCCTAACAGGAAGGTGGTTCACCTTTCTGCTCCATCCTGTTCAATTCCTGCCAAGAAACAAAACCCTGGCCAGCCCTCCAAACCTGCCCAGAACTATGTTGTCACCTAGCCAAACTCAACTCCCTGTGATCTAGAACAAAGGATTCCTTTCCGGACTAGTGGGGAGAGGGTTGTGTTTAGGGTTTGTGTTGGCATCCATTTTTTCTATGTGTCCTTGCCAGTGCCATTTACACATTTAGCTATTTTATTTGTGTGCCTGTACTCCAGCTCGAACTCAAGGCCTTATGCTCTTACTTGGCTTTTCCACTCAAAGCTGATACGCTACCACTTGAGCCACACCTCCACTTCTAGCTTTTTGCTGGTTAACTGAAGATAAGAGAGTCACGGATTTTTCTTTTTAGGCTGGCTTCAAACCTTGGTTCTCAGATCTCAGCCTCTTGCGTAGCTGAGATGATAGGCATGAGCCACCAGCACCAGGCTCCATTCTTTTTTATTTATTTATTTATTTTTTGCCAGTCCTGGGCCTTGGACTCAGGGCCTGAGCACTGTCCCTGGCTTCTTCCCGCTCAAGGCTAGCACTCTGCCACTTGAGCCACAGCGCCGCTTCTGGCCGTTTTGTATATATGTGGTGCTGGGGAATCGAACCTAGGGCCTCGTGTATCCGAGGCAGGCACTCTTGCCACTAGGCTATATCCCCAGCCCCCAGGCTCCATTCTTACTTGATGTTAAAGTAATCATTCCAGAGGTCTGTAGAATTGGCTTATTTTATTTTGTATGAATCATCAGATTTTCTTTCTATTTTTTTTTTTTTTTGCCAGATCTGGGGCTTGAACTCAGGGCCTGGGTGCTGTCCCTGAGCTTCTTTTGCTCAAGGCAAGGCACTCTACCACTTGAGCCACAGCGCCACTTCCATCCTTTTCTGTTTATGTGATGCTGAGGAATCGAACCCAGGGCTTTGTGTATGCTAGGCGAGCCCTCTTCTGCTAAGCCACATTCCCAGCCCATCATCAGATTTTCTATAAGCGGAAAACAAGTAGTTTTCTTCTCCTGAGCAAAGACAGTGGGGAGGCACCAAATAATTTTGGAAAACAAGGCAGTGGTGGAAGTCTCCCAGAATTAAAAATTCACCGGGGGTGTGGGGTGTGGGAATACGGCCTAGTGGCAAGAGTGCTTGCCTCCTACACATGAAGCTCTCGGTTCGATTCCCCAGCACCACATATATGGAAAACGGCCAGAAGGGGCGCTTTGGCTCAGGTGGCAGAGTGCTAGCCTTGAGCGGGAAGAAGCCAGGGACAGTGTTCAGGCCCTGAGTCCAAGGCCCAGGACTCACAAAAAATAAATAAATTAATTAAATAAAATAAATTCACCAGGACTAGAACATATTTGCATAATTAGGAGCTGCCCACCCCTTGCTGCCGAGTCTCATTGCATCCTGCAGCCACCACGGTACCCACGGAGGTCACATCGCCTCTCAGTGCTCTTCTCTGGATCCTCAGATTGGGTCTCCCTGTCAGCCTGCACAGGCTTATTCATCTTTACCGATGAAAAAGTAAAAGCTAGATTTTCAAGAAAAAGGGGTTAGAAGAATGGAAACTAGAAGTTCAGAGGGTCCCTGAACTCTCCAGACATTCATTGCTGCACACATTTAGACCTGTTCTGACACTGCTTACAGTGTGGACAAGCAGGAAAAGTGCCAGGCATTGTAGGGCAGACCAAGGCTTGGTTAGCAATGATCTAGAAGCCAAAGGCAGCCCACCACCTGCTTTTGTGACTAAAACTTACTGGACCACACCCAGGCCCCTTGATCTGCTCTTGCCTCCAGCTGGTTTCCATGCAAGGCTGAGCTGAGCTGAGCTGCCAAGCAAGGAACATCCTTTCCCTTTGCAGAATGCTTTGCTGCCCCCGGTGTTTGTGTCCAGAGCTAACCCAGGATGGTGAGTTGTAGTGATGGAGTGGGGCACATCAAGAGCCCTGACTAAAGTGGCACAGAAACCAGCATCTGAAAGGCGAGAAGTGAAAGGACTGAGGAAGATTGTGCAAATGCAAAGAGCCTGAGGCAGGAGAGTTGAGCTTGTCCAAGGAAACAAACGAAGGAGAGCCAGGGCCAGAGCTTGAGCATGGTGGAGGAGGCTGTGCATGATGTGGTCAGAGAAGTGGGTTCAGTTCACAGAGGGAGGGGTTGGATTGGTCCAAGCTTGTGAAACATGCGAATGGGAGATTTCCCCGTAGGGTGAGAAGTTCTCTGTAGCTAATCTCTCACTGTTTAGGGTTAGGGTAAGGAAAGAGGAGCAGAGCCCTGGCAGAAGGAGGGTATGTGGCCTTGAGAGACAGGCTTGGCTCAGGCTCAGGCTCTATTACTTCATGAGCCTTAGGAAGAAAACAGATAGATTCTGACAATCCTAGCTCAGGAACAGGTAGACAAAACCTGTCACACAAGCCACCTCCATGACCACCTAGAAGGTTCTAGTTCAAAATTCTGAACAAGTCACCCTTGAGAACTGCTTGTGTTTCCTTCCCAATTGGTATCAATCTGCCCTGGGGAAGGCCGGCTCAGCCCCTGCATGCCCGGGGTCTCATGTGTGCTCCAGCCTCTCCCACAGACCCAGTAGACACACACACACACACACACACATACACACACACACGCACACACACACACACGCGCACACACACACACACACACACACACACACACACACACACAGAGAACATCACAAAGCATGAGCCACGCTAGAGGCAGCAGCACCAGGACAACAGCCCTCTATTTCCCCCAGGCTGTTGGTGGACATCTTCTCCCCTGGCTCAGCCAGTGAATGCCAAGCTGGTGATTTAAGTAACCAAATCTCTGTCTCAGCATGGCCTTGCTGCTTAGGTGTGTATCAATCATAGGTGGACATGCACCTGTCCAAAAATTAGCATTCTTTAAAGAAAGTTATCATTATTATAAAGATACTGTACAGAGGGCCTACAGTTACATAGGTCAGATAATGACTGCATTTCTTTTTTGGACACTGTCAACCCTTCCTCTCTCCCAGTTTTTCCCTCCCATCCCTATCCAAAAGTTGTATAGTCCATTTTCAGCAGAGAATTAGCATTCTTTTATTTATTCCTTTGTTTTGTCAGTCGTGGGGCTTGAACTCTGGGCCTGGGTGCTGTCTCTGAGCTCTTCAGCTCAAGGCTAGCACTCTACCACCAGAGCCACAGTGCCACTTCCAGTTTTCTGGTGGTTAATTGGAGATAAAAGTCTCAGGAACTTTCTTGCTGGGCTGGCTTTGAACTGCAATCCTCAGATCTCAGCCTCCTGAGGAGCTAGGATTATGGGCATGAGCTACCAGCACCCAGCCAGAATTAGCATTCTTAATCACCTTCTAGAACTATCTTTGAGTCCTTCCTCTGCTTTGTAGAATACAGGTTATACTGATTTAATGAAAGCTGCCTTCTTAGGGAGACAACACTGCGCGCAGCAATTCATTCCTTCTGTGCCCTCTAGTGGCAAACAGTAAAAAATGCACCCTTCTCTTGAAATTTTAGAGGCATCAGGAATATTCATTCTTCCAGGTTCTCTGTAAGAAATGTGGGGTCTTCCTGCAGGACAAGGTTAAATTTCCTTAGAATGGAGAAGACCTGAGGACAGTCTTCCTTTTCATGTCTTTCAAGCTTTCCGTGAGCTCTGTCCATTTTGATTGAGAGGGCTGTTTTCCAACGTAGGTATGTTTCCAAAGCCATGGAGAATAACAGTGGGTCCTCGCAGCCCTGTCTGCCATCTCCTGGTGGAAGAGAGCAAGGTCTGCACCGGGAGATGTGAAAGGTCCCTGGAAATGAAGGCAGGAAGTTGGGGGCATGAAATTCTTTTCCTGTGGGCTATCACCCAGGCCCTACTTGGAAAGGAAGAGTGTGTGTATTTGAATGCCTGAGCATTCAGAATTGAGGACAGAATAAAAGCCATGTTGAAAACACTGTATTGGATAGTTTTTAAATCTTGTTTATTATTACCATCACTATTTAGGAAAAAGTGTTTGAGCTTGTGACCGATTCTCTAGGAATGAATTGAAGCCCTAGCCGGATCCCTGAGGATGTAGGAGATTGTGTTCACACTAAGATCAGCCAGCGAGTGACTCTGCCCATGAAACAAAACCCAAAAGAAGGGCTAAAATGAGATGTGTCATTTATTGGTGCTAGCCTAGGCAAGAGGGACCTTTTTCTCTTTCTGTGTGCTTTTCTTTTCCCCCTTAGTTCTGGATCTTGAAATCAGCACCTGGGCACTGTCTGCAAGCTTTTTTGCTCACAGCTCGTACTCCACCACTTGAGTCACAACTCTACTTCCAGCTTTTTGGTGATTAGTTGGAGATAAGAGTCTTTCCTATGGGATGGGACTTTTGATAGAATAAGATAGAGGGGGTGGTTGTACAGAGCCTCTGAATCACACATTTCATTAATGACTTTTGTATTCTACTTAACTACAATTTTCAAAATTTTCAATTGGGCCTGGGTGCTGGTGGCTCATGCTTGAAAGCCTTAGCTACTCAGGATGCTGAGGTCTGAGGACCATGCTTCTAAGAAAGCCCAGGCAGACAAATGAAGATTATTTCCACCAAAGGGCTGAAATTGGAGCTGGGGCTCAAGTGGTAGAGTACCAGCTTTGCATAGAAAGATAAGGTTCAGGACCTGGGTCCTGAGTTCAAACCCCAGTATAGGCACGCACTCTCACAAACACCCATCAGTGGAGATGGGGGGGAGCATGTGTAAGATCAGTAAAAATTATAGCTAGGAACCTGAAGAGTCATCACGTATAGTTCCCTGGGCATCCTGTGAGTAACAAGCTCTTATTCTTATGTGACCAGGACACACACAGAGGACTCTTCATCCAGCAGCTCCGACCCATGCAGAATCTCCAGCCAAGAATCAAGCTCAAGATGTTTGGCCACTCGGGGTCTGGGAAAATCACACTGGTGGAGTCTCTCAAGTGTGGGCTGCTCAGGAGCTTTTTCCGAAGGCGCCGGCCCAGGCTCTCCTCCACCAACTCTAGCCGGTTCCCCCCATTCCCCCTGGCTGCTAAACCCACAGGTAGGAGCCTCCTGGTGGCCTTTGTGTCTCCAGGAGCCCTTGACTTCCATAGCCTCTGGTCAGCATCTAGGGAGATTGCTTTGTTTGGGTCATTGGCCTGGGGATGACTGGATCTCACAGCCCTGGTGGCCTTGGTGGCTGTCGACCTTGGGCCCATTCTCTTCTTGTCCACCAGTGGCCAACTGTCCCAGCCCTGGAAGGAAACCACTTGAGTAAAATCAGAGTCACCGGCAACCTCCACTCCTCAGATGCAGCAGCCTCATTCCTCTTCCCTCGGGTCCATTTTCCGTATCCTGTCTCTGAAGTAGGCTTCCATTAGTGCTGTCCTGACGTGTGTAATCGTGAGCTCCAGGGGTGCTTAGGGGATTTTGGGTCTTAGGTTCTAGGACAAACATGATTTGCTCTTAGCAGACCCATGGCAGATCTGGTAGGGGGTGCTACCCCACCTGTCTTCTGGGTCACCCAGCCCTCAGAGCTGTCTTCTGCTGCTGAACCCTATTTCTTCCTCACCCCACCCAGGCAGCAAGATCCTGGCTTTTCCAATAGCATGGTTAGGAAGATAAAGGCGCTTCTTGATTGAATCCATAAAGCTCTAGTTTCCTGTCTTTCTGGCATCCTGTTATTGGAAAGGACTGGAGCTCTGCCTCCAGTGGGATCTGAAGGAAGAGATCCTCCCATGTGCTTTCCCTCTGCTTGGGAAAAGTGCAGGCTCAGACAGACCACGTGGGGATGTGTAAGTCAGGAGAAGGAATAAGAAAAAGGGAAGGAAACCCCCCAAAGATCCCTAGCTTGTGAGCTGAGTGCTCCTCAGAGAGGCAATTCCAGAGTATAAGTGGATACTTTTTGTAGAAGCCAAGGTCTCCTGGGACTGGTACAACACATGCGAAGCCGGATTCCAGGCCTGAATCTAGATCATCTCATTTAATAATTACAATTCTGGGAGGTCACATCATAAACCTTTTACAGAGCAAATGAACCCAAGGCCCAGAGAAGTGTGATGTGTCTTCCTGCATGAGATGGGCCTGTCCTAACAGGGTGCTGTGGATTGTGTAGAATTAAGAAAGGGATAAAGAAAACAGAAATAATTTCCAGTATTGAAATCAAGAGATGCCACCTGGAAAACTCAGTATTTGGCTTCTTTTGGAAACTGGGAAGCATCGGCCTCACTGGATTCGTCTTCCTGTCTGGCCTCACATATGACAAGGTGGCGCACTGTACCTCCCAACTGTATCCCTCCACGGTCCAAGCATCCATTACAACAGGAGTGAACACAAAAGCAGACCTCCTACCCATGTGTGACAGTCTGCCCTGTGGCCAGTGATATTTCAAGCCAGTGGAGAAAGGACAGCCCACTTGGAGCAGGAAGGATTTGAAGGGCAGGACCCCTGGGTAAGGTCATCCTGGTCAATGGGAGAGGTAAATTGGATCTAACGGCATTTGGTCAATGCTGGGAGTGTTCTGGGAAGACCTGGGCAAGTGCAGAAGGATGCAACAACCAGAGCAGCCTTCACTGCTCGACACCCAAGCAGCTTGGCTGCTCCAGAGAGTGGGCAGGAAGAGATCTTCGCCATCCATCCTGGAAGCCTGCAATTAAATCCAGCCCCTGTCTGCAGCCTGTGCAGAAGCCAGAGTGGTGCCCACAAGCCTCGAAATATCTTCCTCCTGTCTTAGGCGTTCAAGCACACCCTAATGGGGTGTAGGTGGCTTCACATTAAGAGATACGAAAAGATGCACAGCTGGGGGTGCAGGGGTGGGGGGACTGAACACAGAAATCCCGTCAGCTCTGCCCTGGGAAATCCATGTTCACACCCCGGCCCTTACAGCTGACTCAACAACAGAAAATGGCATGTCAGAGTAGCCAAGCCTGACCCATAAATGAGGCCTTGGGAAGCTCAGAGTCTAGCAGTGGGCTGCGCTTACTGAGGAACAGAAGGCGCTGTTGGTTTCTATGCCCCTGGAGAAGCCACGCCTGCGTGTGTGCCTTCAGCAGTTTCTATATGCAGCAGCCATGCCACCTTGTGCTGCCACTGCCTGGCTGTGCTTTGCTGTCCCCCAGCCAGAGCTTGGGATCCTTGCAATCTCTCCTGGAATGGTCGGACCTTGGTCCTTCCTATGGCAGGACCCCACCTCACCCCCCAGATGCACGTCTTTACCTCAGATAATGAGGAGATTGCTTGATGTTGCACTTTTGGCCCTTTGGCACTGCTATATTCCTGAAGATGCTGGAAGCAAAGGCTGAGCTCGCAGCCAGGAGATAGGGCATGTCACTCCGCTTCAAGGCTCACTGAGGGTCCTGATGGCTCAGTTGTGGATCTGTCGGATGAGGCCTCCATGAGTCCTCACTAGAGAAATGCATCTCAGTCATATATTCTATCACCAAAGTGGGCTCTTCCTCAGAGACTTCGACTTGTTACCACTGGCAGCAGTAGTGAGCAAAATGCACAAAAATGTTTTCAATGTCACCATTTGTAATATTTCTTAATACGCTATTATTTGAAACCTGCTATATACAAACCTTTCATTCCTCATAAAAACCATCAACAAGATGACGGCCACTTACCATATCACCTACTTTCTTCTTCATGGAAGAGCTTTCCTACCATGTCCACTCCTGACACACGGTCCTCCCAGACACAGGTACAGGTCACAGGGATAGACAGATACATTCCCAAAGCTCTGTTGAGACACAGAAGATTGATCTACAGAAAAACATGCTGAGACGTCAGCCATGTCTGGCTATGTCACTTTTTCTTCTCACATTCCTGTCAGCCACATTTTATGCTTTTAGTCCTCCCCTCTGCTACGCTTCCCATTTCCTTGTACACAACCTGCCTTGGCCTTTCCTTTCCTGGCTCACTCCATGGATCTTCCCATTAGTTTCGTCCTGAGTCCTTATTCTTGGTCCCAACATATGGGATTTCTATCTTATCTTTCCAGGTGAGATGATCATTTCTCTGGCCACTTACAATGTCTGTCACTAGCATGAGCCATTTGTACCATGTGGTGAAGGTTGACTCACTGAACCCCTCCCCAGTGCCTTCATTCAGTCCCTACTCTCATAGAATTGGTCACAGATCACACCCTGAGTGATGGCCCTGAAGCAGATGAGAGGCTTCTGCCCACACCATGTGGGGCTGACTGCTAAGTTGTGGGAAGTGCAAGATGCTGGAGCCTATTCCTCTATGCAGGGGATCTAGACACCTCCACACTCCAGACATCTCCACACTCCAGAATGCACACACACACACACACACACACACACACACACAAACACACACACACACTGCCACCATTATTAGTTCCAGTTTACTGTCTTTTCTGTTTTTCAATGTGTGGGTACTTGGGTTTCAACTTGGCCTCTTGGCCTGAGCACTGTCTCTGAGCTTTTTCTCTCAAGACTGGTGCTTTGCCACTTCAGCCCCACCTCCATGTCTGGCCTTTTGCTGTTTTTTTTTTTTTTTTTGGCCAGTCCTGGGCCTTGGACTCAGGGCCTGAGCACTGTCCCTGGCTTCTTCCCGCTCAAGGCTAGCACTCTGCCACTTGAGCCACAGCGCCGCTTCTGGCCGTTTTCTGTATATGTGGTGCTGGGGAATCGAACCTAGGGCCTCGTGTATCTGAGGCAGGCACTCTTGCCACTAGGCTATATCCCCAGCCCCCGTCTTTTGACGTTTTGAAGATCAGGTTCTCAGAGCTTTTCCTGCCCTCAGGCTTTGGCCTGAGATCAGGCTTGAGCCACCAGCACCACTTACTGAAATACATTGGTCTGAAAACAAAGCAGTTAATATCCTTCCTATCATCGGAAAACCAGTCCCACCACCACAGTTAAGAAGAAACACAGAGGGCTGGGTATATGGCCTAGTGGCAAGAGTGCTTGCTTCATATACATGAGGCCCTGGGTTCGATTCCCCAGCACCACATATACAGAAAACGGCCAGAAGTGGCTCTGTGGCTCAAGTGGCAGAGTGCTAGCCTTGAGCAAGAAGAAGCCAGGGACAGTGCTCAGGCCCTGAGTCCAAGCCCCAGGACTGGCCAAAAAATAAAAAAAAATAAAGAAACACAGAAAAGCAGGTGGTGGAAGTCTCTCTGTGTTTCTCCTTACTAGGAGGGAGGTTAGCCCTTACTGAGAGACTTCCCGCCACAAACTGGGACTTGCTGCCAGAGCAACTCAAAGGCTTTCAAGGGATTCTCATGTTGAGGGTCAGTGAATTTAATACCATATCTTATAACTGTCTAAATCCCGTCATAGTCAGCCTAAAGACAAGAGCTTCCTGTACCCCATTGGTGTACATCGGTGTTCCTTGGGGGCCTGGTAGACACCTCCATGAAACTTGAATGAAAGGATGGTCATGAGGAAAAGGCAGGGCAATAGAGGTGTCACACTAGCCAGGAGGGAAGCCATTACTAACCCAGGCCTGGAAGGATGCAGAATTTTGGGTGTCAGAGAATGCTGAGCTGCGGGCAGAAGCTAGGGTCATAGAGAATCACAGAAAGTATAAGAGAAGCAGCAGCAAATGAGAAAGGAAGAAACCCCCTCACCTTGTCCTCTCTGCTGACTCTAGACTAACCCAACTGGCAAGCCAGCTTCCAAAATGCAGTCTAGAAGGTCAACATCTGGGGGCAGAGAGCAAGAGAGAAAATTCTGGGAAGGTTCTGGGATGTAGACTTTTACTTCCCAAGAAGGAAAATGCATGGTGGAGCTGGGAGGAGGGGAAAACAAGTGCACATTACCCTTTCTGAGGCCTCACACCCCTCTTTTCTGGCCTACAGTCTCTGTGAGCATCAACAACCTGTACCCTGGCTGCGAGAATGTGAGTGTGAGGAGCCGCAGTATGATGTTTGAGCCTGGCCTCACTAAGGGGATGCTGGAGGTGTTCGTGGCTCCATCCCATCACCTGCATTGTTCAGCGGATGATCAATCCACCAAGGCCATTGACATCCAGAATGCCTATTTGAATGGTATGTGCCACCTGCCCTAGAGGGAAGCAGCTTGTCCCAGAAAGTAGATCCCACACAGGAAATCCCATATGAACCGGCCCTGATAGGGTCGCAGAAATGAACACTGGCTAATACTCCTGAAAAGCAAATCTAAATGGTGGGGTTTCCTCTGCACCTAGCAAAGCACTGAGCCCACAGTAGCTGTTCACTACCTGGCTGGCGAATAAAAGAATACCTTTCACAGTTAGAACTGAATGCCCATTTGGATGGAAGTCTTATAAAACACACCTACTACTAAATTTGTTGGACTGAGTTTGAGGAAAAAATATTGTGCTTATACCAGAGTTTAAACTCTGCGCCTTATACGTGTTAGGCTGGTGCTACATCCCTTGAGCCATGTCTCCAGCCTAGCTTTTTGCAAGTTACTTTGAAGACATGGAGTCATGCAGACAGACTTGTCTGCTTGGGCTGACCTCAAACAATGATCCTCCACATCTCAGCCTCCTGACTAGGATTACAGGCATGAGTTACAAGCACCCAGCTTATGAAAGATTGTCTTTAACTATATCTAGAGTCATAGCTAATGGTGTGTGTGCACATAGGTACTTCCTTTTCTACATGGAAAATTTCAAGTGCTCTGCTTATTTGTTTTTGCTTGCGGGATATGTAACACAAGCTGGCCTTTAACTTTTCATTCTCCTGCCTCAGCTTCCTAGATGCTGGGACTGCAATCATGCATCATCACATCCTATTAAGTGTGTCCTTCCCTTTTGAGCATTAGCATGGGGATGAAGCTTTGAGTCTTGCTAGGGAAGATTTCCTTCACCCAGCATGCACCTCCCTCTAGGGATTGGGCATAACACAGATAAGGTTTTACTATTGCATAACAAAGATGTCTTTTCTCCCATTTCTGACTCAAATCTCCTCATCTTTAGAGCCCTTATCAGAATCACCTGTAACAGTCTGCTTACAGAACTCCGGGATTTTTCTAATCAGCTTCCCAAAAACCTTTCCAATCTCTGCCCATTATGCAGTTCCAGAGCGGTGGCTGTAGTTTTAGGTATAAATGTAACCATGTTGTGCCCACGACCCCTTCATGCCAGTTTACTTATGGCTTCGTTTCCTGATGCAGTATTAAATACTTGATGTTGAGTATGTCACAGAGAAAAGTGATCAATTTACCTCTCCATTTTGGAAGCTAAGTGTCCCAGGTGAGTTGGCCCTATTTATTTGGCCTCTGGCGAGGGCCCCTTGACTATGTCACAACATGGCAGATGGCTTCAGGGTAGGCATGCTAGCCATAGGAGAGAGCGCCATGCACTGAGAAAGGAAGCCAGAGACCAGTGGTAGATGGTCTTTCTTTTTCAACAGAAACCAAGTGAATTCAGAGAGACCAACATTGTCTCCTTCTGAAGATGGTATCCTAGATAACCTGACCGGCTCTACCATGCTCTGCCTCTCATAGGTTCTGTCACCTCTTAAAACCACCTTGATGTGGAACAAACCTCCAGTACACGAATCCTTTGAGGACAATCCACAGCCAGCTCCTAGCAGGGACTAATAATATAGTCTCATAAAGAAGCTCTGAGGCTATGATATGATAGTGGTTATAGGGCCTGGTATGTATCTGGCATGGGAGGGCCTTAGAAAATAGCAGTGGGGGGTCATCCTTGTGCCTGCCTTATATACAGCAGTAAAACATTAGAATATTCAGTGTTTATTGCCTAAAGTTGTTATTAAAAATCAGCATGGGTGAGAATCACCTACAGGGTGGTGGTAACAGGTAAGCAGCTAGAACCTCTAGAACCTAGTGACTCAGAATTCATCAAATCCAAGGGTTTCCCAGAGGTGCAATGATGCTGTTCTGGAAACACTACTTTGAGAACTACCGGCTGCACAGACTAAAAGTCCATGCGCACTTGCTGTCTTCAAAGCAGTGTTCTCTGAGTGACTCAGAACAGAGCTGCCCCAGCAGCATAGACACAAGGGAAGTTTGCTGGCAGGTCTCACTCTCTACCCTCACCTGCTTCTCTATAGTTCCATCTTTATGCAAGTCAAGACCCCAACATACAAAGGACTTGCTTTCTATGCAAGACCTCAGCTGTTTGATTAGAATATTCACCCTGTGTGCCAAGAGAGGCTGCAGAAAGAAAGCATTTAGATTTCACAGAACAACTCCTTTTTAGGGGACATTTTAGTCCCCCTATTAAGGGGACTCTTACTGGGGTTTAGACTCATGGCCTCATGTTTGCTAGGCAGGCACTCTACTACCTGAGCTATGCCTTCAGCCCATTCTTGTTTGTTCCCCAGGCTGGTGTATACGGCATTTGCAAAGTTGAAATAGCAGGCTCACCCAAGCTTCTTGCCTGGGCTGGCCTTGAGCTATGATCCTCTTGTCTTAATTCCCTGAGTAGGTAGGATTGCAGGCATGTGTCACCATACCCAATACAGAGGATCTCTTGACTACTTGGTTTCTGATTTGGGAACACCAAAGGAGAATGTCAGAAGGAAAGAGACTCCTAATTCTGAAACAAGAATCCTGTGAGGAAGCCTCAGAGGCCAGGAGGTAGATATCACTGTCCTGGTAGGACATGGCAATGTAGATGTGGGGTCATCACACGTCCCAAGGTCTAGACAGTCACTGGGAAGCCCTAGTGTCTGCAGGAGTCCCTGTCAGAATCTTGTCTCAGACTCTGGGGAGATCAGCTGTGTCCACAGCAGCATGTTGGAAAGCAGTGGCTCTTCTTCAACACAACCATTGTTTCCTATTTATCCCCTTCCCATCTAATGGAATCTCCTTCCTCACAGTTTCTCCACATCTTCCACATCCCCAGCTACCCATCAGTTACACTTCTCCTGTGCAAAGAAGCCTGCCCACTTTTTTTTTCCTCTTCCTGGGATTGAGCTCAGGGCTGCAAGCACTCTACCGCTTGAGCTACTTTCTCAGTCCTCTTTTAGCTTGGAATCTCTTGATAACTTTTCCTAGGCTAGACTGCAACTGTAATACGTCTACCTTAACCTTCCCAAGGAGCTGGGATTGCAGGCATGTGCAATGATACTCACTTGACTGACTCATTTCTGAAGAGCTAAAACAGATCCCTGGATCACTTGAGAAGAGTCATAATGATATGTGGAAAATTTTATATCTCATTCTATTCTAAATATTCCTACCTATTGAAGAACATGGAACCTTTTCGCATGTTTGTCTTATTGAATCCTCCTCTGATTTTGTGTTTCCTTCCTTGTCAGAATTTAGCTCTGCAGATAAAGCTGGAAAGTGCATATTAAGCTGATAAGTTTCTAAAACTGTACTGTATTGGGTGTGCTACTGAGCACACTCCTGAGGAATCAGATGCAATTGACCACAGGGAGGATGGCTCCTTTTCTATATATCAATATTTGAGGGAGAAAAAATAGTGATTGGTTGTAATATATAATTTCCACATATGCACCTGATTGTGCACACACCACACTCATGTGTGTGCCTCTCCAGGAGATTTTGAGTAGATAATAATGATATTAATATAGCAAAGATTATGCACTGCACACTTTTAGGAAGAGATATAATCAGACTCAGAGAGAAGCAGAGAAACAGATGTGGCTATGGTGGGCACAGGTAGGTAAGCACCAATTTGGGCCTGTGCATCAGGAGGGATGTACTCCTGAGTGTATGTGTGTATCTACATACATGAATGGTGTTCTTATCAGTGTCTGCACATTCCTATACACAGATGAATGCCATAAGAGCACTGATCCTAAAGAGAATCCCTCAGAACAATTGTGGTTGAAATCAGTGGTGTTGTTTCAGTAGAGTAATCTCTGTTTTTCTTTCTCCGTAGGAGTTGGTGATTTCAGTGTGTGGGAGTTCTCTGGAAATCCTGTGTACTTCTGCTGCTATGACTATTTTGCTGCAAATGATCCCACGTCCATCCATGTTGTTGTTTTTAGTCTAGAAGAACCCTATGAGATCCAGTTGAACCAAGTGATTTTCTGGCTCAGTTTCCTGAAGTCTCTGGTCCCAGTAGAAGAGCCCATAGGTGAGCCAAGCCCAGGGCCTGTGTGTGCGCTTCTGCCTTTCTGCTGTGGCCCCTGGCTTTGCACCCAGCTATGGCCACACTTAGACTCTGCAGCTTGGACTTGCATCTAGGGTTCCCCTCCTTTCTTTCCCACTGGCAGTTTTTCTTTCATGGTTCCATCTTCCTTTCCCAAAGGCTTCAGCTTAGACCATTCCCTGAGCCAATTCTCACTTCCTTCTGCACTTCAGATCCTTGGTCATTCTTGCTGGGTGCAGAGTGGAATCCCCCATGGTAGCTCTCACTCCTGTCCCAGGGACAGGACCCAGGCCCTCAGGATGAGCTGCCTCCATTCAGACCAGTGTACACCAGGGGGTGTGCCTGGGGCTGTGGCCTTTCTTCCTGAAGGGGAGGATGACATGGAGTGGACTTCTTTAGTTATCTACCACAGGAGGAGTGCTCTTCTTTGGGGAAATGTCCTGCTCTGAAGTCAATTTCTTGTTCCAGAAAGACGGGACAATAAATTCAGCTTGATTTCCCCCTGCAGTGCTACCATGTTTGTTTTTGGCAGCCTTCTCCTTTGTGGACTTAGAAAGAGCCATTAGCAAGAAGCCTGCTGTGTGAGTTGAATGCAGTGTCTCTCTGAGACTGAGAGGCTTGCTGTGGTCCTTTGTGGGGTACTTCCTTATCAGAGAGCCAGTCTTCTCCCCTCACTTATCAGGCCCTGTGTGGAGGAGGTCCTGAGAGCTACCTTTTGTGCTGGAGTGTTTCCTGGAGCCTCCTTGATGCTCAGGTTGGCTTATCTGTGTTGGCCTGGCACCTTTGAGGGCCACAGTGAACAGTGGGCTCTGGCTCTCCAGCCAGTGGACAGGGTGCACATCATGGGAGAATGGACCTAGGCACGAGGCCAATCACCACTTCACCTGGGCAGGAAAGCTCGCCAGGTTGGGGGGTGGGTTGAGGGCTGTATCCTGACAGAGTTTATTCTGTGCCCTCAGCTTTTGGTGGCAAGCTGAAGAACCCTCTCCGAGTTGTCTTGGTGGCCACACATGCTGACATCATGAACGTGCCCGTCCAGCTGGAGGGGAGTTTGGCTATGACAAAGATACTTCTCTACTGAAGGAGATAAAGAACAGGTGAGGGGTGGCCACTGGCTCTCAGAGGAAGGGTGGAGAGGAGTCTTCCTGCCCTAGGGACCTGAGGGAGGTGTGAAAATGCAGCAGAGGTCATATGACCCACAAGAGGAATGAATGGCCTTCTTGGTTGCACTTTTCTTTGTTGTTCACACTGATTGTTTTGTGGTGATAGCCAGGAAAAGAATGAAGGTGATAGGAGCTGACAGGCTGTCTGCGCTTGGTTGCCCAGAGGGAACTTCTGTCTGTTCCTGTCACCTTCACCCTTTTCCTGGCCATCACCATAAAACAATCAGTGTGAACAACTTTTTTTCTGTAATGAGACAGAATGAGATAGGAACAGAATTGAATCACATGGATGAGCGTACATCTTATCTCAAGTATTGTGGATCTTTGTGTCATTTGTAATGTGGGCTTTGCAGGCAAGGTCAGAGGTAAAATGCCGATGTTTGCTCAAACTTTCCATCAGTCACATCAAAGGCTATACCACATAGGTGAGTCTGGGGAACTTACAAAGAAAGGTTTGTTTAGCTCAAATGTCACCATATCTGGTGAAGGCACCCACTGGTAGTGTCACATCCTGGCTTGCGGCATCACTGAGAGCTCCAGAGAGAGGGGGCCAGGTTACACCATGATGCAGGAAGACAGAAATCCAAGGATTGCTGCCCCCCTGTTTTGTAACAATCCTGTTCTGAGAACTACTGTTACCATGTCCAAAGCTCTGGTGGTTGTTGGGTAGTACCCTGATGACCTTAGCTGCCTTCATTTAAGCCCCACCTGTTAAAGGTTGAACCCTTGGGGATATGCTACAGCCAAAACATAGACGATATCACTTGTAAAAGACCTGTGAACCAGCAGCTCTATATCACATGCTTCAACACATATCTGAAATTGTCCTTCTGAGAAGTATGTCTGCTGTCTTCTATGGGTATTTACAGAATAGGCACTGTAACCTCTATCTTTTCCTTCCTTCCTTCCTTCCTTCCTTCCTTCCTTCCTTCCTTCCTTCCTTCCTTCCTTCTTTCTTCCTTCCTCCCTCCCTCCTTCCTTCCTTCTTTCCCTCCCTCCCTCCCTCACTCCCTCCCTCCCTCCCTACATCCCTCCCTCCCTCCCTTTCATTCTTTCTTCCTTCTCTTTTCTTTCACACTCAGGATTAAATTCAGTACCTCAAGCTTGCTAAGCAAACACTTTACCACTTAAGTCTCTTTTCGTCTTGGATATTTTCAAGGGAGCAACTCACTTTCTTTCCAGGATGTGATTGATACTCCTACTTGTGCTTCCCAGTGTTTCAGGGATGATAGGCGTGTGCCACTGCACCACTTGTTTTCTACTTCTTCTTAGTCACTTTACTTTGAGCTTTGAGCAGCATCTCTTCTCCTCATCTGGAGAGGAGTACATTGGCCTGCCCTTCCTGTATCAGGAGGAGCTGACAGCTTTCCATACTGTGTTCTGCATCTGCTTAGAAACCGATATTTCCCTGTATATGACTAAAGAGAACCCCTATTTTCCACCTCTATATCTAGTCCTCCAGCACGGTCCCCAAATGGGCCTGGGCAGGGTCACCAGGAGACCAGCCAGCCACTGGTGCCAGTAAGAGCCAGGACCTTGCCCAGGAAGACCTGGTAAGCTAGAATCAGGGCTCATAAGATCTCTGCTCTCACTCTAGGTTTGGGAATGATCTGCACATCTCCAATAAGTTGTTCGTGCTGGATGCCGGGGCTTCCGGGTCTAAGGACATTAAAGTTCTTCGGAATCACCTGCAAGAAATTCGGAGTCAGATTGTCTCGGTGAGTAGGCACTGGAAGGCCTGACCCCAGACTTTTACCATACCAGCTCAGGGTGAACCAGGAGCTGTGTGATGCCCTCTTGGTTTGCATTGGTGTTCAGGGAACAGCTCCACAGTCGGGCCCAGGACCTATTGCTCTGGAGCAAAGCAAGAAAAGAAAAAAAAAATAGGGAGTGTTAGGAAATGGTGGATTTGTGGATAAGGTGTGCCAACTGAGAGAGTACAAAATTCCTACAGTTGTTTCTTTGATGGTTTAAATATAAAATTGCTTTTTTTACAACCTACAAAAGCAATGAGGGCAAAAAATAGGAGGGGTGACATGGATCAAGTTGGTTCGTTGAATCGAAATCCCTTGTATGATTATTTAAATATAATAATAATTCAGTAATTCTAGTATGCTTTATTGTAGAATATTTAGAAAGCTGAGGTAAGTAAACAATATAGAATTTGTTGAGAGCAATAAAAGAGGTAGGACAGTAACAGGGAGGAAGAACATGATCAAAATACTCAGGCATATACGAAAATATCACACTATAACACCTATGTATAATTGATGTATGCTTGTACAAAAGAAAAGATACTAGGGCCGAACATTCTGACTTGTGTCTTAATCCCAGATACCCAGAACATAGGGACCTGGGATTAGCCTGAACCAAAGTCAATGAGACCAATGTCAACAGAAAATCTGGGCTGAGTGGCATGTGCTTGTCACCTAGTTATTAAGGAAGTGTAAGTAAGAGGAACTTGACCCAGGCTAACATGGAAGACTCTACTCAATACTTGGCCCTCCATCTCTGAAAAATATTTGATAGATTAAATTTTTTAATATGCACATATAAGTCATGAAATAAAATATATTCAGTGAGAATTCAGAGAATTTGTTTTCTAAATAGAGACTAAGCTTTTTTAAAAATGTGGGTACACTTATATAAGAGGGCAGAGTTTCATCAGACATTTCCATTCATGCATATAGGGTACCCCATCAATCTTCCCCCTTGATCATTCTCCCCAATCCCCAGCTTTTTTAAACAATTGCAGTACATAGGCCATGTTTGTCCTATTTCACCTCCCCATCTCCTTGGCAAGTATCCCACAATGAAGCACGTTGTACCTTCATGTCCTTTTTTAATGTTTGTTTGTTTATTTACTTATTTTATTTTATTTTGCCAGTACCAGGGCTTGAACATTGTTCCTTAGCATTTTCACTCAACACTGGTACTGTGCCACTTGAGTCACAGCTACACTTCCAGCTTTTTAGTGGTTAATTGGAGATGTGTCTCATACACTTTCCTGCCTGGGCTGGCTTTGAACCATGATCCTCAGATCTTAGCCTCCTGAGTAGCTAGGATTATAGATGTGAGCTACCAGCCCATAGCTTCAAAATGTTTTAAAAATACTGGTATGAACATGTGCTAAACAGCCCAGATAATGTTTTATAATTCCCACTCCTCTGGGGATATGTTAAATAGTTAAAAGCTTTTATCTGTGTGGACTGATTTAGAAAACTAAGAGCCTACAGTTCTGACAAGTGGATATGTTGTATACAGCTACTTAGAGATAATAAAAACAAGTTTAAAAAAATAGAACAGATCCACAAATCATGTGAACAGTAAAAATACTTTGAGACAATATTAACTGAATCAAAAAATGCTACAGGAAACAAAGCACTTCAATCAATACCTGGCCCCTTTCATGACCCTACTCCATGGCAGCTTTATATTAAACACTATTTGGGTTATTTGGCAGACTCTCAAATTTCTTAGATTTATTTGGTTTTCAGACAAATGATACATCCTTGGAGAATGCTGTGTTCTTAATTACACTTACTATTGTCTTGAATAGGCACAGTGACCGTGAATAGGGAGGAATAATAATTAATCCAATTACTTTTTAGTGTTCTAGTGGATTAGTAACCTCAGGATTTTTTTTTTTGGTGGCACTAGGGATTTGAAATCAGAACTTTACACTAGCTAAGCAAGGGATTCTACCCCTTGAGCCAGCATTACCCCTAGCTCTACAATCTCAGCTTTATCAACTGAGCAACAATATTCTTTTGTGTTGAGCTGTGTGTGTGTGTGTGTGTGTGTGTGTGTGTGTGTGTGTGGCACCCAGGCCCTGAGTTGAAGCTCCAGGACCAGCACACACACATAGACACACACAGAGACACACAGACACGCATACACACATATACATGTACATACGTACATTAAAAACCAACTTCAAGCCAGTTACTAAGAATTTCTCTAAACATTTCAACTAAAGTACTCCCAAAGTATCTGCTTTACTAGTTAGAATCCACTCCAATGTTAGAAATTATCATGTTCATTCTCTCATTAAAATAAAATTGCATCTGTTTAGATTGAAATAAACTATACAAAATCAATCTTCACCAAAAATGATGTATTATTTCTAGATAAACCAGAAAACATTTGTTTATATCTTTTTTTAATAAACCAAGACAAAGCAGTATGTACAAGCACGGAAAAAGCAGCAAGCCAACAAGTCCATTGAGTGGCCATATGGTCAGCTTCAGATTCTGTCTTGACTGTGAAGCAGAGATTCCCATCATTTACTCGCTGAAAAGCTTATAAAAATAGAGGTTCAAACTGAGTGCAGGCAACTCATGCATGTAATTCTAGTTACTTAGGAGACTGAGATCTGAGGATCATGGTTCAAAGATAGAAAAGTTCGTGAGACTCATCTTTAATTAAACAGCAAAAACTAGGAAACAGGACAGGAAAGAAAAACTGAGAGAGATTGAAGGAAGGGCTAACACTGTCCACAAAGAAATATACTCTCTACCTGTCTTATGTAACTGTAACCCCTCTGTATATCACCTTTGTACTAACAATAAAGCTATTTTAATAAAATTTTAAAGGTAGGAAATAGAGATGTTGTTCAAGTGATAGAACACCAGTGTTGAGTGAAAAACGCAAGGCTAGGGCATAAGGTTGTGAGTTCAAAGCAATGCCATCAAGGAAAGAAAAGAAAGAAAATAAAATGTAGACCCCTGAAAACAACAACCAGCAAGGACAGGCTCTTCCATTCAAACCTTACCTCTAGCTTGTTCCTCTGAACAACATGCATTCTTAGTTCTTCTTTCTCTGTTTCTAAAGTGACCATTGCCAGACTGAGCAGGTACTTACCAGAAAGGGAAGAGCTGAGTGAGTGAAGGGAGGGGAGGTAGGGAGGAAAAACTAAACAGTAGAGCATTAGGAATTAGCACTTCTGGATGGATTGACTGCACAATTCTAAAACCATCATTATAAAGATTCACTGGTTAACATGAGTAATGGAACTGTGAATCTTCACAAAGTGATCCAAATATTGATTTTGTGCCGGGGCTTGAACTCAGGGCCTGGAAGCTGTCCTTTAGTTTTTTTCCACTCAAGGCTGCCAATTTGTTACTTGAGCCACAATTCCACTTCTAGCTTTTGAGTGGCTAATTGAAGATAAGAGTCTGACTGCCTAGGCTGACTTACATCCTCGATCCTCAGATTTTGGCCTCTTGAATAAGTAGGATTACAGCAGTGAGCTATGAGCACCTGGTTGAGTTCCCAATCCTAAATCCATCATTATGAAGATTCACTGCCTGTTTAGCATCAGTAATAGAACTAAGAATCCTCACAAAGTGATATTTGATAGATCCTGGTCAAGGCAGCATGCAAACATTTGTGTGCCAGTACTCCATCAAAAACACCTTGGTGCATTCCTAACGAGAGCATCTATGTGAATGAAGAATGACATGGTCTCAGCAGGCTCCTCCATAGACATACATCCCTCCCCGAGCAGCTTGGTAGCTAACACTTCCTTGCCCACACACTCTAGGGCTGCCCTCCTATGACACACCTATGTGAGAAAATCATCTCCACGCTGCCTTCCTGGAGAAAGCTCAACGGGCCCAACCAGCTGATGTCGCTGCAGCAGTTTGTGTACGATGTGCAGAACCAGCTGAACTCCCGGCCAGTGAGGAGGACCTCCGGCACATCGTGCACCAGCTCTACAGTGCAGGCGAGGTAAGAGCGTCGTGAAGCTGGCAGGGCTATGGGGGATCAGGGAACTTACTTCTGTCATGCTTCTGCAGCAGGGCCCAGCCTGGGTTACAGAACAGAAACTGCTCAGCTACCCACCAAAGCCATAGGCCAGGTTGGTACACCTGCAGCTTTTTACACCTCAGGTGATTCTCCTCAGAACTTCTCTACCTTAGCATCTGTGTAAGATGCTAAGTCTTCCAGATCCTGCTTGTTAGAGGTACAGGGCCCCTGCCTTGGGTGCCTGGGTCTCCATGCCCCATCAGGCACCTGGGCACTCTGCCCCATTTCCCAGGAGCCTTGTGGCCAGCTGCTCCCATGGGTGGGGAGGGTCCCATTCCTTACAGGTTCTGAGTTGATAAGTAATTGAGGAGAAAGTAGTGAGGTGCTCCACTAAGACAGTGCCCAGATGTGCAGAGTGATCAAAATTTGAGTTACACATTTAGTCCCCTGGCAACAAGAAATGCCCACTCGAAATGGTAAGTGATGGGAACTTTTGATTGTGTGTTTAGCACTGGGGTACAGCATTTTTTGCCCATCACCAGAAAGGGGCACAGCCGTTATATTCTGCCATCCTGTACAATCCATGAAGTGTGTGGCTAGTCTGGCCAAAAGCAGAGAAAATAAATATGAATAAACAAATGGAGTCAGTCCTGAGAATATTAGAAAACAGAAATTCAACTGTTATCTTTTTGGGTGCCACATCATGACCAGAGGAGCGTGGTGTGTGTGTGTGTGTGTGTGTGTGTGTGTGTGTGTGTGTGTGTGTGTACCTTGAAGTCAAGGCTTCTAGCTCTGTCTTGGCTTTTTTGCACAAGGATGGTGCTCTATAACATGAGCCATGCCTCCACTTAGAGCTTTTTAGCTGGTTACTTGGAGATAAGATTCTCTCAGATTTGTCTGCCTGTGCTGGCTTTAATCTGGGCCCTCTGATCTCAGCCTCTTGAATAGCTAGGATTACAGGCTTGAGTCACCAGAACCAGTCTTTGAGTTGCATATTTTTTTAAAACTAACACTGAATCAGGAAGCCAATGCTTCTCAAGGGCCTCAAGCAGTGATGTTATCATACTTTAAACTCCCAGTTAACAACCAGCTAATCAGCTAATTCCTCCAGCAATACTGGCTGAATGCCAGGAAGGAGACAAGTGCAGTGTCCAAAGATGAGTTTAATAAGAAATGCCTAAATATAAAACATGTTTTAACCATAACAATACACTCCTTGAACATGGCATTGTCTTGTCTTTTAGTATTTGTCTAGCAATTTTTCTAGATTATAGTATATAATCCACTTAATTTGACATCCCACCACCTCTCTTATGCGTGAAGTTTTGATAAATAAAACTTTAAAGGAAGGAGAAGGGGAAGGAACCCTTGGTGCTCTGGACCCTGTCCTGGCTGCAACTGGCCTCCTCAAGTCCTGTAGCTGTTCTGCAGATCTTATTCACATTTTCCTGTCCTTTTCTTTTTTCTGGTCCAAGATCACATATAGCAGTTGAACATATCATTTCTGTAGTCTGCACTCCAGATAGTAGATTAGGCTTTTGTCTTTAAATGAGATGGCATTAGTTAGTAGTAAATTGCAAATGACACTCCAGCAAATACCCTGTTGAGAACTGACTAGAAATGGGCTCTGCTACATGAATTTTTCTATGTAAGGCACCGTTATGAATAGACCCATATAGGAAAAGTTTCTTAAGGTCTAAGCTAGATTGGGGCAGAAGAGGCTTGTGCCCAAAAGGTAGCATCTGAGTCTGTTGTGAGGAAGGAGTCCACCTTGGATCACCATTATTCACAGAACTAGCCTAGAACAGCAGGGACCGATGAAATGTGACTTCCCTCAGTCAGCAAGTACTTTCTGTTGTCACACAATTTTCATTGCAACGTTTGGTTTCTTAAAGGAATAAGCATGACCTGTAGAATCAAACACCCACTGGTTATCATCTCTAGTCTCATTGCCATCCTCTCCACGGGGCAAGTTGTTATCATGGTGGCCCTCTTTCCAGTCTTTTCTTTCATGAAAGTGTTCAAACTTTACATAATGGTTGATTGACAGACCGTGCTGAATCATTGGGAGGAAATATTAAGCCTCAGAGAAACTAAACTATGAGAACACTGCCATCATAGGGTACCGATGGCTCCCATGTATCATCCTAGCTACTCTTGATCTGAGAACCATAGCTCAAAGCCAGCCCGGACTGAAAAGTGGATGAGACTCTTGTTTCCAATTAGCCAAAACAAAGCCAAAGTAGAGCTGGGGCAAAACCAGCTATGGGCAAAACAAACAAACAAAACACACACACACACACACACACACACACACACACACACACACAAAACTAAGTGAAAATGGTCAAGCCCTGAGTTCAGGCTCAAGTGTCAAAAGAAACAAAAAACGCTATCATCAGGGCTGGGGATATAGCCTAGTGGCAAGAGTGCCTGCCTCGTATACACGAGGCCCTAGGTTCGATTCCCCAGCACCACATATACAGAAAACGGCCAGAAGCAGCGCTGTGGCTCAAGTGGCAGAGTGCTAGCCTTGAGCAAAAAGGAAGCCAGGGACAGTGCTCAGGCCCTGAGTCCAAGGCCCAGGACTGGCCAAAAAAAAAAAAAACAAAAAAAAAAAAAACGCTATCATCAATCCTCTCATATTCAACTCCTAAGTTGTAGTGTTTTTGTGAAATTTACTCTCTTTCTCTCCTATTCATTTTCTTCTTTATTTTGCAAACATCGTCTTTTCACCTTTGTATCTCTAGAGATCCATTCCACCACATACCCCATGATGATCACAATGTAAAACACAACATTGATACAGTACTATGGCTGAATATATAGTCCTCACACAGGGGGACTCTACTTCTCCTCATAATTGCTCTTATGCCTATTTTGTTGTTCATTTATGGATTTGTTTTTTGGTGACTCAAAATCATGACCAAAAAAAATCACCTTTGCCCTGTATAGGTTGTCATCTCTCCTCTTCTTCCTCTTCTTCTTTTGTCTTTTTTTGGTTCTGGCACTTGTAAGTAGATTCAGAGCCTGGGCACTGTCCCTTAACTTTTTTGTTCAAACCTGGCACTCTACTGCTTGAGGCACAGCTACACATAAAACTTTTTGTTGATTAATTGGAGATAATAAGAATCTCTTTTCTGACTGGGCTGGCTTTGAGCCATGAACCTCAGATCTCAGTATCCTAAGTTGCTAGGATTACAAGTCTGAACCACCATCACACAGCTATTTACCTCTTCTTTTAGAGCTGTGGTGTCCTTTCTTTGTCTTTTACTATTGGATCTTTTAACATTCAATGACAGTTGCTTTTCAGAATCACTCTCCTAGTTTAGTAGGCCAGTATTTGGTTATAGAGATGGACTTGTGGTCTTCCTTAGGGTGCCTGTTCTTAGAATGCCTCCAGTCCTCACCAGGCTCCAGCCATTTGGTGTGCTGAGTGTTGGGTTGCCCATGGCTTGGGTTCTGTTTCTAATGGTTACCTTGTGTTGTCCCCCCTGACAGATCAACATCATCCAGAGTGAGACGGTGCAAGACGTGCTGCTGCTGGACCCCCGCTGGCTCTGCACCAATGTTCTGGGGAAGCTGCTCTCTGTGGAGACCCCCGGGCCCTGCACCATTACCAGGCCGCTATACCATGGAAGACATCCAGCGGCTAGTGCCTGACAGTGACGTGGAGGAGCTGCTGCAGATTCTGGATGCCATGGACATCTGTGCCCGGGACCTGAGCAGCGGGACCATGGTGGACGTCCCTGCTCTGATCAAGACTGACAACCTCCAGCGCTCCTGGACGGACGAGGAGGATGAGGTGATGGTATACGGTGGCGTGCGCATCGTGCCCGTGGAACACCTCACCCCCTTCCCGTGTGGCATCTTTCACAAGGTCCAGGTGAATCTGTGCCGGTGGATCCACCAGCAGAGCACGGAGGGGGATGCGGATAAACGCCTGTGGGTAGGCAGCTGCAAGATTGCGAACCGGGGGGCCGAGCTGCTGGTCCTGCTGGTGAACCATGGCCAGGGCATTGAGGTGCAGGTGCGTGGACTGGAGACAGAAAAGATCAAGTGCTGCCTGCTGCTCGACTCCGTGTGCAGCACCATCGAGAATGTCATGGCCACCACCTTGCCCGGATTATTGATGGTGAAACACTATCTGAGCCCCCAGCAGCTTCGGGAGCACCATGAGCCTGTCATGGTCTACCAGCCTCGAGACTTCTTCCGAGCACAGACCCTGAAAGAGAGCTCCCTGACCAACACCATGGGCGGGTACAAGGAGAGCTTCAGTAGCATCACGTGTTTCGGCTGTCATGATGTCTACTCGCAGGCCAGCCTGGGTATGGACAACCATGCTTCAGATCTGAACCTCCTAACCCGGAGGAAACTGAGTCGCCTTGTAGACCCTCCCGACCCTATGGGCAAGGACTGGTGCCTTCTCGCCATGAACTTGGGCCTGCCAGATCTGGTGGCCAAGTACAACAGCAACAGTGGGGCTCCTCGGGATTTCCTTCCCAGCCCAGTGCACGCCCTGTTGCGGGAATGGACCTCCTACCCAGAGAGCACCGTGGGCATCCTCATGTCCAAACTGAGAGAGCTGGGTCGCCGGGATGCGGCAGATTTTTTATTGAAGGCCTCCTCCGTGTTCAAAATCAACCTCGATGGCAATGGCCAGGAAGCCTATGCCTCAAGCTGCAACAGTGGCACGTCTTATAATTCCATTAGCTCGGTGGTGTCCCGGTGAGGGCAGCCTTGGCTTGGGCAGGGTGTTTTTGGAGTGCAGGCACCAAGGGGCCGCAACCCAACTTTCCCTCTGGATATTCCCAGACATTCCTCCCCGTGCCTACATCCTGACAGTGGCACCCTCCTTCCTTCTTTCCCTGCCTCCACCTCCCTCCCTTTCACATCCTGTCTGTGGATGGTTTTTCTGTCAAGAGCAGATCACATCCTGCACTTTGCTCGCTAGAGTCCCTCCTTGCAGTGTTTTGGACTCCATCTCTCCTCCTCCAATACCTTGCTTCTTACTGATAGTTTTATTGGAATTCTGAACTTTTCAATGAATTTTTGAAACTACTTTATTGATTATCTTAAAACAAAAGAAAGAAAAAAAGAAAGAAAAGAATGTGCACATTTATCCACAATGTTTATTTCTTAGATTCTTTTCATTGCTATACCAGCTCCTCAGCTTATCTCTTTTATATTTGTAGGAGAAACTTCCATGCTTGGACCCCACTGTATGATTTATAAACAGACAATATGTGAGTGCCTTTTGCAGAAGAGGGTGTGTTGAAATCATCTGAGTCAGCCCGGAGCTGTCACCAAGGAAATGCTACCTCTCTGTCCTTTGCTGTATGCTGATCATCGCCAGAGGTGCTTCACCCTGAGTTTGTTTGTTTTTGTGTTTGTTTCAGGGGTTGGGGGTGGGGAGCAATGTCTATGTTATATTTGGCAAAGATAGGTGAGAATGGAACCCTCCCCCAGGGTGATTTCATGGCCAGTATTGTTCTAAAATGATGTTTGCCAGTTGCTTTTGTTGAGATGTCCATGTGATTGTGCACACGAGACATATAAACTGTCATGCTTCCTCATCCCCTCTCATCTCAGGTAGAAGGTTGACAGAGTTTTAAGGTTCTGGAGACCTGTGTGAGAATTCAGAAGACTCCACTCCCCAACCCCAAACTCCTGGCAGTCGTTGTTGATGGTTTATACCAGATGATTTCTACGTTTAGATTCTGGTCTGATCACTTCTTGTACTTGAAATTTAAAATGAGAGAATACAGGAAGCAAGTTTTCTTGCAGTTGTTTTAAATTGCGATAGAATTTTGATTGGTTTGAGGGAACATGTCCTAATTCTTCTGTCCCAAGAAGCATGTAATGTTAATGTTATATCACCTGTATATATATATATATATATATACACACATATATATATGCACTATGTATATACATATATATTAATACTGGTATTTTTACTTAATCTATATTATGTCCTAAAAGAATTAAGTTTGGCTTTTTATTTCTTATTCTTTTCTTTTTTTTATGAATAAACTGTTGCTTATTGCATCAGATTTGTTGTCTTTAATTCAAAAGCAACTCTCTTTCTTCTTTTGTTCATTGGTTTTTCAATCCCCCCCCCCACCCACACACACATATTAGCACAAACAAATCTACAATGTAGCAAGCCATTAAATCTTGGGGCTGGGAATATGGCCTAGTGGCAAGAGTGCTTGCCTCGTGTACATGAGGCCCTGGGTTTGATTCCTCAGCACCACATATACAGAAAATGGCCAGAAGTGGCACTGTGGCTCAAGTGGCAGAGTGTTAGCCTTGAGCAAAAAAGAAGCCAGGGACAGTGCTCAGACCCTGAGTTCACGGCCTATTACTGGAAAAAAAAAAAGATAAAGAAACTTAACCTCTGGTATTGGAAAACAACTCTTACTGATTATTAAAACTAGTAGTGGCAAGGGTAACAAGGGTAAGTAAACAAAATGGCATCTTCTGGTACTAGCAACAGAGACAGATAGTGGTTGCTACTTTATGCCAAAATGAGAGGAAAGAGCAGAACACCAGGACCAAGAGAAAAGATACTTATCTCCTGAGTGATCTTTAAATAGAAACTACACTATGCTCCCCTCCCCTCATTAGGAATTCTAGTGTTGACCTGCCTGTAGCTGCACATGACAACAGGTACCAATATTAGTACCTGTACAAACCAATATTGAATAAAATCTTAAAATTACCTTTAAAAAGTAGAACAGAAGAAGATGACTGCGAAGGAAAATACTAAAATGGCAATGCTTTTTCACCATTCTCATAGGAATATAGCACCTTTTACTTTGCCTAAATTATCCACAGGAAAGGATAAGAAAATAATTATTGGTGAATAATTTTAAAGCTGTACATAGCCTAGAAATGATGAAATTGAAGTTGTGACTCTGTGTGTGTATGTGTGTGTGTGTGTACCAGGACTGGGACTTGAACTCAGGACTTTAAACTCTCACTTGGCTTTCTTGTTCAAGGCTGATGTTCTACCACTTGAGCCATGCCTGCAATCTGACATTTTGCTACTTAATTGGAAATGGAGTTCATAGGCTTTCCTACTCAGCCTAGCTTCAAATCATTGTCCTACCCAGCCAAAGCTGTATCTCCTCTTGTCCAGCTTAGTCCTGAATATTGGCTTTAGTCTCCAACTTCATTGAAGCTTTGACATGCCGGACAGCTGAAAACTGGAGGCAAGGAGAGGCTTCTGATGGGATCAGCCTGGATCACATGACTTGAGTTCTCACAATTTGCCCAGCCCAACTCCTAGGCTGATAGTGGAGAGGTGCAGTGATCGCCAAAAAGATGTCCAGCTAATAAAAGAAGTGGGTAGGAATATTAGCAAGCAGATAAGAGGAAGACAAGATCCCCCCCGCACCGCCCCCCCCGCGTAGACAGTTCCAAGTCATGTACCTATTCAAATAATTTGAGATTCCCTGACTCTTGAAATTCAAGCCATACTCAGGAATTCTTATAAACCCACACATCAAGAGTTTATTGAGCTCATCAGGGAGCACTGCCTCATCCTGAGATATGCCAGGGAGAAGTGCAAGGACCTCTGTGCTAGGAGCTATAGTCGGCTTGAAACTATTTGGCCTAGCCCCACCATATGGTAGAGCATGCCAAGTCTGCCTTCTCCAGGAGAAAGAAACAGTATAATTAAATAGTATGAATCGAGGTATGCAAGTTCTTAGATGCCATGAACAAAAGCTACTTATGAGGCCTTTCCTTTAGAATCACCAGGAAATGCATGTAAGTGGAATGTCCCTTTTCTCATTCCCTGCTCCTGGGTAGCAAAACCAAAGTGGACATTCCTGGGTGCCTGAGGCTGAAGGGTGTATGGATAAGGCATCCCGGGCCTAGAGCAAGAGAGGCCTTTTTTCGAGTTCTATTTGATCCCGAATTCTGGATTCCATCTCCAGAAGGAAGCAGAACTTTGGATGGGATTCTGGGTAGGTGTTTTGTCGTAAGGGGGTAGTATAGTAATTCAGCTGCAAAATTTACAGATATCTTGACCTACATTGAACTCCATCTATATCCAGAGCCCACCTGAACTAAGTAAGCCCTGAAGGTATAACTGGAAGAAACACTACAGCTGCTACAGCCAGCTATGTATAAGACTTGAGGGCAAGTCAGGAGTCAGAGCTCAGAAGTACAGGGACCTCATTAAGAGCAGGAAGCCTTCTTAGATGAAATAGTTCTAGAGATGGATGCTGATAGTTGCACAACAATGAGAATGTACTTACTGCCATAGATCTGTGCATGATTAAAGTGGTATGTTTGATCTCGTCTCTATTTCAGTGTGTGTGTGTGTGTGTGTGTGTGTGTGTGTGTGTGTGTGTGTTTGGCCAGTCCTAGGGCTTGGACTCAGGGCCTGAGCACTGTCCCTGGCTTCCTTTTGCTCCAGGCTAGCACTCTGCCACTTGAGCCACAGCACCACTTTTGGCCATTTTCTATATATGTGGTGCTGGGGAATTGAACCCAGGTCCTCATGTATACGAGGCAAGCACTCTTGCCACTAGGCCATATCCCCAGCCCCTGTGTGTGTGTTTGATCTTGTCGCTATTTCAGTGTGTGTGTGTGTGTGTGTGTGTGTGTGTGTGTGTGTGTGTGTGTTGGTACTGGGCTTGAACTGAGGGCCTGGCACACTTGCTTAGTTTTATTTGCCCAAAGCTGGCATTCTGTCACTTGGCCCACACCTCTACTTCTGGCTTTTTGGTGATTAATTGGAGATTAAAATGTCACAGACTTTTCTGCCTGGGCTGGCTTCAAACTGAGAGCTTCAGCTCTCAGCTTCCTGAGTAGCTAGTCATATGTATGTGAGCCAGCAGCAGTCAGCTCCCTTTCGCCACATTTTAAGAAAAGAGTAAAGAGATAAAACTGGATAAAAGGAAACAATGTAGCTTAGGGAGCAATATGCAAGATGACTTATTGTTATTTAAAGTAGTCCAACAAAGCATAACCCTACATGTACATTGCAAAACTAAACAAATAGAGGGGTGGGAATGGGGCTTAGTGGTAGAGTGCTTGTCTAGCATGTATGAAGCCTGGTTTTGATTCTTCAGCACCGCATAAACAGAAAAAGTCAGAAGTGATGCTGTGGCTCAAGTGGTGGAGTGCTAGCCTTGATCAAAAGGAAGCTAGGAACAGTGCTCAGCCCCTAGCTCAAGCCCCAGGACTGGCAAAAAGAAAGAAAGAAAGAAAAATAAAGAAAGAAAGAAAGAAAGAAAGAAAGAAAGAAAGAAAGAAAGAGATAGATAAATACATGAAAATAGAAATAATATCCTAGAATAGCCAAAGCAATTCTAGGCAAAAAAAAGCAGTGCAGGAAGTAGCACAATACCAGACTTCAAGCTCTTCTATAGGGCCATCATAACGGAAACAGCCTGGTATTGGTATAAAAACAGACCGGAAGACCAATGGATCAGAATTGAAGATCCAGAAATAAAACCGCACTCTTACAGTCAGCTGATATTCGACAAAGGAGCTAAAGACATACAATGGAATCAACATAGCCTCTTCAACTACTGGTGCTGGGAGAACTGGGCAGTCATGCACAAAACTCAGAGTAGACCCAAGCCTATCACCATGTACCAAGATCAACTCAAAATGTATCAAGGACCTCAATATCAGACCTGAATCCTTGAAACTACTGAAGGACAGAATAGCAAAGACGCTAGAACTTACAGGCACAGGAAGGAACTTCCTGAATATAGTCCCAGGGGCACAACAAATAGTGGAGACACTCGACAAATGGGACTACTACAAATTAAAATGTTTCTGCACAGCTAAGGACATAGCCACCAAAATAGAAAGACAGCCAACCATATGGGAAAGGATCTTTACCAGCACAGCAACAGACAAAGGCCTAATATCTGTCATCTACAGAGAAATAAAAAAAAACTAAGCCCCTCCAAGCCCAATAAACGAATTAGGAAATGGGCAAAGGAGCTAAAGAGAGACTTCACAAGGGAAGAGATAAAAATGGCAAAGAAATATATGAGGAAATGTTCATCATCCCTGGTAGTAAAAGAAATGCAAATAAAAACAACCCTGAGATACCACATCACTCCAGTTAGAATGGCCTATACTCTGAACTCAGGCAACAACAAATGCTGGAGGGGGTGTGGGGAAAGAGAAACCCTTCTCCATTGTTGGTGGGAGTGCAAATTAGTACAACCACTTTGGAGAACAGTATGGAGGTTTCTCAAAAAGCTCAATATAGACCTGCCTATGACCCAGCCATACCACTTCTAGGCATCTATCCGGAACAGCAGGCCCGAAGATATCAAAAAGACATTTGCACTTCCATGTTTATCACTGCACAATTCACAATAGCCAAAATATGGAAACAACCCAGATGCCCCTCCACAGATGACTGGATCCAAAAAATATGGTACCTATACACAATGGAATACTACATAGCGATTAGGAATGGTGAAATATTGTCATTCGCAGGGAAATGGTCAGAACTTGAACAAATAATGTTGAGCGAGACAAGCCTAGAACACAGAAAACAAAGGGGCATGATCTCTCTGATATATGACTGTTAAGATGGGGTGATGGAGAGACAGTAGAGGCCAGGTCTGTGAAACCAAAAACTGCTTGTCAAATGCTATTTCCCACAGGATTGGGGCAGTGACCCAACAGAATGTAACTAAAACCAAACAACTACTCAACATATAAAGGACAAAAATTGACCTCTCAGTGGAATACAATAGCTCAAAAGCTATGTATAAACATAAGACTACTGTCGACATATTGTCTAATGTCGACATTACATTTAAAGCCCTAGGCGAATTTTCTTGGGTGTAGGCCATGTGGCTACGGTATATGTTCTTGGTACATTGTGTATTGTATATATGTCTACCTGACCTAGGGAAGGGAAAGAAAAACAGGGTGTAAGATATCACAAGAAATGTACACACTGCCCTACTATGTAACTGTACCCTTTCTGCACAACACCTTGTCAAAACATTTTTGTTTAATTAATAAATAAATTACAAAAAAAGAAATAATAAATTAAGAAAACAAGATATGAAAAAAGCAGATTCTTTTAGAAAGAATTTAATACACTTTTGAAACGAGCAGAAATGCATTTTCTTTGACTTTTTTGTTCAGTTACAATCAATTTGTTTTCACTTGAATACCTACCTTGATTGAACCACAGACTAGATTCTTGAGGACTTGGTAGGCCAAACTCTATGAGGAGCAGAGCACACCCATCCACCATCCTCAGCTGTGTTGAGGACCTATTGTGGTGCAGCCAGCCCTGCACTATGCACAGGGTTAGAGAGCCCACTGAGGAGCCCTACAGTGCTCAGGAGGTTGGCCATGAGTTCAGCTATTCAACTGTTCCAGGGCCTTGGACAGGGGCTGTCCTCAGAGATGGCAGGGGGTACTGGGTGCCAACCAAGGCTGATGTTGGCTTTTACCATTAGCTACCAGTCAGGTGTTGAGAGGCTAGAACCTCCAGAGGCCTCATTCCTAGCACCCAGCAGCTTCCAGATGTGTGAATACCAGAGGAATGGGCTCTCCTGGCCACAGAGTAGGCTAAGGTAAGGCCCTTGAAAGGGATTAAGAAGTAACTGGTATCTTCTTCTTTGTTGTGATGGGATCTGGAATGTCCCCCACAAAGCACCATATGTTAAAGACTTGGTTCTCTGTGTGGTACTATTGGAAGGTGGCAGAACCTCCTAGGGGGAGGTTTTGGATCAGGCTGTGCCTGATGCCCTTGAGGGAGATTATAGAACCCCATCCATTCTCTCCTTCTTTCTCTTTTGTTCTGTCTTGGCCCTTAGGGAAGTTTCTATCCACTGCAATATACTGTCTTGCCATCCTCCCAAAAGCAAATGACCATGAATTGACTTTTCCAAAACTATATCAATCAAAATAAATCTTTCCTCATTGTAAATTGATTATCTCAGGTATTTATTACAGTAACCAAAAGGCAATACATATTTTCCTGGGAAGGAAGGGACCGTTAGCAAAAGTCTGGTACAGAGCAGAAGTGTCCCTAAGAGGTACTTGCTCTAGAATTCCTCTTCTGGGTGAAAAATAGCTGGTGACTTGTGCTCCCAAGGCTAATTGTTGCCAGAAAGGAGAGAATCAGTGTGGGCATGGAGAGGAGGGACGTCACAAAGTGCCTACAGCAGAGTCTAGGCCCTGGGCTTCCCACAATACCATTGCTGCTAGGCTGACATTAGGGTAAGAGTGGCCCTGCCTATTACTCAAGGTTGTGACTGTAATCTACAGGGGTCCTCCATGGGGTTACACATAAGGGACTCTAGAGGATGCCATCTTGTGTCACTGAAGTCACAAAATTTTGCAAGAAGCTTTAGAGATGAATTAGTTCAACAACATCCAGATTCGAAATTCTGACTCGTTAGGTCATCTGACCAAAAATGGCCCCATATGACCCCTTTATAAGGCTCTGCCATGAGTTAACACTATAACGTGCTTTGTGTATACATGTAAATGAGTTTCATGAGTATATATTTGTGTGTCAGGCATGTACACACGTGAACATGTAAACATGCACACAAGCATATGTGTACCTGTGTGTCATACATCTGTGTGCTTGTGTGTGACTGAGTTGGTATGCATGTGCACATATGTACATGTTTAGTTGTGAGAGTTTGTCTATAGGTGTTTACTATGCATGTAAATAAGTAAGTGTGGGTCATTTAGGGTGTTGATGTGCACATGTGTGTTATGTCAATATGGTACATGTGTGCATGGACAATTGTCTAGCCATAGGATTTGTTCTGGCTTGGGCCCCTGATCCTGGATGACTGGTGTGTGTGCGTGTGTGTGTGTTTCCTACCATCAGGGGGACTGACAAGATCTTTTCCGGGTGAGAACATTCTTCTACCCTGTCCCACCCATCGCCATCCTTGACTTCAGAATCTGAGGGCCCAGCTCCAGCTGGCACCCCTCAGAGTTGTGCAAGGTACTTGGCTAAGACATAAATCACTGTCTTCCAAGAAAAAAGGTCATTCACCCTGGAGCTGCTGAAGACACGTCCTCTGAGTCACCTGCTTCTGAGACTGATACACAGGAAAGAGAAAAGTGCACCTGGGCTGCCCCATTGCACCTGCCAGAGTGCTGGAGGCAGCAATTCCAACAGCTGTGGACTTCACCTGGGGCAGGAGAGAGGCTTTGGGGGAAAGAATAAAGGTTCAAGGAAGTAAGGTTGTTATTCCCTCACTTCAGTTGTTTGTTTGTTTGTTTTACTTTAATTTTTAAAATTGTTACTATAAAGACAATGTACAAAGGAGTTATAATGAGTTACATTTCTTTATGGACAATGTCTACTTCAATTGTTTTATGTACATGTATTTGAAGTAACTGGAATAATATAGGGAATCTGATTTTATACCGACTTTGAAAAAAAAAGTACCATCATGCCATGATTTTTATCAGTTCTGGTAAAGCTTCTTTCTCCAGGAGCGTCAATTTTAATGGTTGCCTAACACTGTAATCACGTGTTGTATTTGGATTTACTTAACTTTCTCTCCTGTGAAACATGCAAGTACTTCCCCATTGTCAAAATAACTGAGCTGAACATCCTTAGGCACAATTATTTTTTTCTGTTTATACTTTGTTTTTGTTATTGTTTTGCAGAGCTGAAGATTGAAGAGGCTTAGTATACAGTAGGCAAGTGATCTATCACTTAAGCTATCCCAGTTCTTTTATTGCAGTTTGAACTGAATCTGAAATATAAAATTACACTTATTTGCAACTGAATATGAAATATAAACATATGTTTGGATTTTTTTTTTACTTTTGGAGCATGATAATTAAAATCAGAAGGGAGAAAACCGTATCTATTGCTGAGAAAGAATTGCAATTTGGATTCTTTTCTATATTTTTTTCACCCAGAAGAATTTTTATTAACTCTCAACACTTTATAATAAATTTTACCATGCACGGTTGCTACCCTTATGTACATGAACACCACAGAGTAGAAACAGATATAGTAAGACTGGAAAGAAAGTCAATCTTTTCTCTTTTTTCCCATGATATATTTCAATGATTCATCAACAATTACAACTACCATTAGTTTCAAAACTTAATCTTGAAAATCCGTATGGCCAATGTTATACAAACAAGTTATATAAACATGTAAAGTCAAGCCTAGAAAACCATTGTGAAGTCCTATTTATTTTTACTTTAAGTATAAGCTACAGGGTTCCTTGACCTTTCACACTTTCCTGTCAAGTGACTGATTTTAAATACTCTTTGGCTTGTCAACACCCTACTCCCAAATTGCCATCCATGTCCTGCTCTGGCATCTGGCCTGGATTTCTGGAAGGCTCCTTGTTCTGGAAGGCAGGTGCACCCAGGCTCTGGTCCATTCTCTGTGTGGATCAATCTACTCAGGACCAGGGGAGGTCAGCCTTCTTCAGCCTTGCTCCCACCTTGGTACCTGTACTCTGGCTATAGGAATCAGTGAGAGCCACAACACAAGTCACGAGGACCCTATCACAGGCCCTTCATCGGGGAAGTGATGGTGCAAAACATCCCAAGCTGTGGATCCTGGAAGTTGTTTTTGTTTTTTTTTCTTCCTATTGTTGACCTTTTAATTCCTTTGTCAACAATGGGACAGAAGCAAACCAAAGGCTGGATTAGAATTTCACTCATCATTATGAAAGAACCCTAGCTTGAAAATGGAAATAAAAATGAAGTTTACTTTCTCCTTGATCTTGAACGTTGGTTTGCTATAAAGAGCAGCTTCTCTTGGACTCTGGCATCCTATGTGCCAGTAGGACTCTAACATGGAATGCTCCTTATTGGCTAAGGACATCAGGAGACAAGTTTGCTGGCCTTGTGTTCTAGGCTATACAAGGGGAGGGGAAACAGCTCCCTGAAAAGCAACAGATTATATTTTTCATGTGTTTAATATAACCTATTTTATAAATATTAAAACATGATTTATATGATCAAATATCACAGTGCAAAGGTTGTGCCAGTTTTTCTCATGTAAATGAGCAACATGTTCTCAATGGACTACTTGTCTCATCAGATCAAAAAGCAGCATCGTGGCATCTTTGGCTAGGATTGTTTTCTTTTTTCATTTTCTTTTATTCGGTACTGGGATCAAACCCAGGATGTTGTACTTGCTAGGTGAGCATTTTGCCACTGTGCTGCAACCCGGCCCAAAGTTTTATTGTTTTTGTTTTCTGGGCCTGGGGCTTGAACTCTGGGCCTGGGCACTATCCCTGAGCTTTTGTGCCCAAGGCTAGTGTTCTACCAGTGGAGCAGGGCAACTTCCTAACATTGTTTTCTAAGTTGCTCATAATTATCATGTGTATGTGTGTGGTATGTTGGGTTTTGAACTCAGGGTACCTTAGCTTTTTCACTCAAGGTTCTCCCATTAGAGTCATAGCTCCACATCTGGCTGTTTAGTTGTTGTTTTTTTGTGCCAGTCCTGGGGCTTGAACTGAGGCCCTGGGTACTGTTCTTGAGCTTTTTGCTCAAGGCTATAATTCTATCACTTCATCCACAACTCTACTCTAGGAATTTTTTTTGGGGGGGCGGGGAGGAGTAGTTACTTAGAGTCTCACAGACTTTGCTGCTTTGAATCTTAATCCTCAGATCTCAGCCTCCTGAGTAGCTGGGGTTATAGGTATGCCATTAACGCCTGGAAACTTCCAGCTTTTTGTGGTTAATTGGAGGTGAGAGCCATGAGCCAGCTAGCTGTGAACCATAATCCTCAGATTTCAACCTCCTGAGTGTCCAGGATTATAAGTGTGAACCTATGATACTCTTTTGTTTTTTTGTTAGCTGAAAGAATACTCAGTACTAATAGAAAATGATTAGACAAACACTGACCAAGTCCTCTCTGATAATCCTTGGGAAAAGAAATTGCCAAATTCACTGGGAGCTACACAGGAAGAGAAATCAAGTCAGGTACGGAGGGTATGTGACAGTATTACTTATGAACTTATGAGCTAGTCAACTGATTGGTATATTGGTTGGCTTGGTAATGGAAAAATTTATATTCCACATACTTTACAATAAACAAAGCCATTTTCATTGACTTTGAAGAGGCTAGAACATAAAGACTAAAATTTTAAGGTCTGGTCTCACTCACCGTGACCTATTTTAGAGTCTCACACAAATGTTAGGGCTCCAGAGCCAAGAAAACAAGAAAAGCAATGGTGATTGAAGCTGGCTAGTTTTAGGAATTCAGCCTGACATCAAAGCCCAGACAGAGCATACCAAGGTCATAAATTGAAATAGCTTCAGGCCACTGTTGATGGCCTCTTGCCAGTAATCTGTAATAAACTCTATCTAAAACCAGTATGATCTTAAAGGTCTGAGGTATAATCTACCCATTTGTGCTGGTTCCTAAGTTTTCTACCTAAAGTTCACATCATCTTAAGGTATGATGCCGACAAGGATGTCTGAATGACAAGTTCATGCTTACATTCCCAAACATGCCAAAAGAGAACAATGGAAGCCCATTCTGGGACTGTTTGTGAATCCATATAACCTGTTCCCTTCAGTTCCTTCAATATACACACACAGATAGATATTTCCAATTCCCCTTTCACAGGTGATAAAATGAGTCTCCGTCAGTTTCAATATCTTGCTCAAGGTTGGCTGGCTGGTACAAAGTAAAATGAAGGTTTGAACCCAGAGCAATTTACTTTCCATAACAATGACCTGTATTCTATTTACCTGTTGGTTAATTACATGTCTTCACCTGTCCACCCTTGTGCTCACCACTCATCTCCCAGTCTCCTTCAAAAAATGCCTCCCTTGCATGCAAATTTGGTACACTATGTAGCACAAGAGACCTCACTCAGCCTGTCTCAACCATGCTTGGATCACTACAGTTGATCATTTCTGGCTTTTGGTGGAAAGTGAGAAATGTGCTTTCCTCCTTTACCTTGAAATCTTCGAGGCCATGGTAGGGCTGTTAATCAGATAAATTTCCAAGTGCTATGTATCAGGCAGAGTTAGGAAGCTCTAGGAGAAGGACAGAGAGGAGAACTGTCCATCTGTGGAACAGGCAGCACATATGCCTTCACTGATTACTTTTAATGTGACTCTCTGCTCAGGACTGTAGAGGGACTGAATGGATGGAATTCATGGCGCCCCCAAAAGATCTCAATAATAACATTACAAATCAATGATAGAGCTACTCAGGAGGCTGAGATCTGAGGATTGTGGTTCAAAGCCAGCCCAAGCAGCAAAGTCTGTGAGACTCTTATCTCCAATAAACTACCAAAAAGCAGGAAATGAAGCTGTGGCTCAACTGGAAGACTGCTAACTTTAAGCAAATGAAAATCAGGGACAGAACTCAAGACTTGAGTTCTCAAGTCCCAGGTTTGGTGCGCGCGCGCACACACACACACACACACACACACACACACACACACACACACACACAGCATTGATTGCAGATTGCAAAAAGATTACCTAGGCATTAACCTAACCAAAGACATGAATGACCTATTTAATGAGAACTATAAAAATCTAAAAAGAGAAAACAAAGAGGACACCAGGAGATGGAAAGACCTCCCATGTCCATGGATAGGCAGAATCAATATAGTGAAAATGGCCATTCTGCCCAAAACGTTATACAAATTCAATGCAATCCCCATCAAAATCCCAGCTACATTCTTCACTGGAATAGAGAAAACAACCCATAAATTCAAATGGAACAACAAAAGACCTACAATAGCCAAAGCAATTCTAGGCAAAAGAAGCAATGCAGGAGGTATCAGACTTCAAGCTCTATTGTAGAACCATCATAACAAAAACAGTCTGGTACTGGCATAAAAACAGACCTGAAGATCAATAGAATAGGGTAGAAGGCCCAGAAATAAAGTCGCATTCTTATAGTCAGCTGATATTCGGACAAAGGAGCTAAAGACATACAATGGAAAAAACATAGCCTTTTCAACTACTGGTGCTGGGGAAACTGGGCAGCCACATGTAGAAAACTCATAGTGGACCCAAGCCGATCACCATGCACCAAGACCAACTCAAAATGCATTAAGGACCTCAATATCAGACCTGAGACCCTGAAACTGCTGAAGAACAGAGTAGGAAAAGCACTAGAACTTATAGGCACAGGTACAACCTTCCTGAACATATACCCAGATAGGGGAGAGACTTGACAAATGGCACTACTACAAAATAAAAAGTTTCTGCACAGCTAAAGACATAGCCACTAATCTAGAAAGGCAGCCAACCATATAGGAAAGGATCTTCACCAGCACAGCAACAAAGGCCTAATATCCGTCATCTACAGAGAACTCAAAAAACTAACCCCCTCAAAACCCGTAAGCCAATTATTAAATGAGCAAAGAATCTAAAGAGTGACTTCACAGGAGAAGAAATAAAAATGGCAAAGAAACTATGAGGAAATGTTCAACATCCCTGGCAGTAAGGAAATGCAAATAAAAACAACACTGTGATACCACCTCACCCCAGTTAGAATGGCCTATATTCTGAACTCAGGCAACAACAAATGCTGGAGGGGATGCAGAGAAAGAGAAACCCTTCTCCACTGTTGGTGGGAGTGCAAACTAGTACAACCACTTTGGAGAACAATATGGAGGTTCCTCAAAAAACTCAGCATAAACATACCCTATGACCCAGCCATACCACTCCTAGACATCTATCCTGAACAACAGGTCCCAGGATACCATAAAGACATCTGCACATCCATGTTTATCGCTGCACAATTCACAATAGCCAAAATATGGAAACAACCCAGATGCCCCACTACAGATGAATGGATCCAAAAAATGTGGTACCCATTCACAATGGAACACATAGCAATTAGAAATCATAAAATAATGGTATTCGCAGGGAAATGGTCAGATCTTTTTTTTTATTATTATCAAAGTGTGATACAGAGGGGATACAGATTCATATGAAAGGCAGTGAGTACATTTCTTGTTCTACTTGTTACCTCCTCCTTCATTTCCTCTCCTCCCCCTCCTCTTCCTCTTCCCCTTCCCCTCTCCCCACAAGAGTTGTGCAGTTGGTTTACACCAAATGGTTTTTATAAGTGTTGCTTTTTGAATGGTTTGTCTTTTTGTTCTTTGTCTCTCAATTTTGGTATTCCCTCTCCCTTCCCAGTTCTAATACCCGTATAAACAGTATCCAGGGTACTCAGATGTGATACGGTGGTAGTGAGGGTATGGCCACAGGAAGGGAGTACAAGAGAAACAAAACTAAACAAACCAATCAGTCAAACAAACAGATAAGGAAGAAGAGAAAAAAAGTAGTACGAGTTCACATGGCATGTTGAAAATAATTACAACGGTGGTATAACTCTTTTTTTTTTTTTTTTTTTTGGCCAGTCCTGAGGCTTGGACTCAGGGCCTGAGCACTGTCCCTGGCTTCTTCTTGCTCAAGGCTAGCACTCCACCACTTGAGCCACAGCGCCACTTCTGGCCATTTTCTGTATATGTGGTGCTGGGGAATCGAACCCAGGGCCTCATGTATAGGAGGCAAGCACTCTTGACACTAGGCCATATCCCCAGCCCGGTATAACTCTTATTTCCATAACGTGGAGTTCATTTCACTTGGCCTTGTCATATGTGATCATATGGGTATAGCTATTGGAGTATTTTGATCTTCTACCATGACTAGCCTATTCATGTACTAGCTATTCCCTATGAGGGACACTGTAGGTTTATGTTTCTTTGGATCTGGGTCACTTCACTTAGTATGATTTTTTTCCAAGTCCTTCCATTTTCTTATGATGGGGCAGTGTCTATCCTTCTGAAGGAGGCATAGAATTCCATTGTGTATATGTACTACATTTTCCTGATCCACTCAACTACTGAGGGGTGTCTGGGTTGGTTCCATATTTTAGCAGTGACAAATTGTGCTGCAGTGAACATTGTTGTGCTGGCTTTAGTGTGTTCTTGTTTGTAGTCTTTTGGGTAGATGCCCAAAAGTGGGGCTTCTGGGTCATAGAGGAGTTCTATGTTTAGCCTTCTTAGGAATCTCCACACTGCTTTCCAGAGGGGTTGAACAAGTTGGAATTCCCATCAATAAGAAATGCTGGGGAGGATGTGGCCAAAAAGGAACTTTATTGTTGGTGGGAACTGCCAAATCTTGAACAAACAATGTTGAGCCAGACAAGCCTAGAACACAGAAAATAAAGGCGCATGGTCTCCTTGATATATGATTGTGGGCGGGGGTGGGGGAGAGTGGCGAACAGTAGACACCAGGTCTGTAAAATAACCAACTTCTTTTCAAATGGTATTTCCACATGTTTGAGTCAGCGACTTTACATTATGTATCTAAAACCAATTACTAAACAAACATAAAAAGGTCTAGGATAGACCTATCAGAGGATCACAATACTCAACAGCTATGTACATATGATTATATAAGATGAGGCTAAGCAAAATGAACTCCAAGAGAAAGAAACAGGAGGATTTTATTGTTGTTGTTATGTTTAACATACTAGGTGAACTTCCTTTGGTATACCCCATGTGGTTACTGTATATGATTTTGGTACACTGGATATTGTATATATGCTCACCTGAACTAGGGAAGGGAAAGAAAAATGAGAGAGGGTGTAATAAATATGACAAGAAATGTACTCACTACCTTATTATGTAACTGTACCCCCTCTATACATCACCTTGTCAATAAAATTTAATTTTTTTAAACAGAAATGGAGACCCGTAAGACCCATAAGGCCCTTCAGGGTGGGATAGCTTGGTGCTCAGCCAGACATCCTAGGCAGCACTGGTCAGTACCATCTTCAGGTTAGTGGATATTGCTGAGACCTTATCAATCGATTGCTGACACCTTGCCTGTCCAGGTCTGAGGCTTCACAGCCTTAGCAGGATTTGTGGCCCCAAACTGCTGTTTTCTCCTTCCTGGATAAAAATTCTTTATCCACAAGTATCATTCTGCCAGTGTGTAGTTTGATACTTCACCTCTTTTACTCATTCATTCATTTATTTGATGTTGATAAAAGTTTACTGCCTCCACTATAACATCGTGGGCACAGGTAAATGACATACACATGGCATGGTGTGTCATTCTCTCTTTGGCGTATGCCCAAGACTGGCATGTGGAAGCATTGAGTGGAGCTTGGATTCAACTTATGAAAAAACTGGTGAACCCTTCTCCAGCATGGTCCCACATTTTACACTTCCAGGAATAGTGCATGGGAGTTCTGGGTGTTCCACTTCCTCACTCACACTTAGTATTGCCACACTCTAAATTCCATCCATTCCTCTAGGTGTGGAATGTCATCTTATTGTAAACTTGAATCACTTATGGAAAAGCACGTGCCATCTCCCCCACCCCACTGATACCCTTCAATGGCATCCTTAATTCTAATAAGACACCAAGGACTTTAAAATGTGTTGTCTTTGTAAAGTCAGGCCAAACATGTAGTACAGTGATTATATTTTAGGTTCTCTGGGTAATGTTATAGAAATGTTTGTCTAATTTGATCAGTCCAGGTCTAGAATTGATTATTTATTAAATGAATCTTTACTGTGTGTGTGTGTGTGTGTGTGTGTGTGTGTGTGTGTGTGTGTGTGTGTGTGTGTATGTGTAGTACTGGTGTTTGAACTCAGAGCTTGAGCTCTATCTCTTAAGGTTTTTTTTTTTTTTTTTTTTTTTTTTTTTGCTCCAGGCTAAAGTTCTACTACTTGAGCCACTCCTCCACTTCTGGTTTTTTGCTAGTTAATTAGAGATAAAAGTCTCACAGACTTTCCAGCCTAGGTTGACTTTGAACTGCTCTCCTTAGATCCCAGTCTACTGATTAGCTAGGATTACAGGCATGGGTCATTGGCACCCTGTGTGAAGCTTTGCTTTACTTTTGACATGTATGCTAATCCCTGTGATTCAATGATTAACTCCACCAATCAGTAAGACTCTAAGTGAAGGTTCTGTTTGTAGCCAATCCTAGAATAAATATTCTCTTGACTAATCAAGTTTTTTGAACAATTTTGACTCTGATCTCTCAACAACACAATATTAAATTAGTTGTACTATAAATTCCTACATTGTCTTATTTAATCTGTACTTCAGTGTGAGAGAAAAGTGTCATTTTTACCTCTATTGCCTAAGTGATGAGATCAAGGCTCAAGACGTTCCATGACCTGGTCCAGTCCACTACCATTAGGTCTGTGGGGAGAAAGGAGGAATTAAAAAGGATTTGCTGAGTCCTCCTTCTACTCGCTTTGACTGTAACCTCCCCAGTACAAAGAAGAAGCAACATTTGGAACAGCTACCTAACAAAATAAGTCTAAAAAAATAGAAGAAAATGGGCCAGGTTTGAGTAGCTCACACCTAGATATGAAGGCGGCTTAGAGCTAAGGATGACAACTCAAAGCCAGCTTGGACAGGAAAGTTCCTGAGACTCATCTCTAACCATCAACAAACCAGAAGTAGAGATGTGGCTCAAGTTGTAAAGCACTAGACTTGAGTGAAAGAGCTAAAAGACAATGCCCAAGCCCTGAGACCAACCCCCAGTTAACAGCACAACAAGAAATACATATACACATATATTTATATATTATATATCCATATATGTACACACAAAAACATGTATATGTGTGTATATATAGAGAGAGACAGAGACAGAGACAGAGACAGAGAGACAGAGACAGAGAGAACCATCCTAATAGGAGGAAGGTACAAAGCTAGCTCTGTCATTTTTACGTTTTCCTAGGAAGAAAAAAACACATGAATCCTACTACATTCCAGATGTGAAAGACTGCTCAGCTCCAGGCAATATCCGGCATCAAAATACAGTTTTGGAGTGGCACAATGTCTGCTGCAGTACTAACATACCTTTAATTAGAAGTCATACCTCAAACCTATGTGGAATTCACATGAGAAATCAGCAGATGATCAGGGAACATCAGTCCTGTCTTGTCTCATTTAATTTTAATCACAACACTGTATGGTCACTGGTATTATGCACATTTTATATTAGATGAGATGAAGATTTGGGGATGGTAAATTATTTTCCAAAAGTTTATGCCTAATAAATGAAATGGAAATTATTTACAATCCAAAACCAGTGAGTCGAGCAGAATTGGGTCAAAGGGGACTGAAAATTCACTGCTTTGTGGGTTTCAACTTTTCTATTCATTTAAAAAAATGTAGACATGAATGAAAAGTAACAAAAGTTTATATCAGTGGAAGTATTGCAATGGTCTATAACATGGGTAATCAAAGTTCAGGATTTCCAGTAAAATATTGTTATATAACAACTCTAACACACACCAATAAAAATAACAAAGGAAGCAGAAAAGCAGACATATTCTCACTGCTGTTATAATCCAAAATGAAAACCAAAAGATCAAAGAAAATGAAAATTCAGACAAGTCTCCAATTACGTTATTTTCATCAATTACGTTGACGAAATCTAAATGGACCAAAATAAAATAATTTAGCTATTGCAGAAATATCTCGGCAGTGTTCCAGAAAGTTATGCATGTTAATGCTATCTTACATATTTAAAGAGAAATGAAAATGTATATTCATGTATGTATGTTCACAAATGTTTGCAGCATTGTCACAGTAGTCAAGAGCGTGGAGCAAAGGGTTGTTCAGAGATGGCTTCTCCTGTGTGCCCCATGTGGAAGATGAGGTTGATCATGGCAGAGAGGAAGGCAGATTCAAGCCAGGTAAGTGTTGGGCACAGGTGTCTCATGCCTGTAATTCTAGCTACAAAGGAATCTGAGATGTGAGGGATCGTGGTTGAAAGCCAGATGGGGCAGGAAAGTCTGTAAGACTTTTAATCTTTAGCCAGCAGAAGGCTAGAAGTGGAGTTGTAACTCAAGCAGTCGAGTGCCATCCTTGAGAGAAAAAGCCCTGAGTTTAAGTTCTAGTCCTGCTGCACAAAATCAAACTGGAGTGTCAAATCCCTCCTAAAGTGCAGAAATAACTTTACTGTGAGTCAGGAAAGTGGGGCTTAGGAGAGGAAGCTCAGCTTTGGAGCCTTCATTCTCCACACATCCCCATTCCCCATCTTCTTGCTGCCAGGAGATCTGGAATGCAGTGCTGAGGCCACTGGGGGCAAAGCCCCAAGGCTCCCACGGGTCACCATCAAGACTTTGGTATACATGCTGCTTCACCTATTGTCCTGCTGGAAGGGAAAAGACAGGTATATTGCAGTTACTGCTGGGGACAATAATGATAGGCCAAGCTTATACCAACCTTGCTGCTTGGGAGGTAGAGATTGAGGTATCACAGTTCAAGACCAGCCCAGGCATCCAAGTTAGATAGACTCTTTAACAATTGTTGGGCATGGTGGCTCATACCTGTTATCCCCTTATGACACTGGGAAGCAAAACTATGAGGAGGGACATTCATGCCAGCCTGGGCATAAAGCAAGTAACAGTCTTGGAATTGACCAAGGCCAAGAAGTGGCTGGAGGCACTGTTCATTGGGTTAAATACCTAGGTTACAAGCCCAAGGCCCTGAAGCAAATTGCAAGCACAAAAAAAACAATGAAATACCAAGAAATACAGCAGTTAAATGAAACGTGTAAGCCCAAATGGGAATATTTGGTCAAGGACCTTTAGACAGGTAGAGGGACTGCTGTAATGTGTTCCTTCAGTAAGGGACAGAGATTTACTCCACCCCAAATGCAGCATGCCCAAGAGCTAGCTGGAATTCATTTCTACTCATCAGAGAATGGTCAGGATGGACGTCTCACAAGGAGAAACTATTCTATGTGATTCTGGCTAAACAGACCTGACACAACTATGATAACCACTGGCCAGAGTAGTCAGACATCAATGGTGCATTGTGGAAGAGGAATCTGATCTGGTATGAAGGATGATCAGATATGAAGATCCAGATGTTTTTGTCAGGTGCAGTGGGTCATATCTGTAAGACTAGCTATTCTGAAGGATCATGGTAGGAGTCTATTTTAGGAAAGAAAGAAGGACGATGGATTTTGAAAAAATAGCTAATGGAAAAGAAATTGAAAGTGTGACTCCTGTGGTGCAGGAATTGCTTAAAAACATAAGACCCAGACTTCAAGTCCCAATACTGCAAACAAACAAAACAAAACTAAAAATTCCACCCAGACTTACCAGGATTCTTTGCTAAAAGTAGAAGTATGTAAACAAGCCCAGAAGAGGATTCAGAAGTGTGATCAGAGTTTTTCCACAAAGGTAACCATCCTCACAATGCAAACGTATGTCATGTGGACAGGGAAGGGGTGTCACAAGTTTCTGCTCTCCAAATCTAAGGAGACCCCTGGCCCTGTGCCTCATGACTGAGTGCTCCCTTGGTCATTTTTAGGGAACAATAGCTCAGCCTTAAGCTAGAATCATTTAACTGTGTGCTTTAAAGCCTAAGCCAAGTAAAATTGCTTCAGTAAAATTAAAGGTATTATAAATACATCACAGTTCATGGGAGTTCAATTCTTCTTCTTATGTGTTCTAAAAGCACATAAAAATAACTTTCAAATTTACAAGATCAGGAAGAAGAAATAGAAGCATGTAATCAAGATCTCCAGTTTCCTCTAGGATTCTCATAAAACCAATGTTTTCGCAACATAAGCTCTGCTAAGTTTGACACTGCGGTGACTTCCCTTGGTTTCTTCTTTTCCTGGTTGCAGTCTCCCTTGCATACCTGCTCATTTGGTGGTTGCCCCATCTGCCTTGCTGTATCTGTCCTCACGTCACTCCTGGAGTGTAATCCCTAGCTCCATCCTCAACTGGGAAGGATTCGCTGAGGGACCAATTTCTATTTGGAGAATTAACCCAGCCTCTGTGTGTGGTACCTGTTGTTTATCCCAGGTTACTGCTAACAGGCCAGATGCATTAAGACTCAAGAGCTCAGTATGGAATGCTTGGTTCCAGTTTCAGGAATTGACTATTTTTACCTGCATTTTCTCTTCTTTTTTTAATTAATTAATTAATTTATTAATTAATTTATTTATTTATTTTTGGCTGGTCCTTGGACTTGAACTCAGGGCCTGGCTGCTGTTCCCGAGCCTTGCTGAAATCAAGAACAGCCATCTACCAATGAGCCACAGCACTACTTTTGGCTTTTTCTGAGTAGGTTATTGGAGATAAGATCCTCATGGAATTTTCTGCCCAGGCTGGCTTTGAACTGCCATCCTCACATCTCTGCCTCTGGAGTAGCTAGGATTACTGGCCTAAGTTACCAGTACCTGGCTTGCATTTCATACTCTTTACATTCATTTCATATTCCTGCTGCAAGAGAGACAGGGGGTGGGTTTCAGGAGGCTCAAACCAGACCTGAGGAATAGAATTCCTGATATCTAAAGGATGTTACAGCCCACAAATCCAGACTGAGTATGAAGAATGTGGGATTACTCCCACAAGATAATTCCCCATTACTTGAAGCACCAGGATGCTTGGCCATAATTTCATTTCAGCACATCTGCCTTCTTCTGTGCTATCTCTGTGGAAATGAGAATAATGTGGTCATCTCAGATGGAACATGGAGAGGCTGAGCCTCTGAGACACTGTTAGGAAAGGTACACATGGATGAATGCTAAGCAAAAATTCAAACTACAAGCCATGGACTATGAGCAGAAAGTGGTGGCTTCATTAATTCCATTATTTATGTGGTCTCCACGTGTGTGTGTGTGTGTGTGTGTGTGTGTGTGTGTGTGTGTGTATAAAGTGGTCCTCGTGCTTGAACTTAGGATCTACGTCTTGTCCCTGAGCTTTTGTTCCTCCATACTAGTTCTCTACCACTTGAGGCACAGCTTGCTTTGAGATTTTTGGTGGTTAGTTGGAGATCAGAGTCTCATGGACTTTGGTACCCATGCTGATGGCTCAGATCTGTAATCATCAGATCTCAGCCTCCAGACTAACTAGGATTATAGGTTTCAGACACAGGAACTTGGCTAGTTTCATTAACTATTGTAACTATTATTAGTAGTAGAAGTATTATTAGTATTATTGGTGGTGGTGGTGGTGGTGACAGTTCTGGAGCTTGAACTCATGGTCTAGGCATGATCCCTGAGATTTTATACTAAAAGGCTAGCCCTCTACCACTTGAGCCACAGCTCCACTTCCAGTTTTTTTTGGCATTTTACTTCTGATGAGTGTCATGGATTTTCCTGCCCAGCCTGGCTTTGAACCTAATGCTCAGATCTCATTTCCTCCATAGCTAATACTGCAGGATTAAAACATGAATGCCAGGTAGAGTTTCCCGAATTCTTCATGGTGGATACATATACAACCCAGTTAATTTGATGACTTAATCCTCCAAAAGAAGCAGGACACAAAAATCCTGAAATTTCTGGGCGCTCACTAGTTTCAGTTTCTCATAAGTGTTTTCTTACATACTCTGAGAATGAAGTTTGGAAACCAGTTGGGGCAGAAAAATTCTCAAGACTTATCTCCAATTAACCAGCAAAAAGTTGCAAGTAGAAGTATGCTCAAGTGGTAGAGCATAAACTTGAGGGATAAAGCCCAATGAGAATTTGGCACTCTGCATTCAGGTTTTAGTACCTGCACAAAACAAACCAAAAATCTTCAGAAATGAAATTATTTTATGAATATAAACTCACTAACCATTTTCCATAAATGTATATGTGTGTATGTGTGTGTGTGTGTGGTGTGTGTGTGTGTGGGTGTGTGTGTGGTATATACATGTTTAACATCTTGCAAGTGAACTTTTACTGGACAATGCCAATAATGGTGACTTACTTTGAAAAGACAGTCTTTTCAAAAGTAATCCAGTCATTTCAAACTAATAATCTCAGGTTGTTCCACTGGGGAGAAGTGTTAAGTATATCAGGGTGTCTAGTTCACATGAGATCGCTCAGGTTTTCTTGTTGCTCAGAAAATCCTGGGGCTGGAGAGGGAATCCTGTTCTGCTTGCTTAATGTGAAAAAGAACCTGGTAGGATGCACATAGGAACATACGTTCACAGAACCTGCACTGTACATGGGAAGTGGAAGCTCTGCCAACCTTGTTGTTTATTAAAGATACAGGGTTGATCATGTGACTAAAATGTGTCCATCATCCACCATCACAGGCATTTTACCATGACATGGGGGATAGAAGAGTAGGGACATGAAAGCAATGGCTAGAAGCCCACTTTCCTTTATCGATTATGAGGAAATTTTGAACACATAGACACTGGTATTATATAAATAGACACTGATAGTTTGGAGGGCTCATGACATCCAGTTTCTTGTCTTCTCTCCTATTTCTCCTGCAGCTAGGACCTTCTTGGTTCAATTCCAGCCAGGCTCACTTGGGACAAAATGAGGACACAGTCTGTACCCTAGGTTTTTGTTGCCATCCAAGGACCCAAGAGCCTCATGAGCTGCACCAGAATGATCCAGGTTCTGGACCCACATCCTCTGACAAGTTCTGTCATGCCAGTAGATATGGCCATGAGGTTTTGTTTGGCTCTTTCGCCACCTCTGAGGAGTTTCCTGGGCCCTTACAATGACTTACAACGAAAAATTTTTTTGAATAAATTGAAGCCTTTGAAACCATGTCTCAATCTCAAACAGGAAGCCAAATCAAATCAAAGAAAGAATGGAAACACTCACACAACCAAGCCAAGAAGTGGGTTGTTTTTGCTGACTCCAAGGGCCTCTCTCTTACTGCAGTCCACGTTGTCTCCGACCTTCCAGAAGAACCTGCATGGGATCTGCAGTTGGATCTCTTGGACCTCAATGATATCGCCTCTGGTTTAAGACTCCATGAGGAGGAAAACCTGATTTTAGATTTTCCTCAGCCTTCCACTGATTACTTAAGTTTCCAGAATCATTTTCAGAAGAACTTTGTTTGTCTGGAAAGTTGCTCTTTGCAAGAACGAACAGTGACTAGGACAATCAAAGTGAAAAACGTGAGCTTTGAGAAGAGGGTTCAGGTCCACATTACATTTGACTCCTGGAGAAGCTACAGGAATGTGGACTGTGTCTACATGAAGAATGTGTATGGCAGCTCAGATAGTGACACCTTGTCCTTTGCCATTGATTTACCCTCCGTCATCCCAACGGAGGAGAAGATTGAGTTCTGCATTTCTTACCAAGCGAATGGGCATGTCTTCTGGGACAACAACGAGGGTCAGAATTACTGTGGAAACTGGATGGGGTGCAGACGCAGATGACACGCCAGTACTGTGCATTCAACCAGATGCCCCCTAAGACTGAGTCGGAGTCAATAGTCTTTGGCAGTCTGAGGCTGGCTAGTGGCCTGTTCCCAGAATGGCAGAGCTGGGGCAGAATAGAGAATTTGGCCTCTTATCGACGAATTAAGCAACCTAGTGATTGATCTTGACCTGTTGTAGTCCCCATGCAATTCTAGGTCTGTATTGCTCAATATTAGCAAGCCTTTGCTACTTTCCATCTATAGGTTTAGCTTTGAGCGTTTAGGACCTGGCAACAGAAAAATAGGAGCCACTTGAGAAGTTAGTGTTGGTATCCATATGACTCTATTCAACATTTTGTTCTAGATGATCAATTAACAACCTGGGAACTATTTTTGTTTAATCCTTTATTTTTTTCTTCCAGTACCCTTCCTGTCTTCCCTCTCAATTCACTAGCTTTCACAATGGGCAAGAAAAACTTGAGGAAGGACAGTTGATGGTGATGGAAAGCTGTGTTAATGGTATGAGGAATGTGTGAAAGGGTTATGCAAATAGCTCTGAGACTCAAGCTGGCTTATGAGTGGAGATCTGAACATTTAATTGTTGGTGAAACGATGTAAAGTTATTTTGTGTTTTGAAGTTGGTTTTTCAACATTTTCTCCTGGAAGTAACTCAGAAGAGAGGAAAGAGGTCTGTTCTACATATTGTGAAGAAAAGCCAAATCAACTTTTAGGGTATTGGATGGTATTGGGGGAAGATGAACTATAACTTTGGAGTCTCAAGACCTTAAGTAACCATGGTCTATTTTTTTTTAAGTCATGATTTGGGGCAAGTTTATTCGAATTTGCATTTGAAATCCTAAATGTGACAAGTGACTTTGCCATCAAAGCATAGTACTTGGGTTCTATGGAATGTTGTGGCCAACTAGTTATGCCATCACCCATGGCTAACAGCGTCCAGGAATCCATTTATGTCAAAGATAGTTCTTTCCAAGTGCCTTGATTAAACAAAAAATAATGTAGTTGTTTAACCCAAATATCTGCTCATGCATGAGTTTCTGACCTTCCACAAAGGTCCATTCACTGGTATTGCTCTTGCAATGCTGTTGTACCTTCAAGAGTGTCGTCAGTATACACAATTCACATCCTTCATATTGAAGGTGACCCATCTTTTTGTCATGCTGTTTTTGATGCAGTGTTTGAAGTGAGGACTGACACTGGGATTCTCAATACCAGAGTCCAGTACCTAGCACATAGAAGGAGCAGTCTATTTTGTTGCCTGTTTTTGTGTTGTTTTACTTTCCTTTGAAGTCAAATGCTGCTTTTTCTTATATAAATATATATATACATATATGTATATATACATGTATATATATACATGTATATATATGTATATATATATATTTAAAGAGAAAGAGAAAAAAGAAGGAATTTTCAGGATGAAAGGAAGCAGGTACCAGCCAGAGTAGCTGCCACTGAGAATAGAAGAGAGGAACATCTTAGTGGAGACCAGAGGTTAAAACCCCTGAGACAAGGAATGTGCTGAGAGACTTAGTGGAAGTGATTGGGCTGAGATGTGGAGAAATGATATTGGTGAGAGGTGAGTTTAGGACACAGGGGAGCCACTGGGGCATGGAGCAGAAGACCACTCCAGGTATTCTCGTATACGAAAACAATGACCTGAATTCCAGCAGCCTGAAAATAACAATTTTCCCCTTTTCTGGCTAGACTCAACTTCCTGGTTTGTCACTTAGAGTTCTTTCTTTATCCTGTAAATATCTGGGGGTCACGCTGTGCTGGACATCCTGAACACTGATTCAGTGAGTAGCTGAATAGACCTCGGGGACACACAAATGAGAAAACAGCCCACATCACTACATCTATGGGAGAAAGGAGGAATTGAAAAGACTTTACGAATTCTTCTGGCTACTCCCTCTGACTGTAACTCCCCACAACATGGAAGGCCCAGCATTAGGAATGGCTTTGAAAAACAGTAAGTTAAAAACTAGAAAATGGTCCAGGTGTCAGTGGCTCACACCTGTAATCCTAGCTATGAAGAGTACTGAGGTCTAAGGATGACAGTCCAAAAGCAGCTTGGACAGGAATGTACTAAGACTCTTTTCTCTAATAGGCAACAAGCTAGAAGTAGAGCTATGGCTCATGTTTGTTGTTGTTGTTTTCTATATATGTGGTGCTGAGAAATCGAACCCAGGGCTTCAGGTATGAGGTGAGAACTCTACCACTAGGCCATATTCCCAGCCCTATGACTCAAGTTTTAAAGTAGTAGACTTGAGTGAAAACACAAAAGGACAGTGCCCAGATCCTGAGTTCTACCAGCAGTTATATGTATATATGTGCATATGTATGTACATATACATACACACGTATATTATATACACATAGTATATATTACATACACATATATACACTTATACATATATGTATATATGCGTATATGTGTATATATGCATATGTATTCCGAAGGTCCCACCCTAAAGAGGAAAAAGCTGGAAAGCTAGTGTTTCATTTTTACAGTTTAATGGGATCAAGATCAACACTTGAATCCTATGACATTCCAGATGTGAAAGACTACGGCATCAATATAGTTTCTTAGTAGCACAGTATCTCACCCAGGGCTAATATGTCTTGATTAGATGTCATTTCTCAAGTATACATGGAATTCAGGTGAAGAATCAACACATAAGTGGGCATACCAATGTTGTCTTATCTCCTTTAAATTTAAACACAACTGTGTATGGTACCTGGTGTTACTTATATTTTATGCTAGAGGAGGTCAAGATTTGGTGATGGTATATCATTTCCAAAATTTTTGTGCCTCATATATGAGATGGAAATTATTTCTAGTTCAACACCACTGACTTGAGTAGAATCAGGTCAAAGTGGATTGGAAATATACTGTTTCACTGGTTGCAATATTTCTATTCATTTTTTAAAAATGTACATATGAGTGTGAAATAGAAACGTCTATATAAGTGAAAGCTTTGCACGGTTGTGTTACTTGCATTACCAAGGTTTAGTATTTTCAATAATACATTTGTACTTAACAAGTCTAACACACATTAATTAAAAAGAGGAGGAAACCAAAACCATAAATATTCTCACCAGCGCTATAATCTAAAATGAAAACAAAAAGTAGCAAACTGATATGAAAATTCACACAAGACCCAAATTGCTTTCTTTTCATCAATGAAAAAAACGTAGCTATTTTAGGAATATTCTTGAAGTATTCCAGAAAGTTATGCATGTCAAAATTTTTCTACATATTTAAAGAGGAATGAAAATGAACATTCATGTAAAAGCATGTTCACAAATGTTCTTAGCATTGTCACAGTAGTCAAGAGAGTGGAGCAAACAGTTATTCAGAGATGGCTGCTCCCCTGCACCCAATGTTGCAAGGGAGGTTGGTCATGGCACAAATGGCAGATTCTGACCTGGTAAATGTTGGGGGCAAGTGGCTCCTGCCTGCAATTCTAGCTACAACTGGGTCTGAGCTGAGGTACTGTGGTTCAAAGTCAACCTGGCCATGAAATCTGTGAGACTTTTATCTTTAGCCAGCAGAAAGCTAGAAGTAGAGCTGTAACTCAAGCGGTAGAGTGACGTTCTTGAGAGGAAAAGCTCTGAGTTTCAGCTCCAATAGTGGTGCACAAAATCAAGAGTGAGGAGTGTCAAATCCCTTCAAAAATGCAGAAATAACTTTACTGCAAGACAGGAAACTGGGCTTAGAAGAGGAAGCCAGATTGCAAGCCATCATTCTCTTCACAGCCTTCTTCCTTATCTTCTTGCTGCCAGGAGATCTGGAATGCAGTGCTGAGGTCACTCGAGGCAAAGCCCCAAGGCTCCCACAGGCCACCATCAAGACTTTGGTGCAGAGGCTGCTTCACCTATTGCCCTGGTGGAAGGGAAAAGACAGGTGTATCACAGTTACTTCCAGGGACAATAATGATAGGCCCAAGCTTATATCATCATAGCTACTTGGAAGGTAGAAATTGGGGTTTCACAGTTCAAGACCAGCCCTGGCATGCAAGTTAGATAGATTCCTTAATGATGAATGCATGGTTGCTGGTGCCTGTTGACCTCATAAGACACCCAGAAGCCCAACTAGAAGCAGGGACATTCATGCCAGCCTGGGCATAAAGCAAGTAACAGTCTTGAAATGGACTGAGGCAAAGAAGTGAGTGAATGCATGGTTCTTTGGGTAGAACACCTAAGTTACAAGCGCAGGGCCCTGAAGTGAATCCCCATCACAAAAGAAACTATGAAATACAATGAAATAAAGCAGTTAAATGAAACTTAAACTAGGAATATTTGTTCAAGGACCTTGGCACAGTTATAGAGACTACAGCAATGGGTTCCTGCAGTAAGGGGCAAAGATTAGACTGAACCCTAAAGGATGCATGGCAAGAGCTAGTGGGAATTGATTTCCATTCATCAGGATCAGAATGGAAAGCTCACAAGGAAAACTACTGGATAAACACCTGACACAATTCTTGATAACAACTGGTCAGATTGGTCAGTCATCAATGGTGCATGGTGGAAGAGGAATCTGATCAGATATGACAGATGATCAGATATGAAGAACAGGATGTTTTTTTAATCAGGTGCAGTGTGTCATACCTGTTAGGGTAGCTATTCTGAAGAATAGTGGTTGGAGGCTATTCTGGGAAACAAAGCAGGAAGACAGTATTTGAAATATAACTAAAGCCAAAGGAGTTGACAATGTGATTTCTGTGGTGCACGAATTGCTTAGCAAGCAAAACAGGGTGCTTTCCCGGATCCTCTTTGTAATGAATGCTTGTGATATACCACTAGAGCCACAATACTACCTCCAGCTTTTTCTTTTTTTTTGGCCAGTACTGGGCCTTGGACTCAGGGCCTGAGCACTGTCCCTGACTTCTTCCCGCTCAAGGCTAGCACTCTGCCACTTGAGCCACAGCGCCGCTTCTGGCCGTTTTCTGTATATGTGGTGCTGGGGAATCGAACCTAAGGCCTCGTGTATCCGAGGCAGGCACTCTTGCCACTAGGCTATATCCCCAGCCCCATCCAGCTTTTTCTGAGTACATTATTGGTGATAAGAGTCTCATGGACTTTTCTGCCCAAGCTGTCTTTGAACTTCCATCCACAGATCTCAGTCTTCTGAGTGGCTAGGATTACTGGTATGAACTCCCAGTACATGGCCTGCATTTCCTACTTTTTACATGCATTGTCATATACTGCCACAGGAGAGTCAGGGGGTATCTGAAGGCTCAGTTAAGACCTGAGGAACAGCATCCCTGACCTCTAAAGGATGCTAGAGACCATAAATCTAGAATGAGTGTGAAAATGTGGGATTATTCCTACAAGGTAATTTCCCATTACCTCTTGTACCAGGGTGCACTACCACAGTTTCCATTCAACACATCTCTGTTCCGTGCTTATCTCTGCCAAAGTAAGACTGTTGTGGTCATCTGAGATCTAAAATGGAGAGGCTGTGCCTCTGAGAGGCTGTTAGGAAAGGTACACATGAATGAATCCTAAGCAGAAGTTCAAACTACAAATCAAGGACTAGGAGAAGAAAGTGATAGATTCATGATTCGTTAATTATAGTGTGTGTGTGTGTGTGTGTGTGTGTGTGTGTGTGTGTGTGTGTGTGTAAAGGTGGTCCTGGGCCTTGAACTCAAGGACTAGGTCTTGTCCTTAAGCCTTTTTTTTTGCTCTAGACTAGTGCTCTACCACTTGAGCCACAACTTGCTCTGAGATTTTTGGTGGTTAATTGGAGAAAAGGGTCTCATGGACTTCACTATGTGTACTGATGGCTCAGATCTCCAATAATCAGATCTCAGCCCCCAGAGTAGCTAAGATGACAGGCTCCACACTAAGGTACCTGACTAGCTTCATTAATGATTATTCTTATTCTTTTTATTGATGGTGGAGGTTGTAGATCAAGGGATTGAACTCAGGGCCTAGGCACTGTCCCTGAGCTTTTGTGCTAAAAGGCTAGCCCTCTACCACTTGAGCCACAGCTCAACTGCAGGCGCTTGGTATTTAATTCAAGATGATTCTCCAGGATGTTTCCTCCAAGCCTGGCTTTGAGCGTGGATCCTGAGATCTGAGATCGCAGGATTGAGACACAGACTCTTGGCAGAATTTCATGAATTCTTTTTTTTTTTTTTTTTTGGCCAGTCCTGGGCCTTGGACTCAGGGACTGAGCACTGTCCCTGGCTTCTTCCCGCTCAAGGCTAGCACTCTGCCACTTGAGCCACAGCGCCGCTTCTGGCCGTTTTCTGTATATGTGGTGCTGGGGAATCGAACCTAGGGTCTCGTGTATCCGAGGCAGGCACTCTTGCCACTAAGCTATATCCCCAGCCCCTCATGAATTCTTGATTGTGGATCATATGCCTAGCCAGTTAATTCGCTGATGATTTAATCTTCTAGAAAAAGCAAGACACAAAAAAGCCCAGAAATCTCTGCATGCTTGCTAGTTTCTCATGTTTTTATACTTACCTACTCTGAGGTTGAAATCTGAGAATGATGGTTGGAAGCCAGTTGGGGCAGAAAAATTCTCAAGACTTATCTCCAATTAACCATCAAAAAGTTGGAAGCAGAGGTATGGCTCAAGTGGTAGAGCATCAGCCTTGAGGGGAAAAGCCCAGTGAGAATCAAGACTCTGAATTCAAGTCTCAGTACCCGCACAAAAACAAAGAGAACTCCTCACAAATAAAATTGCTTCATGAGTCATATGAATTCACTAACTATTTTCCATATAATTTTATATATGTGTATAAATTTATAGTGGTACATAATCATCATCTTGCAAGTGAATTTTTATTGGATAATGCTGATAATGCTGACTTACTTTTGAAAAGACAGTCTTTACAAAAGTAATCCAGTTATTTCAAACTAATAATCTCCAGTTGTCCTCCTAGGGAGAAGTGTTAAGGGACATCAGGGTGTTGGGTTCACATAAGATCTCTCAGGTTTTCTTGTTGCTCAGAATGTCCTGTGGCCGAAGAGAGAATCCTGTCATGCTTCCTTAATGTGTGAAAGAACCTGGGCAGATGCACAAATACTGCACTGTATGTACATGGGAACTGGAAGCTCGGCCAACCTAGGTTTCTATTAAAGATCCAGGGTTGGCCATGTGACCAAAATGTGTCCATCATCCACCACCAAAGGCATTTTTACTATGATGTGGGGGACAGAAGAGTAGGGAGGTGAAAGAAATTGCTATTTTCCATTGGAAAATTGCCCATTTTCCAAGCTTCAGGTTTCAGGAGAATTTGTACTGCTATTGTATAAATAGTTTGGAGAGCTCATGTCTTCCAGGTTCTTTTTAACACCACCTACTCCCCTATTTCTCCTGCACCTAGGGACTTCTTGGCGTAATTCCAGTGAAGGTCACTTGGTACTAAATGAGGCCACAGTCTGTACCCTAAGGTTTTTTAATTTCCAAGGAACCAAGAGTCTGCTGTTGAGAGCAGCAGCTGCCACTCAGCCTGGTCAAGCTCAATGGGTGGGTGGGGCCAAGGCAGTCACAAGCTTTCTCCCTCTAACTCCTGGAGAGGAGGCCTAGGGGCAACTGTAAAACCTCTATTTTAGAATTCTAAGGTAGATATTTTTAATGGTTTTGTCAAATTCCACAAAGTCTTTGAAAAGAACAGGCCATCAATTATCTCTTTCCAGTCACTAGCAATATAGTATAGTTTCACAAACACCTGAGCTCAGCCCTGGATGTGGAAATAGGGAGCTACTTCTTGAAAAATCTTAGATTGCAATCTGCATGTATTGAATTTAAAAAATCTTACCAGAGAGTGAAAATATTATCTCTTAGGGAAAGAAGATTTTTTTTAGAAAAGATAGAATAGCCATTTTTTTCACCTGTACTGTGGGTACATAAATTAATCAGATGAATCAAACATTTCAGCATAAAGTAAATAAATCAAAGGAAGTACAGAGAAAGATAGGCTAAAAGCTTTATGACATGAGAGTTAGCAATGATTTTTCAATTACAGTAAAAGTAATCATGGAAAAAAATAAATAAGTTAGATCTGTTCCTAATGAAAAACGTTTCTACACTCAATGCTCTAGAATAGAATGGAAAGTGAATCATCAGAAAATATTTGCAAATCATGGAGGTAATAAGGAATTAAAACTGAGATAATATAAAGAGCTCCATTAAATAAAACCCACTTTCACTATGACAAACAAAAAACTCTCTTCAATAATATCCAAAAGAGACTTGAGTAGATATTCTTCTCCACTCTCTATAGAAATAGCAAATAAGCACATGAAAAGATGTTTCATATTGTATTTATTTCTTATCACAGGAATACAAATGAGAATTACAATGAGATGCCAACTTACAGGTATAGGATAAGTACAGAGAGGAGGAGAAAAAGAGTGGAGAAAGAAAAGAAATGGGAAAGAATGGAGTGTGAGAAGAAAAAATGGAAGGAGAGAGATGATGGAAGAAAAGATGGAAGGAAGGAAGGAAGGAAGGAAGGAAGGAAGGAAAGGATAAAAGGAAGGAAGACAAGAAGAAAAAAAACAGTGAAAAGGTGATTAGATTTGGAAACATTGGTTTTAATAAAGAAAATGGTAAATCAACTGTGGAAAATAGAGGGAGGGAAATCAAGCATGCAGTTATTTATTTAGCAATTTCATTTTTAAGTACATACGCAAAAGATATTTGTACATCTATGTTGATAGGAATATTATCAAAATGCCCAAACAACTGAAACACCCAATAATCAAAATATAGTGTCTACAAAGAATAAAATTCTGACACATGCTACAACATGGATAAGCCTTGTTAATACTATACTAAATGAACTCTTCAGAGACAAAAAGACAGATATGTGTTCTATGTGTTGTTCTACTTGTGCAGTACCTATTCTATTATTTGTGGCTGTAGCAGAGTTCAACAGATTGTGTAATTTATCATCAGAAAATGCTGCTTTGCAGATCTAGAGTCTGAGGGGTTCAATATCAACGTGCCAGCATCTGGTAAGGACCTTCTTGCTGGCTGATGCCAAGGCAGAAGGCATCCTATGGCAGAAGAACAGAGGGTGAACATGGGAGACAGAAGTGAAGCTGACCTTGTCCAAGGCTGAACAGGTCCTGCCTTGTGGCTGGAGTAGCCAATCATAGTTCAGGAGGTGGGAGAACTCCAGGCCAGTTAGTGGTCCTGAGGCTTTAAAACCTGCTATCCAGGCCAGTGCTGTTAGGACAGCAGTCTTTGGAGAGTTGCATTGCAGAGTGCTCCTACACAGCTTCTGACTCAGGTGAGCATTCCAACGCTTGGAGGAATGGTGGGAACAAGGGATGGAATAGAGTTCCTTTCAGGGACAAGATCACAAGCAGACTCAACTTTGGTTTCTGCCTCACTGACATTGTAGGACAGAAGAGAGGGTGGCAGGGGTGGGTTGGCAGCAGAGAGAAACCCAGTGTGGCCATTCCAATATCCAGAAGATCTTAGGTTGTGCAATTGGTTCAGTCTGCATCTTGTCAGGATCCATAAGGGTTCCCTTAAACTGAACTGAGAAGCTCACCTGTTCTTGAACCACCAGGAAATATTCCCTTGTGCATCAATACTGGGTAAGGTTCATACATTCCAAGAAAATGTGATGAAGGTAGAAACAGTAGGTATGTTCTTGGACAGTCAATACCTCGACCCATGTAGGGCATGGGCTGACACAAACCTAAGCCTGGAGCCCCCTAAGCAGCCTGCTCCTGTCCAGGTGCTTGTCCTGGGGGTGTTGGCTTGCATTACCCTGTGGACATGACCAAGTCCATAAATGGGACAGCAGGTTGTGACATGGAGAAACTGTGGGAATGTGGGGTGCTGTCTTCCTACTTTGTCAAGGAAGTGTATTCTGGAAGAGTCTTCCCCAAGAAGATGCCAAGGCACAGCTGATCCATCCTCTGCTATGCATTGGCTAAGGAGATGCCAGTGGTCTCTGAACTTTGACAAATTTCATTGCCCCTAGCTGAGATCAGACATCCCATTTACTGAGATTTTTGCCTGAGTGATCAAACTGGAAGTGACCATTATCCTTGCAAACTTTGCTTCACCCCCTAGAGGTCTGGGCAGGGTATTCTTTATGCCCAGAACTTGACCGCTCACCTCCACTTGGCTATTTGAATTCTACAATACAGTTAAACCTCTCCAGAGATTTGAAGAAATATTTGAAAGACCATTTTTAAGGTTTTAGTCATCAAGGGAGCCTTCATGATTTTCCAGATGAGGCTAAGAAGGCTGCTCAAAAGCAAGAGTCACATGAGATCCCGGCTTTATGTCCCTTTCCAGGTTTTCAGTATGGATCCTTGTCTGTTGCTGGCCATCCTGTGCTTGGGAATGGCCTCAGCTGCTCCAACATTTGATCCCAGTTTGGATACAGAGTGGACGGAGTGGAAGACAAAATATGGGAAAAGCTACAACTCGGTGGGTAACATCCAAAGTGTTCAGATGGACCCCAGAGACAAGAGACTTGCTGATGGGACTTTATAACCAGAGAGCAGCTTCTAGAAACCAAGTCTGACGAAGCAGTAATCTAAGTAGTCATAAGAGCACAATGGGGGCAGATATGTTGTTCCTCTCTGACATTAGAGATAAGCATCCAAAGGTGGAGAGCATCCTGGCCAGAGTCTCTGTCCATCTTTGTCCGCAGGTCCATTTCAGTGACCAGGGCTTGGATTTTAGTAGACAGAGTGGTCATCACTTGTGTTTAATCCTAGGATGAAGATATTTTCCGGAGAGCAATATGGGAGGAGAACTATAAAATGATTGCCGTGCACAATGAGGAATACAGCCAAGGGAAACATAGCTATACCATGGAAATTAACGCCTTTGGAGACATGGTAAGTGTCATGTGCCTTGCTTACCACTGGGCTTGCTCTCCTCAGTTCTCCACAAAATGACCTTGCTTTTCCATATGTTCTTTATTCTTTCTTGAAGACCACTGAAGAATTCATGAAGACTACTATAGAATTTAATCCAACAGGAAGTGACTTTCAGCCCGATGGGCACAATGAAGGACAAATGTACCCGGAATTTCTACTTGATGAGCTGCCTGCCTCTGTGGACTGGAGAGAGAAAGGCTACGTGTCTCATGTGAAGGATCAGGTATGGCAGCGTCACAGGGGCCCCTTTCACTGCCCATAGCAAACCTAGGAAGAGTTGTCACTTCCTTTGGCCCACTCTGGAGTGACAGGGAGTTCCTTTTTCTTTTGCAGAGTGTTCAAACCTAGGAGCCCATGTCAATGTCTTGTTATTTGCTCTTTGTGTGACAGATGTTCTTTCTCTTATCAGGGAAACTGTGGTTCTTGCTGGACTTTCAGCACAACTGGTGCGCTAGAAGGACAGATGTTCAAGAAAACTGGCAAACTGGTGTCACTCAGTGAGCAGAACCTAATGGACTGTTCTAAAGACAACTATGGCTGTGATGGTGGCCGGCCAGACTGGGCTTACCAATATATTAAGAAAATCGGAGGCCTGGACTCAGAGGAATCCTACCCATATGAAGCAAGGGTAATTGCAGCTCTTTCCCTTGATTGTCACAACTGTAGACAGTGGAACAACTTGAAAGATGAGACTTATTCTTCCCAGTTTGCCCTGCCAATGACAGCATCTTTTCTCTCAACTATCTGTTCTATCACACTATAGTCATGAGCTCTTTTGGAGTTCTGTGGGCCGGTGCACACATATGGTTGACATCCAGGTGATGTGATTTCTATGGAACACAAAGTATATTTATGTTATTCTCTATCTAAGATCTGTCTGTTGTGAACAATTTGTATGAACTGCTAGAAGCAGCATAATGCACAAAGAAACATGAGAGGATTTTCACTTTCAAATCAGCTAATAACAGGATTTCCCCTTCTGGGTTATAACAGCACTGAATCAGAAACCCTAAGTTGCAAATGGAGTGTTCGGAGTGTTCGTTAGGAGCTGGATGACTATAATCAAATCTCTTCCCCTTTCCCTTAAAAGGTTGGACCCTGCAGGTATAACCCTGAGAAATCTGTTGCTAATGTCACTGGATTCATCAATATTCCCCCAAATGAGAAAGCTCTTATGCATGCTGTGGCCACTGTGGGTCCCATCGCTGCTGGTGTTCATTCGCTCCGTGATTCATTCAAGTACTATAAGGGAGGTAAGTGTGCTCTTTGTTGAAAAAAATGCAGATGCATTGCAAAAGTGTCCCAACAGTTGACTAGGTACTCAGTGTGAATGGATGGAGATATTTAGGGCCATGTATGGCACCTGGTTTCTCAGTCTTTTCATGCAATCCTTTTGGACTTCATGTTCCCAATAGACATGATTCCAAGCATGTGTCCATATCCATCTTGATAACAATTTTAAATAACTTCGTCATTAAATGTATGTAGTACAACTTAAATTTTATTCAAGTATTGAGTATTTATAAATTGCCCATTCTTTTAATTTTGCATATTTTTATTTGTTTATTCCTCTCTTTATGTCACTACTGGGTCTTGAACTCAGGTCCTTGTGCTTTAGTTTGGCTTTTTCTCTCAACGGTGATACTGTCCCATTTGAGACATTCCTGCAAGTTGACCCTTTTCCTGGTTAAGTAGAGATGATCCTCATGGAATTTCCTGCTCAGGTTGCCTTTGAGCTGCAGTTCTCAGATCTCAGCCTCCTGAGTGTTTAGTATTACAGACATGAGCCACTCACTACACCTGGATACTTTCGTATTTAGATCTAAAAAGACACTCTTGATTCAAGGACCTCTGAATTTTACGCAACCTCCTAGAAATAAAATGACCAGATTTCATGCAGTATTCTTCTACACTATTAGACAAGCCTTTTGCCCAGGAATATGTGCTCCTTTGTATTATCTGTCCATTTTCAGCCTAGCTCCCTAGCTTCCATAGTATAGTTCTGAAGCCTTACATGGAGTTTATACTACTTTGGTGGATTTAGAAATACTTTCCTTATTGTTCCTCACAGTGAGACACTCTCAGGTTCCTGGAGCCTCATACAGATTTTGCTTTTCTTTCTTAGGCCTTTATCATGATCAAAACTGTGCCAGAAGCCCATTGACTCATGCTGTTCTGATTGTTGGCTACGGATATGAAGGAGAAAAAGAAACAGCAACGAACAAATACTGGCTGATCAAGAACAGGTAAGAAATTGCCAAAACATCCAGTGTTAGAGGTTCATAACTAGCTAGCTAATGCTAGCTAATCAGAAAGCTGAGCTGTGAGCATCAAGTTTCAAAGCCAGCCCAGGCAGGAAAGCCCATGAGACCCTTATCTATAGTGAGCCACCAAAAGATCAGAAATGATGTTGTGGCTCAAGGGGTACAGTGCCAGCCTTGAGCAAAATGACCAGCACCCAGGTCCTGAGTTCAAGGTGCAGCACCATCACAAAAACAAAATGAAAGAAGGAAGGAAGGAAAGACCAGAAAAGAGAGGAAGTAATAAAGGAAGGAAAAAAGAAGAAAGGGAGGAAGGGAAGATAGGAGGATGAAAGGGAGTTATGGCGGGGGAAATGAATTGCTTAATGTATCTGTAGTAGAAATTCAAAAGAAAATTTACTGTTCAGAGTCTATAGTTGGACACAGGCTTCACAAATCTTGTTTCTAGTCAACTATCAATATGTGACTATAGAAGCAGATTCTGTCACAAGCTTTCCTGAACTAAGCTATTGATTTTATGGTTTTACCATTCAATTTTTAAATTCTGAAAGTTCTGTACCACATGTGCCCATTCTGTCTCTGCTTTTATAATCCCATGTAATATAATTATTTTGGAATTGGGCCCAAAGTCATGACCAGATTTAGATGAAGAAAGGATGAAGAACACCTGCCCATCTCAGTTCTGCCTTCGGAGTCTCCATGTTACTGTTACTAAAGCCATTGTGCATTATTTTAACTATTAAATATAAAACTTGCTCTTCTTCAGCTGGGGCAAAAGCTGGGGCGTCAATGGCTATGGAAAGTTGGCCAGAGACCAGAACAACCTCTGTGGAATTGCCTCCTGGACCCTCTATCCCACTGTGTGAGATACAGGATGGAGATGAGGAAGGACTTAGCTGGGACAGCTTGCTCAGAGAACCCACATTGTCTTCAAAGCCCCCATGTCCTCCTATGGAGGATTTTACACCAAGTCATTGAAGATACACATTGTGATGTAAATTTGAAGATAGTTTTTTAAATTTGTAAGATGATATCACTACTTTAATTACTACTATAAATAGATGTATATTACTGATTCATGTAATAATGTGTTGACTCAAGATTAATAAAATTTTAAACTTTTATGAAAATGAAGTCCCTTTAAGTTATCAATGCCTCTATATTAATTTTTTTTTTTTTTGTGTGTGTGTGTGTGTGTGTGTGTATTCAGACTTGCAATTAGGTCTGAAGTGTAGACATATATGTACTCATGGTTCACTAGGAGAAGTGGGTGGTCTTCTGGCCTTCCAGTCATGCAGATCACTGGAATCAGCTTCCTGGGGCTGTGTCTAAGGCAATCATTGATTGGAGTACAATTTGACAAAAGAGGAAAAGGGCACATAGTTTTAAAAAAGAAAAAAAATGATCAGAAAAGTAATGAGAAGAGTGCATTATTTTACTACTAGAAAATGATCTGGGGGGAATATGTTCCTTACATCCAAGATGGAGGCAGTCCAATGGAGTTATAGGACCAAAGACTCAGAGCTAGTGTCTGGAGCATCTTCCTCAACTGCTGGTGAAGACCTCTGGCCATGGTGCAGTGCCGAACAGACAGGACACTGGTAGATTGCCCAGGACAAACATCACACAAGGGACAAGAGATAAAGTGCTAGTTTTGAGACTTGGTGGGAAAATAGTTCTATGAGTTTGGAAGGTGAAACAGAGAGGGAAAATCATGAGAGCTATGTTTTCATTGCCCATGTATTTTTCAAGAGTCTTAAATGTCTCATGTAAGAATAAAGACAGAGTAAATATTTTTAGTGTTTCTTGGAATGTGGCTTAGTGATAGAATGCTTGCCTAGCATGAATGAAGCCTGACCTTGATTCCTCAGTAGCACATACACAGAAAAAGTCAGAAGTGGTGCTGTGGCTCAAGTGGTAGAGTGCTAGGCTTGAGAAAAAGAAGCTTGGGGACAGTGCCTAGGCCCTCAGTTCAAGCCCTAGAAATGGCAAAAATGAACAAACAAACAAACAAACAAAAAAAAACACGGTTTGGTGTATAAATTTCATCATCCCCTAGGGAAAGTCGGGTAGAAAACTGTGGTTCTGGATGTGAGGGCCATCTGGCTGCGGGACATCTGTCACCCCATTGATCGCCAGGGTTGATTTGGCTGATCAGGCTGGCTAGGCGGGTGTCCCCTTCCTCCCTCACCGTTCCATGTGCGTCCCTCCCAAAGCTGCACACTCGGTCGAAGAGGACGACCACCCCCGATAGAGGAGGACTGGTCTTTGGTCAAGGGTATACGAGGAGCTGCGTTCCCCTGCTAGAACCTCTAAACAAGCTCTCAAGAAAACTGTGGTTCCAGCACACAGAGCCCACAGTACACTTCATCCACCTCCATCTACATTGGCGGCTACATCCTGCTGGATTCTCTCCTGTCTCCCTCTGCTACTTGAGAAACTGTTTAAATTTGTCTTTGCCAGTCATGGGACTTGAACTCACTGTTTGAGCACTGTTCCCTGCTTCCTTTTGCTCAAGGCTAGCACTCTACCACTTGAGCCACATCACCACTTCAGGCTTTTTCTGTTTATGTGATACTGAAGAATTGAACCCAGGGTTCACAAGGGAAGCACTCTACCACTAGGCAAGATTCCCAGCCCCAAGAAACTGTTTACACTTTAATAACAGGATAATTACTATTTTCACTTAAAATATTCCCATGTAATACCTCTATCACATATTAATAAAAATAACAAAAGGAGCAGAAAAAGCATATATAGTCTCTCCACTGAAAACCAAAATAATCAAATGGAAATTAGAATTCAGACAAGACTCCAATTATTTACTTTCTTCAATTTTTTTGATGACAAATAAACAGAGTAAACATTTTAACTACTGTACAAATATTCTGGCAGTATTCCAGAAAGTTGTGCATGTCAAAAATAGCCTACAATTTTAAGAAAAAGAAAAATATACATATATGCAAAAATGGGTTCACAAATATTCGCAGCATAGTTACAGTAGTAAAGAGTGGAGCAAAAGGTTGTGCAAAGATGGCTGCTCCTCTGCATCTCATGCTGCAGATGAGGTTGATCATAGCAGAGAGGAATGCAGATTCCAGCCTGGTAACTATAGGGCAAGGTAGCTCCTGCCTGCAATTCTAGCTACAAAGGAGTTTGAGATCTGAAGGACCATGGGCCAAAGCAAACCTGGGCAGAAAAGTCTGAGACTTTTTATCTTTACCCAGGAGTAGCTACAAGAGGAACTGTAACTCAAGCGGTACAGTGCCATCCCTGAGAGAAAAAGCCCCGAGTTTAAGCTCCACTACTGCTGCACAAAGTTAAAAGAGTGATAAGTGTCAAATCCCTTCTGAAGTGCAGAGATACCTTTACTGCAAGTCAGGAAAGTGGGGCTTAGGAAAGAAAACTCAGCTTTGGAGCCTTCATTCTCCACACATCCCCATTCCCCATCTTCTTGCTGCCAGGAGATCTGGAATGCAGTGCTGAGGCCACTGAGGGCAAAGCCCCAAGGCTCCCACAGGTCAGCATCAAGACTTTGGTACACATGCTGCTTCACCTATTGTCCTGCTGAAAGGGAAAGACAAGTGTATTGCAATTACTGCCAAGAACCATAATGATAGGTCCAAGCTTATACCATCCTTTCTACTTGGGAGGTAGAGATTAGGGTATCACAGTTCAAGACCAGCCTAGGCATCCAAGTTAGATAGGCTAACAATTGCTGGGCATGGTGGTTTGTACCTGTTATCCCCTTATGACACTGGGCAGCAAAACTATGAGGAGGGACATTCATGCCAGCCTGGGCATATTGCAAGTAACAGTCTTGAAATTGAACACGGAAAGAAGTTGCTGGAGGCAGGGCTTATAGCATAGAACACCTAGGTTACAAGCACAGGGCCATGAATCGAAAACTTAGCACAACAAAAACTATGAAACACAAAGAAATACAGCAGTTAAATGAAACTTGTATAAGCCCAACTGGGAATATTTGTTCAAGGACCTTTAGACCGGTATAGGGACTTCTACAATGTGTTCCTGCACTAAGGCATGGAGATTTCACTCAACCTCAAATGCAGCATGCCCAAGAGCTGGTAGAAATTCATTTCCACTCATCCGAGAATGTCAGAATGGAAGACTCACAAGGAGAAAGAAGCAATACTGGTTGATTCTGGTTAAACAGACCTGACACAATTATGATAACCACTGGCCAGAGTGGTCAGACATCAATGGTGCATGGTGGAAGAGGAATCTCATCAGATATCAAGGATGATCAGATATGAAGAACAGGATGTTTTTGTCAGGTGCAGTCGGTCATACCTGTAAGACTAGCTATTCTGAGGGATAGTGCCTAGAGCTAGCCTAGGAAAGAAAGAGGAAGATGGATCTTGAAAAATAACTAATGGAAAATGAATTGGCAGTGTGATTTCTGTGGTGCAGGAATTGCTTAGCAAGCACAACACCCTGAGTTCAAGTCCCAAGACTCCCAACAACAACAACAAAGCAAAAAAAACTGACTTATCGGGATTCTTTGCTAAACCTAGAAGTGTATAGAGAGGACCAGAAAAGGATTCAGAAGCATGAACAGAGTTGGTCCGTGCAAGTAACCACGATCAAAACACAAAGGTATGTCATATGGAAGGGGCTGGGGCGCCACAACTTTTTGCTCCCCAGTAATCAGGAGGCCCCTGGCCCTGTGTCTCCTGACTGTGTCCTCCCATGGTCATTAGTAGGAGCCAAAAGTCTCAGCCTGGTGCTAGAATCATTTAGCTGTGGCCTTTAAAACCTAAATCAAGCAAAATTCTTCAAGTAATCTAAAAGTATTAAGAATACCCATTTTATCCCAGTTCAACTCTTACGTGTTTTAAAAACACATAAAAATCACTTTCATAATTCTAAGATCAGGGAAAAGAAATAGAAGCCTGTAATCAAGACCTTCCATTTCCTCTATGATTCTCATAAAATCAAAGTTTCCAAACCTAAGCTCTGCTAGGTTACACACTCTAGTGACTTCTCTTAGTTTCTTCTCTCCCTGGGAGCAGTCTCCCTTGCACACCTGCTCATTTTGGTGGTTGCTGCCTCTGCCTTAATGTAACTGTGTTCACCTCACACCTGGACCTATGATTCCTGGCTCCATCAAAACTGGGAAGTATTCACTGAGGAGTTTCTATTTGGAGAATTAACCCAGCTCCTGAGTATGGGAACTGGTGTTCAACCCAGGTTGCTTCTACCTGGCCAGATGCCCTAATACTGAAGAGCTCAGAATGGAATGCTTGAATCCAATTTAGGGAGTGACAAATTTTACCAGCATATTCTATTTATTTATTTAAATTTATTATTTTTGCTGGTCCTGGGGCTTGATCTCAGGGCATAGGTGTAGTCCCTTTGCCTCATTGTAATCAAGAACAGCCATCTACCACTGAGCCACCGCACAACTTTTGGCTTTTTCTGCATAGGTTATAGGAGATAAGAGCCTCATGAAATTTAAAGACACAGGCTTAGTCATGTAAATAAAATGTATCCTTCACTCACCATCAGAGAAAGGGATTTTACCATGACATGGGGGATAGAAGAGTAGGGATGTGAAAGAAATGGCAAGAAGTCCACTTCCCTAGGAGCATTTTTTTTTAACTAGACACTGGTACTGTATAAATAGACACTGATAGCTTGGAGGGCTCATGTCTTCCAGTTTATATAAACACCACCTTCTCTCCTATTTCTCCTGCAGCTAAGGCCTTTTGGTTTAATTCCAGTCAGGCTCAGTTGGTACAAAATTAGGCCGCAGACTGTACCCTAGGTTTTGTTTCCATCCAAGGAGCAAGAGTCTGCAGCTGAGAGCAGCAGCTGCCACTCAGCCTGGTCAAGCTCAATGGGTAGGTCGGCCGAGGCAGTCACAAGGCTTTCTCCCTCAAACTCCTGAACAGAAAGCCAAGGGGCAACTGTAAAACCACTACTTTAGAATTCTCAGGTAGATATTTTGAATGGTTCTGTTGAATTCCAAAAAGTCTTTGAAAAGAACAGACCATCAATGATCTCCTTCCAGTCACTAGCAATATAATATTGTTTCACAATCACCTGAGCTCAGCCCTGGATGTGGAAAGAAGGGTTAAGTTCTTTAAAGATCTTAGAATACAGTCTGCATACCTTGAGTTTAAAAAGTATCAAAGGAGAATGAAAGATTGAACACTGAAGATTCTCTTCAATAACAATGGCAGGAAAACCATCTTTTCTCCTGTAACATGGAAACAGAAATGAATCAAATGAATCAAACATTTAATCATAAAGGTAAAGAATACAAGAGAAGTAAACAAAAAATCATAAGGTAAAATATTTATGACACGGGACTTGGCAATGATTTTCAAATATGGTGAGTAATAATAGAAATAATAGGCAAGTTACATTTCCTCATGAAAAACTTTTATGCATTCAAAGGCTGTAGAACACAATGGAAGGTGAATCCACAGAAAACATTTACAGATCATGGACATAATGAGGAACTAAAACCTAGACAATATAAAGAGCTCCTAAATAAAATCAACTACCACCATGACTAACAAAATTACTCTATTGAATAATATCCAAAAGGAGACTTGAGTAGATATTCTTCTCTTGAATATATATAAACAGTAAATAAGCAATGAAAGATGTTTCATATTGTATATATTTCTCATCAGAGAAATACAAATCAGAATCACAATGATACCAGCTCACAGGTAGTAAGGATAAGTGTTGAAAGGAAAGAGAAGAAGACTGTGGAGAAAGAAAAGAAAGGGGAAAGAATGAAGGGAGGCAAAAGAAAAGGAAAGGAGAAAGAGAAAGGAAGAAAGGAAAGATGGGAGGAAGGGAGGGAGGGAAAGAGGGGAGGAAAAAAGGAAGGAAGGAAAGGAGGGAGGGAGGGAGAGAGGGAGGGAAGGGAGGGAGGATACAGGCATATGTATTCTGAGAGAGTCTGAAAGAGTTCCCACACTAAATAAAAGAAAGCTACAAAGCTAGCTCTTTCTTTTTACAGTTTCCCAGGTCCAAGATCAACCTGTGAATCCTATGACATTCCAGATGTGAAAGACTGCTCAGCTCCCAGTAATATACAGCATCAATATTCAGTTTCATAATGTCACAGTATCTGAACCAGTACTAATATGTCTTGATTAGATGTCATTTCTCAAGCATACATGGAATTCAGATGAAGAATCAACACATAAGTAGTCATACCAATGATGTCTTATTTCATTTAAATTTAAATACAACTCTGTATGGTCACTGGTGTTATCCACATTTTATAATAGATGAGATCAAGATGTGGGGATGGTAAATCATTTCCCAAAGTTCATACCTAATAAATGAAATGAAAATTATTTCTAATTTAACACCAGTGAATTGAGTTGAATTGGGCCAAAGGGGACTGAAAATCCACTGTTTCACCGGTTGCATTATTTCTATCCATTAAAAAAAATGTAGACATAAGTAGAAAGTAGAAAAGTCTAGAAAAGTGGAAGCTTTGCAATGTTGTGTAACTTGGGCTATTAAGGCTTAGTATCTTCCATAATATATTCTTACTTTGCAACTTGGAACACATCAATAAAAGTAATAGAAGAAGCAGAGGAAGCAAACATATTTTCACCACTATTAAATCCAAAATGAAAAGAAAAAGGATCAAATTGGAGTGACAGTTCAGGCAAGACCCCAATTACCTTCTTTTCATCAATGAAACACCTAATTCATTTCTTTCATAACCACTGGCCAGAGTGGTCAGGCATCAATGGTGCGTGATGGAAGTGGAATCTGATCAGGTATGAAGAACAGGATGTTTTTTTCAAGTGCAGTGGGTCATAGCTGTAAGATTAGCTATTCTGAAAGATAGTGGTTGGGGGCTAGCCCAGGAAAGAAAGAAGAAAGTCAGTATTTGAAAAAGACTAACGCATAATAGTTGACAGTGTGACTTTAGTGGTGTAGGAATTACTTAGCAAGAACAAGACCCTGAGTTCAAGTCCCAATATTGCCAAACAACAACAACAACAAAAGATCACAGTGTGGAGGGCTGTCATGTGGACAGGGCTGGGTGCCACAGCTTTCTGCTCTCCTGCACTCAGGAGGCCCCTTGTTCTGTGCCTCCTGCCTGAGTCCTCCATTGGTCATTTTCAGGAGATAAAAGTTCAGCCTCTTTCTAGAATCATTTAACAGCAGGTTTTTGAGACTAAATCAAGCAAACAAACTTCAGTTAAATTAAAGTTATTGAAAATATGCAGTTCATTCATTCACCAATTATAAAATCATATAAAAATCACTTTCACATTTATACGATTAGGAAAAAGAAATAGATGCATGTAATCAAGATCTCCAGTTTCTTCTAGGATTTTCATAAAACCAAAGTTTCCAAACATAAGCTTTGCTAAGTTTGACACTCCAATGACTTCCCTGCTTTCTTCTTTCCCTGGTTGCAGTCTCCCTTGCACACCTGCTCATTGTGGTGACTGCCCCCTCTGCGTTGCTGTATCTGTTCTCACTTAATTGCGGGAACTGTGGTCCCTGGCTCCATCTTCAACTGGGAAGGATTCACTCAGGAGCCAGTTTGTATTTTTGGAGTTCACCTAGCCTCTGAGTATGGTACTTGGTTTTTATCCCAGGTTGCTTATAAGAGCCCAGATGCACTAAGACTCAAGAGCTCAGTATGGAATGCTTCATCCTAAGACAAGGGAGCAACAATTTTAACGGTATTTTCTATCATATATATATATATATATGTGGTATCATATATATGAATGCACATATATATATATATACATAGGCATGTGTGTGTGTGTGTGTGTGTGTGTGTGTGTGTGTGTGTGCATGCTAATCCTGGGGCTTGAACACAGGTCCTGAATGCTGTCCTTGTGGCTCTTTGTAATCAAGGCCAGGGATCTGACACTTGAGTCACAGCACTGTTTCCAAGTTTTTATTTGTACACTATTGGAAACAAGTCTCATGAGCTTTTCTGTTCAAACTGGCTATGAACTGCCATCCTCTCAGCCTCTGGAGTGGCTAGAGTTACAGGTGTTAGCCACTGGTGGCTGGCTTACAATTCCTACTCTTTACATGCAGTTTCACATTCCTGTTGCAGAAGAGTCAAGAAAGTCAAATCAGACCTGAGGAACAAAATTCCTGACCTCTAAGGGATGTAAGGGACTACAAATTTAGAATGATTGTGAAGAATGTAGGATTACTCACTCAAGGTAATTCCCAGTTGCCCCTGGACCAGGATGCTTAGCCATAGTGTCATTTCAATACAACTGCTGTGTTCTGTACCTATCCTGTGAAAATAAAGTATTGTAGTCATCTGAGAGCTAACATGGAGTGGCTGAGCCTCTGAGAAGCTGTTAGGGAAGGTACACATACATGAATCTGAAGGAAAAGTTCAAACTACAAATCAAGGACTAGGAGAAGAAAGTGCTTCATTAATTCTGTTGTTCCTCCTCTCTGTCTCTCTCTCTGTCTGTCAATCTCTCTCTCTGCGTGTGTGTGTGTGTGTGTGTGTGTGTGTGTGTGTGTGTGTGTGTGTGTATAAAGGTGGCCCTGAGTCCTGAACTCTGGGCCTGTGTGTTGTCCTTGGGTGTTCTTAACTCCAGACTATTGCCCTACCACTTGAACCATACCTTGCTTTGAGATTTTTGGTGGTTAATTGGAAATAATAGTCTCATTGACCATGCTGATGGCTCAGATCTGCAATCATCATTTCTTAGCATCCAGACAAGCTAGGATGACAGGCTTCAGACATGGGTACCTGGAAAGCTTCATTAACATTATTATTGTTATTACTGTGGCAGTTTTGCACTTGAAATCAGAGCCTAGGAACTGTCCCTAGCATTTGTGCTAAAAGACTAGCACTCAACTACTTGAGCCACAGCTCCACTTCCAGTTGTTTGGTATTTAATTCAAGAAGAGTGTCAAAAATTTTTCCTGCCCAGAAAGGCTTTGAACCTTGATCATCAGATCTCACTTTCTACATACTTCTGATTCCAGGATTGAAACACAGATGCCCAGTAGAGTTTCAAGGATTCTTAATGGTGGATTCAATTGTCTACTTAGTAAATTGGCAGATGATTTAATCCTCCAGAAAAAACAAGAAACAAAGAACCAGAATGTGGTTGGTGCTCGCTAGTTTCTCATGTCTATATTCTTACATAATCTGAGGTTGAAATCTAAGAATGATGGATGGAAGCCAGTTGGGGCAGAAAAATTCCCAGGACTTATCTCCAATTAACCAGCCAAAAGTTGGAAGGGAAGATGTGGCTCAAGTGATAGAACATCATCCTTGAGGGAAAAGCCTAAGGAAAATACGAGACTCTGATTTCAAGACTTAGTAACTGCACAAAAGCAAAACAAAAATCCTCAGGAATGAAATTATCTCATAAGTCATATGAATATCAATTCTCTAACAGTTTTCCATAAAATTTTAACATATATATTATATACATATATATAAACATAAAATCTTCCAACTGAATTTTTACTAGATAATGCTCATAATGCTAATTTTCTTTGGAAAAGACAGTCTTTTCAAAGGTAATCCATGTATTTTAAACTAATAATCTCACATTGTTTCAGTGTTCAGTGATATCAGGGTGTCCCGTTGTCAAGAGATCTGTTAGGTGTACTTGTGCTCAGGATATAATGGGACTGGAGAGAGAATCCTGTCCCGCTTCCTATTGTGAAAAAGAATCTGGGCAGATGACCTGAGGAAGATACTTTCACAGATACTGCACTATACATGGGAACTGGAAGCTCTGACAACCTGGGTTTCTAATAAAGATACAAGGTTGGCCATGTGACTAAAATGTGTCCATCAGCCACCACCAAAGGCATTTTACCATGACCTAGGGGATACAAGAGTAGGGACTTGTAAGAAATGGCTAGAACCCCACCTCTCTAGGAGCATTTTTAAGGAGATTTTTAATAAATAAACACTGGTACTGTATAAATAGACACTGATAGCTTGGAGCAGTCATGTCTTCCAGTTTGTGTAAACCCTACCTTCTCTTCTTTTTCTCCTGCAGCTTTCTCCAAAAGCTAGGGTCTTTTGGTTCAATTCCAGTCAGGCTCACTTGGTACAAAATGAGGCCACAGCCTCTACCCTAGGGTTTGTTAATTTCCAAGGAACCAAGAGTCTGCTGCTGAGAGCAGCAGCTGTCACTCAGTCTGGTCAAGCTCAATGGGTGGGTGGGGCCAAGGCAGTCACAAGGTTTTCTCCCTCAACCTCCTGGAAAGGAGGCCAAGGGGCAACTGTAAAACCTCTGCTTTAGAATTCTAAGGTAGATATTTTGAATGACTCTGTTGAATTCCACAAAGTATTTCAAAAGAAAATACCATCAATGATCTCCTTCCAGTCACTAGCAATCTAGTGTAGTTTTACAATCACCAGAGCTTCAGCCCCTAGGTGTGGAAAAAAAAGTATTGTTAAGTTTGTTAAAGATCTTAGAATGCAATTGTCATATATTAGGTTTTAAACACATTAAGGGAGATTAAAAATGTTATCTCAAAGGGAAAGAAGCTTCTCTTCAATAACTGCTAGATAAACCATCTTTTCACCTGTAGCAGGAACAGAAATGAATCAAACGTTTAATCATAAAGGTAAAGCATAGGAGAGAAGTAAACAAAAAATCATAGGGTAAAAGCTTTGACCATGGGACTGAGAAATTATTGCAAATAGGGTAAAAGTAATAATGAAACAATAGAAAATAGATATCATCCTAATGAAAAACTTTTGTGTAGTCAATGGATCTAGAATAGAATGGAAAAATGAGTCCCCAGAAAGCATTTTCAAATCATGTATGAAATGAGGAATTAAAACCTAGAAAACATAAAGAGCTCCTAAAAAACGAACTACCACCATGACTAACAAAATAACTCCACTGAATATTGTGCAGAGGGGACTTGAGTAGATGTTTGTATACAGGCTCCACAAATTTTGATTCCTTTGGACAATTAATGTATAACTCTGTAACTAGATTCCACCACAATTTTCTAGCACTAAGCTATTAATATGGTATATGAACAGCAATTAATATTAATATAATATCTACTATATTTCTAAATTTTGGAAGTTTGGTACAAGATGAGCCCTTTCTGGCTGCTTTTGGAGTCCAATGCAAAGCCATAATTTTGGAGTTGGCCCAGGAGTTATGAGCAGATTTAGATGAAGAAAGGATGAAGAACATCTGCCCATCTCAATTCTCCCTTCTGAGTCTGTTTTCTCCAGCGTAGTATCAATAGCATGTGAGTGTTACTAAAGCCATTGTGCATTATTTTATCTATTAAATATAAAACTTGCTATTCTTCAGCTAGGGCAAAAACTGGGGCATCACTGGCTATGGAAAGTTGGCCAGAGATCAGAACAATCTCTGTGGATTTGCCTCCTGGACCCTCTATCACACTGTGTGAGATACTGGATGGAGATGAGGAAGGACTCAACTGGGACAGCTTACTCAGAGGACCCACATCGTCTTAAAGTCCCCAGGTCCTACTATGGAGGATCTTACACTAAGTCATTGAAGATTCACGTTGTGATGTAAATTTAAAGATAGTTTTTAAATTTGTAAGATGATATCACTACTTTAACTACTACCATAAATAGATGTATATTACTGATTCACGTAATAATGTGTTGACTCAAGTAATTAATGTATCTCAAAATTTTATAAAAATGAACACTGTTTTAAATGAACCAATTTTTATTTGTGCTTTTATGTGTGTAATAAAAATTGCTATTAGGTCTGAAATATAATCATGAATGCACTCATGATTCACTAGGAGAAGCGGTGGTCCTCAGGCCTTCCAGTCATGCAGAGCTCTAGAATCAGCTTCCTGGGGCTATTTCTAAAACAATCATTGATTGCAGTACAATCTGACAAAAAAGGATAAGGGAAAATCATTTTAATAAAGAAAAAATGATCAGAAAAATAATAAGAAGTGTGCATTATTTTAATACTAGAAAATGATCTGGGGGGAATATGTTCCTTACATCCAAGATGGAGGCAGTCCAGTGGAGTTATGGGACCGAAGACTCAGAGCTACTGTCTGGAGCGTCTTCCTCAACTGCTGGTGAAGACCTCTGGCCATGGTGCAGTGCAGAAGACAGGACACTGGTAGGTTGCCCAGGACAAACATCACACAAGGGACAAGAGTTAAAGTCCTGGTTTTGAAACTTCTTGGGGAAAATAGTGCCATGGCTTTGGAAGGTGGAACATAGAAGGAAAATAATAAGTGAGTGCTATGCTTTCAGCAACCATGTGTTTTCAAATGTCTGAAGTGTCACATGTACGCATAAAGAAAAAATTGGACACCTGGTCATGCTAGAATCTCTCCTGGCTTCCCCTGCTACTTGAAGAACTCTTTACATCTTTTTTTAGTTAGTTTGTTAGTTTGTTTGTTTTTGTCGAGTCCAGGGCCTTGGACTCAGTGCCTGAGCACTGTCCCTGACTTCTTTTTGCTCAAGGCTAGCACTCTGCCACTTGAGCCACAGCGCCACTTCTGGCCGTTTTCTATATATGTGGTGCTGGGGAATCGAACCCAGGGCTTCATGTATAGGAGGCAAGCACTCTTGACACTAGGCCATATTCCCAGTCCACTTCTTTACATCTTAACAAAAGGACAAATGTAACACCAGCAGTGAAGTTCCTTGGGTTTGAATACGAGTAGGCATTATGAGAGGGAGACTTGTAAGAGTCACCTTGCCTCTAAAAGTTTGCAACCCAGATGTGATACAACTGAAATGTACATAATGCCCACTATGTAGCAGTTATCACTGCTGTGGAAGTGACAGTCCTGACATCAGTGAGCAGGTGCTGCCCTACTCAGGGAATAAAGAGGGAGGAAGGACTTTTCAGGATGAAAGTAAGCAGGTACCAGCCAGAGTAGCCTCCAGTGAGAACAGAAGAGGTTTGGAAAGACCAGAGGTGAAAACCCTTGAGACAAGGAATGTGCTGAGAGACTTAGTGGGAGTGATTGGGCTGAGGTGTGGAAAGATGATATTAGTGAGAGGTGGGTTTAGGACACAGGGGAGCCACTGGGGCATGGAGCAGAAGACCACTGCAGGTATTCTCGTATATGAAAACAATGACCTGAATTCAAGCAGCCTGAAAATAACAAGTTTCCCCTTTCTAGCTAGACTTAACTTCCTGGTCTGTCACTTAGAGTTCTTTTTTCATGTTGGAAACATCTATGGGTCACACTAGGCTGGACATCCTGAACACTTATTCAGTGAGCAGTTGAATAAACCTGGGGGACACACAAGTGAGAAAACAGCCCACATCACTACATCTATGGGAGAAAGGAGGAATTGAAAAGACTTCACGGATTCTTCCTTCTACTCTCTCTGACTGTAAAATTCCCCACAACAAGGAAGTAGATGATTTGGAATGGCTTCCAAAAACAATTAAGTTAAAAAAACTAGAAAATTGTCCAGGTGCCAGTGGCTCACACCTGTAATTCTACCTACAAATGTTGCTGGGATCTAAGGATTAAAGGTCAACACCAGCTTATACTAGAAAGTTCCTAAGACTCTTTCCCTAACAGGCAACAAACTGAAAGTAGAGCTGTGGCTCAAATTTTAAAGCAGTAGCCTTGAGTGAAAAAGCAAAACACAGTATCCAGGCTCTGAATTCAAGCACCAGTTATCACCACCACTACAAGTATACATATATATACACACACACGGCTATATACATATATGTGTATATACATGTATGTATATCACCTGAGGTTGTATATGTACATATGTATAGATACACACTTACATATATGCATATATACATACATATATGTGTGTGTATATATATATATATATACGTATAGATGTGTATGTATCGCACCCTAAATAAGACAAAGGTAAAAAGGTAGCTCTCCATTTTTGCAGTTTCCCAGGATCAAGATCAATACTTGAATCTTATGACATTTCAGATGTGAAAGACTACTCAGCTCCAGGTAATACAGCGTCAATATACAGTTTCTTAGTGTTACAATATCTGACCTAGTGCTAATATGCCTTGATTAGATGCGATTTCTCAAGCATACATGGAATTCAGGTGAATAAACAACAGATGACTGGTATTGCCAGTTCTGTCTTATCTCTTTAACTTTAAGAATAACACTGTTCTACTATCACTGGTATTATGCATATTTTATACTATGTGATCAAGATTTGGGGATGGAAAATCATTTCTCAAAAGTTTATGCCTAATAAATGAAATGGAATTTGTTACAATTCAAAGCCAGTGAATTGAGTGGAATTGGGTCCAGGGGACTGCAAATACACTTTTACACTGGTTGCAATTTTTCTATTCATTTTTTAAAATATAGACATAAATGTAAAGGGAAATATTTTTATGTCCAAGGAAGCTTTGCAATGTTACATAACTTGGGTTATCAAGGTTTAGTAATTTCAATAAAAATATTCTTATTTAACAACTGCGACACACATCAATTAAAAAAAAAACAGAGGAAGCAGAAAAAGCATAAATATTCTCACCACTATTAAAATCCAAAATGAAAACAAAAAGATCAAACTAAAGTGAAAATTCAAAAAGACCCCAATTACCTTCTTTTCATCAATGAAACAATTTAGCTATTTTAGAAATATTCTGGCAGTGTTCCAGAAAGTAACGCATGTCACTAGTATCCTACACATTTAATGAGTAATGAAAACAAACGTAAACGCAAAAGCATGTTCATGAGTGTTCCTAGCATTGTCACCGTAGTCAAGAGCATGGGAGCCACGAGTGGTCCCAAGATGGCTGCTCCTCTGAGCCCCACGTTGCGGGTTAGGTTGATCATGGCAGAGAGGAAGGCAGATTCCAGCCTGGTAAGTGCTAGAGAAAGGAGGCGGAGCCCACCCAGCAGAATAGTTCCTCTCAGCCTGCCTCCTCTGTCCCTTAGGTGCAAAGTCATATCTGAAGGGAAGGAAGCCACCGTATCTATCTATCTATCTATCTATCTATCTATCTATTTATCTATCCATCCATCCATCCATCCATCCATCCATCCATCCATCCATCCATCCATCTATCTATTTATTTATTAATTTTGCCTGTCCCTGGGCTTGGACTCAGGGCCTGAGCACTGTCGCTGGCTTCTCTTTGCTCAAGGCTAGCACTCTGCCACTTGAGCCACAGCGCCACTTCTGGCCGTTTTCTATATATGTGGTGCTGGGGAATTGAACCCAGGGCATCATGTACACAAGGCAAGCACTCTTGCCACTAGCCTCCTTGATACTCCTGACATCCCTGATACAATGGATGTGGAGGGAGGATGTCCATGGAGATAAGATGCACTCTGTACCTGCTTCCTTTTTACCCAGACCTTCTTACTTCCTCTTCAGATCAGTTTAATGTCCTGTATCCTATCACAGCCATGACAGAACCCCTGTTTAAGCTTCTTAACATATGGTGCAAATTCCTTAGTGTGTTTACAGTCTCTGAGAATCAACAGTTGCTCCTGGATTGTTGCTGATCCCTAAAGCTGTATCTCTAGCTTGCTCTGGAGCCCACAGTAGTTCTCTAGGGGCCCACTCAACTCTGCACCTAGGTTTGTCTCCGAGGCACCTCAGTCTTGACATGGCCTACACTGAACTCCTGGCTCAATCCTGGGGCTCCCTTCTTCTCTAGCTTAACATAACATCACCACCTTTCTGGTTCTTCAGGCTAGACACTTTGGGAACTTTGTCCTTGATGCCTCTTCTCCACTATTCTCTATGGTGTCCCACATCCAGTCTTTTTTTTTTTTTTTTTTTTTGGCCAGTCCTGGGCCTTGGACTCAGGGCCTGAGCACTGTCCCTGGCTTCTTCCCGCTCAAGGCTAGCACTCCACCACTTGAACCACAGCGCCGCTTCTGGCCGTTTTTCTGTATATGTGGTGCTGGGGAATCGAACCTAGGGCCTCGTGTATCCGAGGCAGGCACTCTTGCCACTAGGCTATCTCCCCAGCCCCGCATCCAGTCTTTTATTAAGTTCAGTGGTTCCTCCTCTGAAAGAGCATCCAGATCTCTCTCACCGCTTTCTTTTTTTGGGTGCCAGTCCTACTGCTTGATCTTTGGGCTATAGTGCTATTCTGCACCTTTTTTGCTTAAGGTTAGTGCTCTACCACTTGAGCTACAACTCCACTTTCATGACTTTCTTGCTCAGGCTGGCTTTGAACCAGGATCCTTAGATCTAAGCCTCCTAAGTAGGGAGTACAGTCACGAGCAACTAGCACCTGTCTTCACTCTTATCTTCATTACTATTCTAACACTTCTATTCTAGCCCAGGAACTCTTTAACTCTTCCCTGAGTTATATTACCATTCTCTCTTATCCAAGTCATCTCTTGATTTACTACTACCTAGCTACTCCTTTTCCTCAAAGATCTTTGATATATAAGGACACAGAGTACTTGGAATATGGCTTTCTTTATGCACATAAACTCTGCTCACTGATATTCCTAGGGTTTGGCTTCATTTTCTCTTGGAACTTGATGAGTCATTCCTCTCATGTACCCCCAAGATGGCAGCCATCTTTTTTTTTTTTTTTTTTTTGGCCAGTCCTGGGCCTTGGACTCAGGGCCTGAGCACTGTCCCTGGCTTCTTCCCGCTCAAGTCTAGCACTCTGCCACTTGAGCCACAGCGCCGCTTCTAGCCGTTTTCTGTATATGTGGTGCTGGGGAATCGAACCTAGGGCCTCGTGTATCCGAGGCAGGCACTCTTGCCCCAAGGGTATATCCCCAGCCCCTAGGCAGCCATCTTTAACCTAGTCCCGAAGGCCTAACTTCTCCTCATTACTTACTACATGCAAGACCCTGGTTCAATCCTCAGCATGATTGGAGGGAGAGTAAAGACATGAAATGATATTCAATATCATTCATCAATAGGAATACACAACACAGAACCACAGAGATGCCACTTCGTATCCACCAGGACCACTGTAATAAAAGGACAGACACTATGAATTATTGAGGAGGCTATGGGGAAGCAGGACCCCTCAGGCATGGCACAACCACTTTGGAAAACAGTTTGGTTGTTCCACAAAATGGTAACTATAATAGTTACTTTCTGATGCTGCATTTCAAATCTAAGAAAAATGAAAATTTATCTCGACTCAAAAAACGAACACACTTGCAACAACAGGGATTAACCTTGAAAATACTTTGTAAAGTACAGGAAGCCAGTCTCAACTGATCATATAGTATAGGATTTTACTGGTTGAATTGTCCATTATAGGGGCGTCTGTAGGGGTGGAATGTAGGAGAGGACCAGCAAGAGTAGCTACTAATCGCCACTGTGTGTTCTAGAACCGAAGCAAATGTTCTAAAATTAGATTGTGGCGATGGTTACATAACTCTGTAAAATACTAAAACCCAATGAATTATAAACTCGGAACATATTGTAGAAAAAATCTGTGATTGCTCTCTGCTTATCAAATGGAGCCCATGGACTCTTTGACCTCATGCCCTGAGCCATCCTTATACCCATTATTGCTTCCTCCCTCATTTCCATTCTGCCTTTGATGCTCCTTCTCTAGAGAAACTTTTGGCATTCTCAGATTGTACTTTCTCTTGCTAGAGAACTCCTACTCATCCACCAAAGCCCAGCTCATGTCACTCCCTTTCTTTGGTTTTCTGCCTACTCAATAAGATTTAATTACTTTCCTGCCACCTTTTAAAAGTGTACTGATCATAGCACTTAACTGTCCTCATTCACACATGTCTGTGTGTCTTTATCCTGTAATGGGGCTCTAGGGGAAGGCATTTCTGTTTTACTGATTTGTCTTTCCAGGCCTAGCATCTAGAAGGGGGTATGCCTGCCCCATGGTCAATGGGTGAAGTTTAAGTCAATCCTCCAGACTGGAGGTGGGAGAGGGCTCTAATAGGCGGCCTTTGTAGATTTAGGACCCTGGGGCTGAGGAGAAAAAGAAAGCCAAAGAAAGGCATTGGTTCATTCAGGAGGCTCTGCATTGTTTGTGACCTGTTTCAAGTAGTCCTCTTCTATGAGAACAAGGTAGTTCATTGCTTAGCTAATTTCTTCTTTAGCCACAATGTGTTGGGATCCTATGTCTGTGCTGAATGTATGGGATGGGATTCCAAGGGACAGGAGGGGGAGCCTGTTGTCAGTCGACCGTTATCATGTTGTATGCCAGTGACAGGAAAGGTTAGAGATGGCAAAGTTTAAGCTGCTGATTGGCATGCAGAAAAATTAGTAAACACACAATGAAGGAATGGAAGAAGGTGAGGTAAGTTCCTTAGACAGTTCAACGTCCCTTTGTCTGTTGTAGCACTCTCAGTGCCCCAGCCCCACGGTCCTCCTGGCTCCTAATGGACTGGGCTGGAATGGAACTCCATTCCTCAGACTGAGGAAGACACCTCTGGTTGGGGGTGGCTGGATGCTCTCAACTCCACTGTTTCAGCACAGCAGGGTCACAGGCTACATCCTTTCTTTCCTTTTTACTTAGGTGTCCTCTGGAAGCCCCATTTTCATCCTTAATTCTCTTTCTTCTGTCAAGAGCTAAATTCCATCTAGCATGGTAGCTCATGCCTGTAATTCTAGCTACTCAGAAGGTTGAGATCTGAGGATTAGTTCAAAGCCAGGCCGGGTAAGAGTTCATGAGATACTGACGAGGCTTTTATCTTCAATTAACCGCCAAAAGAGCTGAGTTGGAGCTGTGCCTCAAGTGGTAGAACGCCAGCCTTGAATGAAAAGGAGACCAAGTTCAAGAGAGGGACACAGAGGGACCTAGAGAGAGTGATGATCCCTGTTAGTGAATTTTAGCCATCTTAGCTTTCCCTATCTTTAAAAATTACCCATCTCTTTTTTTTTCTCCACCTCTGCTGTGACATTGTCAAGCTGAGGTCAAGGAAGCTATGCCCACTGAATCTGCATCTCTCCACATCTCAGGTGGCTATGGAACAACAAGGGCCAGATCACTTCTGATCGCTGTGCCTCCATCTAATGGGCCAATGAGGGGTCTTTTATCCAGGATTCCAGATCATTAACAATAATCAGCAGCTTTCCTTTGAGCTCTTTTCACTGGATTGGTGGGGAGAATTACCCAGTGGGAGAGGAGGAGGAGGAGCTGCAGCTCTGGGTTCCTCCTGGATAATTGCCTCCCCTTGTTTCCAGCTAGACAAGATTGATTGATTTTGGAATAAACCTCCACCTATGACTGGCCTCGTTTGGTTAACTGCCCACTAGCCTTTTGTTCTAGCGCCAGTTATTATTACTCAGCCTAAAGAGATGTCTGGCTGCCCCAGCTTTCCGTTTGCCCCACTTTCGACTGGTCTAATTATTCCTCTGGGTCTCCACAGCTTGGGCTGAAACCATTTAAAGTACAAGTGGGCTTGGCATCTGCTGTGGCCCTTCTGCTTGTTTGTGTTTCTTATTTCCCTTGGTAGAGTAGTACTTTATTTAGTTCAAGAAGCCTGCATGGACCATCTGAGTGCCTATGGCTGGAATCCTAGATATTCAAGAGGCTGAGATCTGAGGATCATGATTCAAAGCCAATCCTGGGCAGGAATGAGAATCTTATTTCCTATAGCCACCAAAAAGCTGGAAGTGCAGCTGTGGCTCAAGTGGTAGGGCACCTACCTTGAGAGAAAAAGCCAAGGGACAGTGCCCATTCCCTGAGTTCAGACCCCAATACCAACAAATAAATACTGCTTGAAACAAGTGAGAGATGGATCTATAGCTTGTGCTTGAGCTCCTTTTCTACCCCCATCCTTCTTCTCCCCACCATAGTATCTAAGGAATGCTCCCCTCCCAGTTTCTCTCATTGATACAGAGTGCTGTGGTTGGAATCACCAGAGCATGGTGATCTTCAAGATCTAACTTGAAGGATCCCATGCAGAGCTCCAACCTGTAGCTCTGCAACGTGCACCACATCCATGGTAACCCAGCTGGCAGACTCAACCACCGAGCTCAGGAATGTCCATCAGAGAGGGCCATATCTTTCCTAGTAAGCTTCCTACCTGAATCAACTAGTTAAAGAGTCCATTCTTTCTTGGGGCCAACTGTAGTGAGCATTTCTGCATCTGGCAGCCTTCCCAAATAGCAGTCTTTCATTGTCATTCTCATGGTGCATCACCTTCATTGTTGATCGAACTTCCTTCCCCTCTCTTCCCCTCCTCTTCCCCTCCTCTTCCCTTTTCTTTTCCCCTTCCCTCTCTGTCCTTTTTCCCCTTCCTCCCTCACTCCTTCCCCCCTGTTCTTCTTCCTTCCTTCCCTCCCTTTTTTTCCCTCTGTATATTGCCTTCTCCCCCTTCCTCCTTTTTTTTCTGCCAGTCCTGGGGCTGGAGCTTGAACTCAGGGCCTGGGCACTGTCCCTGAGTTTCTTTTGCTCAAGGCTAGCACTCTACCACTTGAGCCACAGCACCATTTCCAGCTTTTCTGTTTATGTGGTACTAAGGAATAGAACCCAGGGCTTCATGCATGCTAGGCAAGTACTCTACTACTAAGCCACATTGCCAGCCCCTCCTTTTTCCCTTTTGTGCAGATCATCAGACCCAAGGCCTCTGTGGGCCCTTTGCACTACCAGCAACCAGTGTGACATTTTTTGAATCTTCTTTAGAGTTATGTTTCTTGAAATGTAAAGCACTAAGCTGCCTGCAGTCCTCTGCAGGCTGAAGTGAAGGGGAGCCCCAGCCTCAGGTGCCATGTTTTAAACCCATGCTGTACTACCAAGTGGGGTAGCTAAGGGTCTAGGGGCCCTGAGGTGCATGCTGACATCTGTTGTTGTTTTTTTCCCCTCATTTGAATTTGTTCATAGTGTCACCAAATGGTAGTAGGTACTTTGGACCCAGTCTCACCTCTTCCCTGCCCCCCACCCCATTAAAACTGAGGTTTGGGTGACTCCAGGTCCAAGACTCCTCACCAGTCTAAGCAGTAATATGAGACTTGCTACATGTCCACCCAGCTCCCAAATCCCTGCATCAGGCCCCCTTTCATCCCCATGCTCCCCTTTCTTCTTTTTCTTTTTCTCTTGTTTTTGGGCGTAGATCCTAGGGCTTGGACCTAGGACTTCTTACGCTTGCTCGGTTGTGTTGCTTAAAGCTGAGGTTCTACCACTTGAACCACATCTTCACTTCTGTGTTTTGTTTTGTTTTGTTTTTATGGATTAATTGCAGATAAAAGCCTTTCAGGTTTGTCTGCCTGAGCTGGCTTCAAATTGTGGTTCTCAGATCTCTTCCTCCTGAGTAGCTAGGATGGCAGGCATCAGCCACTGGCGCCCAGGTGAAGAAGGCCCAGAGCACTCTCCAGAGCATCCTGTGGTGTTGTGGAAATGACTTGAGGACACTGAGCTGGCAGGCACAGGTTTTCCTTTGTGCTAGCTTGTCCTCTTTTCCTCATTGCCCTCCTTTATCTTTATTTCTTTGAGCTGGAAGCAGCTGTTGACATAGTCACACCCCCCAATCCTCTCTCTTCTCCAACCTCCTATGGAAATGAAAATGAGGACAAACTCAGGGCCAGGGGAGGGAGGCCCCTGGTTTATGTGAGTCCATGGGAGGTGTGACAGCCACCCACATGTCCTCCTGCAGGGTGTGATGTGTCATGTACCTGAGCAGCAGGCCTGGATAAATCACAGCACAGCCTTCATGCCTTGCTTCCCCAGAGACTTCCCTCTCACAGATCATCTGTGAACCCAAAGGTAATTCTCCAGGTTGACAGTCCTTTTGATCTCACTTACAGGTAGCAGGAAGGTAGAAGCAGTTTCCTGAAAGAGGAAGAAAAGTAAAAACTGTTCATGGTTTCTTGCTTTGTTTTATAAATGCCTCATAATATTGCATATGCTTTTGAAATTAGGCGCTAGCGGCTCACACCTGTAATCCTAGCTACTCAGGAGGGTGAGATCTGAGGGTAGAGGTTCAAAGACAGCTTAAGCAGGATAGTCCATGATTCATCTCAAATTAACTAGCAAAAAGCTGGAAGTGGAAGTGTGGCTCTAGTGGTAGAGTGCCAGCCTTGAGCATCAAAGCCAAGCAAGGGTAAGCACCGAGGCCTTGAGTTCAAGCTCCAGTACTGGTGTAAATATTAATAAGTAAATAAATATATAAACATGCGTATGTATATGTGTATATTACTGTGTGTGTGTGTATGTGTGTATGTGTGTGTTCTAGCTGAGAACTGTAGCTTTCTGTTTGAAATCTACCTCTGCAAACTGCCCCTTGATCATTTGTCTCTGAACGTGATCTTGCGATCCTTTAAGTTGGAGGTTGGGTTGATCCTTTCAGAGAACTGCTGGGACTTGAACACACAGGCACTGACTGTGCTGTGACAGCAATGACTACCAGCTCTTAACTCTCAGCAACATAGCCTGGCCCATATGGGGTGGCGTCTGCTGGTGCCGATAAATCAGGATGCATTTTCTTCTCTCCCATCTGGCATTCTATCCCCTTTTTAGCTGCTGAAAGAAAGTCATGATTCTGCTTTTGCATTCATGAATGAAAATAATTTCTTTAAAAATCTTCATTTTTCCACAGAGGCCAAACTCAAATGCCACTTCATAGATTAGTCCCTTTGTGACCATCGAAGACACAATTCTTTTTTTTTTTTTTTTTTGGCCAGTCCTGGGCCTTGGACTCAGGGCCTGAGCACTGTCCCTGGCTTCTTCCCGCTCAAGGCTAGCACTCCGCCACTTGAGCCACAGCGGCGCCGCTTCTGGCCGTTTTCTGTATATGTGGTGCTGGGGAATCGAACCTAGGGCCTCGTGTATCCGAGGCAGGCACTCTTGCCACTAGGCTATATCCCCAGCCCCATAAGAAGACACAATTCTTAAGGTCAAGGATCTTTTGAAGATCACAAATTATTTCTAAATTGTGGTGTGTGCGTGTGTGTGTGTGTGTGTGTGTGTGTGTGTGTAATCTTCCTAGCCTGGCATAGTGGCTCATATCTGTAGTTCTACCTACTCAGGAATTTGGGATCTTTGTTCTGGACCAGCCTAAGTCAAAAAGACTTCTTAGACGAAGCTGTACATAGTCATGTGTAGTCATGTGTGCTTAAAGTAAGAAGATCATGATCCCAGCATGGACCTGGGTAAAATGTGAGCCTCTGTCTCAAAATAACCAATGGTGCAAAGGGCTGGGATAGATCTCTAGAGGAGAGCATCTCCCAGCAAGCTCAAGGATCCGAGTTCAAACTTCAGTACAGGACCATTTCTCTTGCTATACTTGGTTTAGTCTCCAGGCATGTAGCTGGCAACCCAAAAATTTAAGGGTTGTTTCTTTGTGTGTGTGTTTGTGTGTACACGCGCACACACGTGCGGCTCACGTCACTAACAACTGTAATCTTTAGAGATCCCATATCAATATGAATTTAAATGAACTGAAACAATATTGTTTGTTGCTATTTGTTGAAGAGGTTGAAGACCTGGTGGGAGGAGAGTGGGTTAGGAGAAGAAGTGTAGACAAGTTAAGAGTCTTTAAAACTATTATTACTTTTTATTATTTTATGTAGTTGTACAAAGGGGTTTCAGTTCAACATGTCAGTGTATGAGTACAATGAATCTTCACCAATGTCACCCCTTCCATCGTTCTCCTCCATCTCTTCTAGCCCCACCCATCCTCTCAGGTTACCTCATTAAGTTACACACTCGCATGAAAATTTCTAGGCGTGAAAAAAAGAAGGTATTTTGACAGGGAACAAGCCATTATATCCCTGAGAGAAAGTTAGGTGGTGTGCCATGTGTTAATATAGTCTTTTCTCATCTCATTTAATGATGAAGTCATGAACTCCAGCTTCTTTAGAAAGCTTACCCGAAGCACAAAACCCCTAGATAATGGGTCACATTTTTCCTCTGTCCCTGGAGAGACTCTCACACAGCCTCATTTTTTTTCCTGAATAATCACTGAGCACTTTTTTTGTGTCAGACATTGAACTAAGCACATTGTATACATCGAGTCATTGAACCCCTCAGAAACAACCCAAGCAGAGTGTTGTGAGCTTCTTTTGATGCATAATGAACCTTCCCAGGGCTTCTATGATTTAAAATGGCAACTGCCATTGATTTGGAGGAGGACCCTGCAGATTGGCTGGGGCTCACAGCCCAAGGGACAGTGTACCTGTCCCCTTTGCATATCCAGCTGGTGCAGCTGTCTGATGGCCTCACATATAACTGGTACTTCACGGTGAATGTTCCCTGTAGCTTAGAAGTTTAATCAAAGAATTAATTACTTGCATCATTGCTGTGATCAAGTACTTGACAGAAACAACTGGAACAATTTGTTTTAAAAGATTTGATTTCAGAGGGTTCAATCCCTGGCTGCTTTGCTTCATTTACTTGGGTAGAACATCATGGCAGCTGATGGAATGTGGCCAGACAGAGCAGTTTATCCCATGGCTTCCAGGGACAGACTAGGACCAATAAACCCAGGACCCAAGCCCAGTGACTGCCTTCCTCCAGGAAGACCCACCTCCTACAGTGTTCAAAACCATCCAAAATAGCATCACTAACTGGTGACCAAGGCCCAAGCGCACAGAGGGGATATTTCATATTTAAGTCATAACAGGGGATCCCTCCTGAGATCCTCTTCTCCCCATTGACAGTGGGATAGTTGTGCTGGCCTGTCCAGTGGGACTGAATCAGGAATGATGGTCCCACTTACTCTGTGCCATGCCATACAGTCTCTCCAGTCTCCTATGGCATAGCAGCTGGGCTCCCATGGCAAGTAACTGCATAAGAGGCCAAGGAAGCCACTAGGCTCTTAAAGCCTGGCCCTGGATGGTGATCTGGCATCACTTCTCTGCCTTCTCTTGGCCAAGCAGAAAGAACCTGTTAGATTCAAGGTGAGGAGAAAGAGACTACAGCTCTCAAGGGGTAATGTCAAAGAATTTCAGCTGTCTTTATTCCACTGGAGTCCCAGAAAGAACCACAGAGTCAGCAAGTAGATAGGTCCCCTCTACTGCACTACTTTCTCTGAGGTACTATGCAACACCTGAGTTTGCTAGAGCACCTAACTCAAGTCAGTCCAGGTTTCTGTATCTTTTTCCCACAATTGATTGGGCCTGGGACATGAAAGCCCACCACAGTATCATAGACCCAGTGAAGGTAATTCTAGAAAATTCCTAAATCACTTCACTTGTATCTAGACTTGATTTTACAAGCAATTCTGGCCAGATGATGGTCACAGATTGGCTTATGTTCTACACTGTGTTGTTATTGAGCAGTTGACATGTGACAGCTGGTAGGCCAAAGTCTGCCACGTTTCTACATGTAGTCCTCAAGAAAAAAAAAATCCTTGCATTTTAAAATGGTTGATGAGAATCAAAGAAGGATGTGTAACAGAGTCAAGTAGCTGCAACTCGCATACGGAAAAATTTTGACTTCTGTTCTAGAAGTACAGTCACAACAGTGTTACAGTGGTGGAATTCAGGTTCATAAAAGACATAATTTCTCAACTAGAGCTGTTCATTTGTAAGACCCACAGCTCTGCAGGCTGATGCTGCCGTCCCTGTGGGTCTGCTTGTGTTTAAGATCCTGCTCACCAAGGGAAAGAGGCCTTGGTTTGTAATATTTGACTATTTCCATGGTACCCATGGTCCCTCATGGGCCATTCCCAGCACTCAGTATGATGTCACTATGTATAGGGCTGGAAAGACATGTGTATCACCTCTTGAGAGCAGCAGCTTTTCACTCTGGTAAGTCTGGGGGCTCAGTAGTATGCAATCCTGCTCTCAGTTGATTCCAATAGAGACATGCCAGAACTTGGAGAAGGAAAACAGTATTGCAAAAAGAAAAATGTGAAATTCTATCTCCCAAACTCCCGAGCAGCCAAGTATTAATATCCACACAAGCACAGGAATATTACGTACCTCACCCTGGACTACCCAGCTGCAGACATTCACCTGTTATTTTTTTTCTCACATTTCACTTAGAAAAACCTGCATTGCTGCAAAAAGATTAGCTTCAGACTGTGATCTCTCATCTCTGCCTCCCAAATAACTGTCCTTACAGACATCAGCCACCCTCTCCAATGTAAACACTGGGTTCTTACATTGGGCTTGCCAACATTTCTTTCCCTGTTTGCATCCATATTTAAAATTCTGTTCATCAAAATGTCACTTTAAGCAAAGCTAAAAGCCGTGTGACCGATGGAGAGGAAAACATTTGGAGAATTAGATTCAAAGTTTGATATCTAGAATGTACAGCAAACTCAATTAAAATTTAAGTCAGTGACAATCAAATAGGGAAAAACTGGATGGTGAATGTCAACAGTGGATACCCACTCAATTATGAATGACAGAAAAAAAAGAAAGATTACCAGTCTCATTACTGAGCAAGGAAATGTCTGATCAGATGTAAAGGCTTTTCTAGCCATCAGATTGGCCAAAAGTCAAACTAAGCAAATAACACATACTGTCCCTGGGTTTGTATCTTGAGCGCGCGGGCACGCCAGGACTGCTTTCTGCTTTTGCTCAGTGCCACCTGCCCGTCTGCCCTGTGCCTTTCCGACGAGCAGCACTCATTCTAGATTCTTTTGTTTTCTTTTCTGGGGAGGTATCAAGGATTGAACTCAGGTCTCAGCACATCTAGCAAGCACTCTACCACTTAAGCCATAGCCACTCCCCACCAAGCCCTTTTAGTTTTCGTTTGGTTTTCAGATAAAGTCTCAGATGAGCCCTGGACTATAGTCCTTCTCTCTCCCCCGTCTGGGACTACAGGCATGTACCACCACACTAGGCTCCTCTACATTCTTGATCTGGTTCCAGCTCTACAATGACTGTGTCTCAGTGAGAAGGACTACATTTAATTTCTTTTGGCAATAATTATATCTTCCTGTTTATGTCTGGAGAAAGCCCTCTCCCTCCCTCTGCTCTCTCCTGCCCTTTCTCAGAAGGTAAGATAATAGCAACAGTAGCATTTCCCATTAAGGGCAAGCCCTCTCTGGCAACAAGAATTGGGTTTTTCCTGTTACTTTCCTACCACATGCCGTAGTCCTCTCTTATCTGTCAAGGATACACTCTGAGACTCCCTGTGAAAGTCACAAACCCCACATGTATTGTGTGTTCTGCACACGCTGTGGCATTGGCGTTTAATCTTCCTTTCATGGTTTATGCCCCTGAACATCTTTTATACCTCTTGTTTTTTATTGTCTGTCATGGGGCTTGGGCCTGGGCACAGTCCCTGAGCTCTTTTGCTCAAGGCTAGTGCTCTACCACTTTGAGCCACAGCACTATTTCCAGTTTTGGGTTTTTTGGGTTTTTTTGGTGCCTCATTGGAGATAAGAGTCTCATGGATTTTCCTGCCCTGGTTGGTTTTGAACTGCGATCCTCAGATCTCAGCCTCCTGAGTAGCTAGGATAACAGGCATGAGCCACCGGCACCTGGCTACCTTGTGCTTTTTTCTTGAGTAAACTAAGGGCTCCCTGAACGAAGCATTGTGACACTGACAGCCTGTCTGAAACCCAGGCTTGATGACTAACACACGGGTGGCATGTACAGCGGACCCAGGAATGGACGACTCCCGTCCTGGGCAGGAAGGGTGGGAGGCCGGCGATGTCAGGAGAACATACGATTGAGAAGCGGGTCTTGTGCACTTCTGGAGTCTACCTGGCATCGTGGGCACAGTGAGCCACAGGGAGCGGAAACCCTGGGGTGTGAACCGGGGCTCCACAGCCCGCTCTCCTCCCGGGCCTTCCCGTGGAAGCATGGGGAGAAGGGAGGCCTGGCCGGTGAGGGACGAGGGAGGCTGCGGCTTCCTCATGGTCCTGCAGTGTGGACAAGCCCGGAAACCCAACCTGATCTTCAGCACAGCCCGCAGAAGCCGGGCCCTGGGGCCGTGCCTAGCTCTAAAGATCTCCCGAGACAGAAAATGCTGAGCAAATTCTCTGTGGCCAGGGCCCAGGCTTTATGCGTTTCTAAGTCACCACAGGTCGTAGCTGACAGCACGTGGGAGGCAGTTCACAAAGAGTCCAGGCAGAGGACAGGAGCCGGCCGGTCCTGTTTGCTGGCGTGGCGTGGCAGTGTCACGGGCTGGGAGTGTCTTGTCTGGTGGCGTGGCGTGGCAGTGTCATGGGCTGGGAGTGTCTTGTCTGGTGGCGTGGCGTGGCAGTGTCACGGGATGGGAGAGTGTCTCAGGGTGCTCCCTGCCATGTCCCAAGCGAGGAGAGAACACTAGTGTGTGACCTCGCTGGGTGAGCGTGGCTGGGTGTGAGCGAGGCGCTCCGAAGGCCTGGCCCCTTCCCTGCAGCCTCCCTTCTCTGCAGCCCCCTTCTCTGCAGCCCCCCTTCCTGCAGCCCCCTTCTCTGCAGCCCCCTTCTCTGCAGCACCCTTCTCTCGCCCCGTGCAGATTGTGTCCACCCTGTGACAGCAGGTGAGCGGGGACGGCGGGAAGCAGGCGGAGGAGAGGAGAGGCCGCCTGCCACCAGGCTGTGCGCCCAGGCCCACGCCATGGTTCCTCCTGCAGAGCCGCTCCCTCCCCCCCTCGCCCTCCCACCCGGCCCCCGCAGCCCCCCAAGGCCGCCCGCTCCGGCAGGGTCCCCTGTGCGGGGCCTGGGCGCTCCGTGGACCTGGTCGCGGGGAGGGAGGCGGCTCTGCCTGCGGCCGCTCAGCGCCCCGAGCCCACGGGCGAGGAATGGAGGCAGGTGGGTCATGATGGGGTGGGGGGAAGGGGGTACTGAGCACGCAGCTGCCCTCGGGAGGGCGACCCCCCTTCCAGGTGCCTTCGGGGCGTGCTCTAGGGAGTCTCCCTACCCCCTCCCTCTGGGGTTAGCACAACCCAGACCATAGGCCTGCAGAGCAGGGTCTCCACGCTGCACATAGGGCAGGAAAGCAGCTTTGCTGTTGAGCTTCCAGGGGCAGGTCAGCTACAGACAATGAGATGCTATTAACGCGCTGTTTCTTTCCCTTTTGTGTGTGTGCGTGTGTGCACGCGTGTGCGTGTGTAACAAATGTATTACGTGAGCTCGGAACCCGGGCACTGTCCCTTAGCTGGTGTTCTAGAACTTGAGCAACCTCTCCACCTCGTGTGTGTGTGTGTGTGTGTGTGTGTGTGTGTGTGTGTGTGTAACTGGAAATAAAAGTCTCGTGGGCTTTCCTGTCAGGGCTGTCTTCCAACTGTGATCCTCCAACCTCAGCCTCCTGAGTAGCCAGGATTACGAGCGTGAGCTTTTGTTGGCTTTTGTTGGCTTTTGTTGGCTGTGCTTAAGATCAGGTCTTGTTTCTGGCCTTGCGCATACTACAATCCACATACTTTAGGATCATCTTTGCTGGGAAGAGAGAGAGAGGGAGAGAGAGACAGAGAGAGGGGGGGAGAGAGACAGATGGAGAGAGAGACAGAGAGAGAGAGAGATCAGGGTACCTTCTCTCAGAATTTTGAATTATCTATTTGGCCTTCAATACCAATTTAGAATATATATATATATATATATATTTTTTTTTTTTTCTGTGTGTGCTGGTCTTGGGGCTTGAACTCAGGGCCTGGGCACTGTCCCCTAGCTTCTCACTCAAGGCTAGTGCTCTACCAGTAAGTCGCAGCTCTACTTGCAGCTTCTTGGTGGTCAACTGGAGGTCAAGGTCTCACAGACTTATCTACCTGGGCTGGCTTCAAAGCACGCTGCTCAGAGAAGCCTCCTGAGCGGCTAAGGTTGCAGCTGTGGCCGCGCAGGGCCTGGCCCAATGCACGGAAAGGCATCCACGTGTTAGTATCCAACTGTACTCTTCTGCTCCGTCCTTTCCTGCGGGGCCCTGGTCTCTCCAGGTGGTGGACGTCCTGTGGAGTGACTCCATGGCTCAGAAGGGCTGCAAGGCCAACACGGGCTGAGGAGGAGGCTGCTACTTTGGGCCAGACGTGACAGAGCGGTTGCTGCAGAGGTACAAGCTGCAGCTCCTGATCCGCTCCCACGAGTGCAAACCTGAAGGCTATGAATTCTGCCACAATCGCAAGGTGGGCAGGGCCTCCACACGGGGACCCGGAGAACATCTCACCTCCCCACGCCCATGAGCTGAGGCCTCGGCTTCTCACCACCCACGCCGGCCAAGAACCCTGGCAAACCTTGAATTAAAAGAAGTGTTATTATGAAAGTGATCATCCTTGACTTTTTTTTTCTTTGCTGGTCCTGGGGCTTGAACTTTGGGTCTGGGCGCTGTCCCTGAGCTTTTGTACTCAAGGCCAGCACTCTACGATTTGAGCCATAGCTCTGGTTTTGGGCTTTGGAGTAGTTCATTAGAGATAAGAGTCTCACAGGTTTTTCTTGCCTCCACTGGCTTTGAACCACAATCCTCAGATCTCGGCCTCCTGAGTAGCAAGAATTACAGGTGTGAGCCACTAGCACTCAGCTTTTGTAGCCTTTTTAAAACTTCAAAATTGGGCTGGGAATATGGCCTAATGGTAGAGCGCTTGCCTTGTATACATGAAGCTCTGGGTTCGATTCCTCAGCACTACATATATAGACAAATGGCTAGAAGTGGCGCTGTGGCTCAAGAGGTGAAGTGCTAGCCTTGAGCAAAAAGAAGCCAGGGACAGTGCTCAGGCCCTGAGTCCAAGGCACAGTGCTGGCAAGAAAAAAAAAAACAGGATAGAGAGAGGAGAGGAGAGGAGAGGGAGGAAGGGAGGGAGCCATGGATGAGTACAAGGGGGTCCTGGCAACATGGGGTAGAAGAGGGAGGATTTTTCGGTGAGCGTGAATGCCATCCCTTCTGTTTTTATTCAGGTATTAACCATCTTTTCTGCCTCCAACTACTATGAAGTGGGCAGCAACCGCGGGGCCTACGTGAAGCTGGGGCCGGCGCTCACCCCGCACATCGTGCAGTACCAAGCCAACAAGGTGACGCACAAGCTCACCCCACGGCAGAGGTGCGGCTTCCGGTGACTGCTCCCCAGAAAACAATTGCTGTGCGTGTCGTTGCATTTATCTAAATCCTATGTCAAACTTCAGAATTAAGGTGTATCACAGCTGCCATCTAGAACAGATAGCATGGACGTCATATCAATCTGCTGTTTTGTTACTGTAGCAAAATGCCAGAGGCTTATAAGTATTGATGAAAGAAAGAGGTCCAAGCAGTTTGGGAGGCTGCGGGTTCGAGACTGTGGCAGCTGGTCTTGGTTTGGCATCTGGTGAGGGGGAGCAGCAGGTGGGGTGGTGGGGTGACCAGAAGCCAGATTGAGAGGGAAAGACAACCCTCTCGTCAAGCCAAGGGCGCCCCAGGATCTCTCCCAACCCTGGTGTGAGCGTGTCCCCGGTGACTTTGAGCTGGGCTCCAGTGTCCCATACTGAGGAGCCCACACGTGAGGCTCCGGAGAGCAGAGCAAAGGCCCCTCTTCACCACAGCAGGGCCCAGCCTTCTCCACACACTCTTAGTGTTCCCACCACCCCCACATGCGCGAGCCACACACTGCCTCCCGCCGAAGTTCTCCTCCATGTGTGCACTGGAGTGAAGTCCATCGATCAGCCACCAGGTCTTCTGAAGATTAGTCTCCTGTTTTCTACTGACTAGAAAGGCTCTGTATCACCCCAAGAAGCCAATGCCGAAGGCTTTCTTTCTTCACCTGTAGCCTTGGCGTTGAGTTTTCACCATGCAAATTTCTTAAGGAACCCTCTTTCTGGGAATGAAATATGGAATATTATTTAAACGATGTCCCTTGAGATGATTCTGAGTTTTAATCCTGATTGAGAATTTACCACACACTGAATGTTTTCAATAAGTGACATATGCTGTCTCATAACCAACTTATGAAATGGATACTATTTCTGAACTCAGTTTAACATATGAGATCACTAACAAACAATGTTAAGTCCGCTGGCTTGTAGGGGAAGAAGACAATCTTGACCTACCTTCATTATTTTTTATTAATTTATTTATCGTCAAAGTGATATACAGAGGGGTTACAATTTCATACGTCAGGCAGTGGATACATTTCTTATCCAACTTGTTACCTCCTCCCTCATTTTTCGCCCACCTTCTCTCCTCCCCCAACTCCACCCCCCCCACCCCCGTGAGTTGTACAGTTGGTTTACACCATATAGTTTTGTAAGTATTGCTGTTGCATTGGTTCACCTTTTACCCTTTGTCTCTCCATTTTGATGTTCTCCTTCCCTTCCCTAGTTCCAATAAACATATATACAATACCCAGGGTACCAAAATCAGTAACAGTGACATCAGGGGTAAAACCCTGGGGAAGAAAGATAAAAGAAAAAGGCATAATTTCACATGGCACATTGAAAATAACAACAACAGTGATAAACCACTTACTTCCTTAACTTGGAGTTCGTTTCTCTTAGCATCATCTTGTGTGTTCATAATGGACATAGCTATTGAGCTATTGTGATCTTCTGATAGGACTAGCGTAGATGTGGTACTAATTATTCCCAATGAGGGAATAATTTGGGGTCTGGCTCACTTCACTTAGTATGATTTTTTTCCAAGTTTTTCCATTTCCTTATGAATGGGACAACGTCATTCTTTCTGATGGAGGCATAGAATTCCACTGTGTATCTGTACCACATTTTCATGATCCGCTCACCTACTGAGGGGCATCTGGGTCGGTTCCGTATTTTAGCGATACCTGCTTTCATTATTGCAAGATCGCTTCCTGCAGAGACAAGTGCCTCAGAGCTACTCGAATTATTCCACCTAAATACATTAAAAATAAAAATAAACAAAGTTAGCATAAATCAAGTGACTAGAAAGAACACATTCATATTTATCATTAATATGTCCCTTGCATAATTGCCATAAAATAGATTAGTTACGTCACTCTCATTATTAAATGAAGACCAGCTTTACTCAAAAAGAAATGTTACCATCAGGTACCGGTGGCTCACGCCTGTCATCCTAGCTATTCAAGAAGCTGAGATCTGAGGATTGCGGTTCAAAGCCAGCCTGGGCAGGAAAGCTTGTAAGACGCCAATTAACCACCAAAAAGCTGGAAGTAGCGCTGTGGCTCAAGTGGTAGAGTGCTAGCCTTGAGCAAAAAGAAGCCAGGGACAGTGCTCAGGCACTGAGTTCAAGCCCCATGACCAGCACCAGAAAGACACACACACACACACACACACACACACACACACACACACACACAGAGCATGACAATTTTAACTTGCCACATGAAAAGGATAACTCACTAGATATTTAAGCAGCAGCATCTATGGGCTTTATAACTATCAGCCATCTAACTGTTACCCAGTCCTAACAAATTATAGTCTTCAGGGTGAGCTCAACATCAGAACGCCATGATTCCCCAGGACTTGAAAAGAAGTCACTGCAGGGAATCCTATAAATAATGTGATGTAATAAGATAATCAAAAGCATTTGGCTCTTTGAAATACTCCTTGATGGCTACAAGTACATCACCTGATTTTCCCAGAATTCACTTGTCCAATGACCTCAGTTCTCTGAGTGGCTACCTTAGAAAGGAAGGGGCAGCCCCAAGAAGCTGGGATCTATGGCAATGCCGGTACCCTCTCACTTGCTCTTAGAGAAAGCTGACTCAGAGCCTTCCCTTAAGAACTGAGTTTGGGGGAGTGTAGACACCCAGAGAGGAGTTGGGCACCACGGTCCGTGCCTGTAATCCCAGCTACTTGGGAGGTAGAGATAAGAGGATCCCAGTTTGATGCCAGCCCGGAGAAACGGTTAACAAGACTCCAGATCGGCTCTTTGAGGTGAGATGTCATCGTGTATGCCTGTAATCCCAGCTGTATCAAAGCAGATTTGGGAGGGCTGTCATTGAGTCTGGACCAGGCAAAACTAAGAGACTCTTCATGACCAGTAAGGCAAAGGAAGGGAGCAGAGCGTGTGGCTCAAGTGGGAGCGTGCTTGCCCAGGAAGCATGAGACCCCGAGTTCAAGCCCCTGAGCTTCAATGGACAGAGCAAGAGAGAAATCGAGAAAGCCATCAAGCCCGTGACTTTTCTTCTAGACCCGCATGTAAACATTGCTTTCTATCTCTTGGCACAGGGTTAGCAGGGTGGAGGTGTCAGCTCTCAGAGCCCTGCGGGAAATGCTGTTCGCTCACTCCTCAGACCTCCTCTGTGAATTCAAGAAGCACGACCCAGAGGAAACTGGTAAGAAAAAGCCACGGTTCTTAGAGCCAGTGGCACACCTGGGAAATCTGACGTACGTAGGGAGCGGGAAAATACTTGCTGTGTGTATACCAAATCCAAAGTCCTGGTTTAACTACCTTCTCCAGCTGATTCAACTTAACGCCTCCTTTTGGAAGGAAAAGCTTTAAATTCCAAGCGTTGAACAGAACATTAGTTGTCCAAATAGAGATGGAGGTGGTGAAAGAAATGGGGTCGAGGGAAGGGTGACAAAACCGGAACCAGGCAGAAAATCAGGCAGAGTGGAGGGATCACAAGAATGCATTGAAGATGAGCCAGAGATCTACAAGTTGCCTTCCCACTGGGTGTGTGCTTATCAGTTCCAACTTTTACTAGTCAACTGAACATGCTGCCTTAGCTCAAACTCAACCAGTATCGAACTGAACTTCCACTTACTGTAGGCCTATTAAAAACAACAGTAGGGGAAGGGTTGGTGGGGGGCGGGGGGAGTGGGAGAAAAATGAGGGCCGGGTAACAAGTTTGACAAGAAATGATGTACTCACCATTTTATCTTTGTAACTGTGGCCCCTCTGTCCATCAGCTTGGCAATAAAAATTTTTAAAGGAAAACAACATTAACAACAGTAATAAACCAGGTGCTGGTGGCCCAAGACTATAATCCTAGCTACTCAGGGAACTGAGGTCTGAAGATCATGGTGCAAAGTCATTATAGGCAGGAAAGTCCAGAGGCTCTTATCTCCAATCAAATACCAAAAAGCCATTAGGGGAGCTGTGGCTCAAGTGACAGAGCACAAGTCTTAAGCAGAAGAAGCTCAAGCTCAGCGCCTAGGCTTGGCGTTCAAGCCCTGGGACTAGCACCAAAAATAAAATAAAATTCATTTTTTAAAATAGGAGTCATGTGGGGAGCTGGTGGCTCATACCTGTCACCCAGCCACCCGGGGTGAAGGCCGGAGGATGTGGCTTGAGGTTAGCTCAGCCCACAGTGCGTGGGGCCCCACCTCCAGCTAGCCAGCGGAGAGAGGCTTGGCTCAGGCGGCAGAGCGCCAGCCTGGAGGGAGGGGGCGCCAGGTGTGCGCGGCCGGGAGGGAGAGGGGAGGCCTGCCAGGTGTGCACCAGCCCGCATAGGGGAGGTGCGCCAGGTGTGCGCGGCCAGGAGAGGGGAGGCACGCCAGGTGTGCACCGGCCCGCATAGGGGAGGGGAGGCGCGCCAGGTGTGCACAGGGAGCCTCGTGGGCGGAGCGGCCCCTGGGTGCCGGGCGGGGACTGAGCGCCTGTTCTAACCCCCCCCCTCCGTGCCACCCCCCGGCCCCCCGCAGGCCTCATCGCGCCAGGCAACTGGGCGGCGGCGGTGGAGTAGGTGCTGCGCCTCGGGCTCCCCTGGCTCACGCTGCCGCCGCAGCTGCTGGGCGCCAGCGCCCGGAGGATGCGCTGAGGTACGGGGCCTGGCTGTGGGGCCTGGCGGAGGAGAGGCCGGGCCGGGAGGTAAGGCGGCGGGGGAGGGGTCCCGGGGGGTGCACCCACCCCAATGGCTGCCCCCCTTCCACCCTGTGGAGAGCCACCAGCCGCAGGCACAAAGCAAGCCAAGAAAGAGCAGCTGCCAAGTGACCGCCAAGGTGAAAGCTGCACGCTGGTCGCTCATCCTGGTCATCCTAGCTACTCAGAGAGAGAACTGGACATCCGTGGCTCAGATACAGCCCCGGCACAAAACTCTTGAAATGTCATCTCCCTTCAACTAGCAAAATGCTCTCTGTAGTAGAGGCATGGCTCGAGAGGGAGGGCAAGGCCCAGAGTTCAAGTCCCCCCCCCCCAACACAGACATAAAGGACATAAAGCGAAAAGAAAGAAAGAAGAAAGAAAGAAGGCGAAGATGAGATCTTGTTTCCTTGGCGTCCAGGCCAGCCCCAAGCTGTGATCCTCCCGTCTCGACTTCCTCAGTCGAGAGGCTTCTGTATGTGAGCTGCTGGCGCCAAGCTGTTTGTCACACTTGTCTACGTCAGATGGTGTGTTAAGTCTCTGGCAATCCTCAACCACCTAAGAGGCAGGCATTCCCCGCTCTGCCGGACCCAGGAGGAAGGACGCCATCCACAGACATAAGTCATTTCCCGGGGTCATAGAACCCTAGGCTGTGACTCAAACTCAGGTCTGGACTGAAGGGGTAGCTCAGTGGTAGAGAATTACACACAAGGCCTAGGGCCCTGAGCTCAATCCCTAGCACAAACCAAACACACACAAGCTCAGATCTGTTTGATTCTAAGGTCCATTTTGTTTCCTTAACACCATGTTGCCTTCCCTACTTGAAAACTATTTGGTCAACAAATACTTACCGAATATGTAATATGAATGGGTCCTTGGGTTAGATACTTTAAAAAATAGCTTTATTTCAATGTAACCCACACCTCATGTAAGTTAAAGTATACAATGCAAAGACTTTTATATTATCTTTTTTGTTGTTGGTTGTGGGTCTTGAACTCAGGGCCTGGGTGCTGTCCCTGAGCCTCTTTGTGCTCAAGGCTAGTGCTCTACCACTTGAGCCATAGCACCACTTCCAATGCAAGGACTTTTAGAATACAGACATGCCTCAGAATCTGTGGGGAGTTGGTTCCAGGACCCCTGAGGGCTACCAAAATCTGTGGGTGTGCAAGTCCCTTATGTAAACTAGCACTGGGTGTGCATATGGCTAGTACACCCTCCTGTGTGCTTCTGTGTATGTCAGCACTGGGGCTTGAACTCAGGGCCTCCCTCGCACTCTTGCTTGTCTTTTTCATTCAAGGCTGGTGATCTAGCACTTGAGATATACTTCCACATCTGGTTTTTGCTGGTTAATTGGAGATAAAAGTCTCTTAGATTTGCCTGCCCTGGCTGGCTTCGAACTGAGCTCCTTGGATTTCATCCTTCTGAGTAGCTAGGATGACAAATGTGAGACAGCAGCACTCAGTTTCTCCTGGGTTCTTGAAATCAACCCTAGTTTGTGCATGATACCTAATGCAATGGAAATAGCAGTTACAGTGCTCTGCACGGGAAGAAGAGTGTAAATATTCACTACAGACACAGTCTTCTCCCCACCCATTTTTATTTTCGATTGATTGAACGCATGATGCTGAACTCATGGATATGAAGAGCTATCTGCAAACATGTGCAGTCATCATGTTGGTGTAAGAACATTTTCATCCTGAGCTTTGTGCTTTATACACCACTAAAGTATTTAGCAGGCTGAAGGAGGTTGAGGAAGAAAGATAGGATAAAATACCTTCAAGGGTTTGTTTGGTTTTTGTCCCCACAAGTGTGTGTAATAGCTAACTGTGTTAATTATATATTGGGTTAAGCCTAAACTTAAGACATAGAAGCAAAATGAGATGCTTTTTTTCCTTACAGAACATAGAGTCCAGTTTGCTGGAAACACTCTATCGAAACCGATCTAATCTTGAGACGATTTTTAGGATAATAGACAGCGATCACTCAGGTATTGCACTAGTGTTCTATCACCTTTGATGGACAGCAAGTACTTGATCTTGAATGCTTTAGTACCTTCCCTGTTCATCCTGAGTTATCTCCACTCAAGCAGTTATGGGAACCAAGAAAGTAATGTCACAGCTTAAAAATGGCAGACACTAGAAAACTACTTGAGAGATATAAAAGGCCTCTGTAGCAACTCAAGAAGTGAGTCAGGAGGGTTGCTTGAGCCCAGGTCAGAGTCAGCGTGGGTAACATAGTGGGACTCAAAACAGACAAAGCCATTTTGAAAGCACTAAGGCAGTTTGAAGATAAACTGAAGGAGAGCATCCTACAGGAAGAATAATTATTAGAAGATGTGATGGACGTCCATTGCAGTTCCATTAAAGAGTGTCACAAAGTTCCAAGTTCCAGTTGCTCACACCTGTAACCATAGCTACCCATGAGGCTGGATCTGAGGATTTCAGTTCAAGGCCAGCCAAGGAAGGAAAGTCCAAGAGACTGAACTTCAATTAACCACCAAAATGCTGGAAGTGGAGCTATGGCTAAATGATAGAGCACTAGCCTTGATCAGAAAACTTCATAGATAGCTCCCAGGCCTGGAGTTGAAGCCCCAGGACTGGCAGAAAAAAATCAAAGAAGGAAGGGAGGGAGGAAGGAAGGGAGGGAGGGAGGGAGGGAGGGAGGAAAGGAGGGAAGGATGGAAGGAGGGAGGGAGGGAAGAGAAAAAGATTGTCACACTAAATAATAAAAAGAAACTGCTAGACTAGAAAGGCTTTTATAAACTCACTTCCCAAAGTATTTAACTTGTTTTATGGGGTTTTTCTGGTATTGGAGTTTGAACCAAGGACTCTCCTTTGCTTAGCAGGAGCTCTTTTGAAATCATCAGAAATTCATAGGTGGTTACAGAACTTGCAAGAAGTTCTTATATACCCTCTTACAGTTGCCTATTACCTTGTGGTTCATAGGCTTTTTATTGATCCTACTTTTAAAGGTAGGAGTCGCATAGCACACAATCCACATGCTGGAAGTTCACCTTTCAGTGGTTTCTAGTATGCTTGGGAGGTTAGATCACCATCACCAGTAATTAATTACTTTTACAACTTCATGACCTCCAGAAGCAGCCCCATGCCCATCAAGTCACCCCCATTCCCTGCCCTTCTCAGGAGCATACCTGCACAACTTTCTTGCTTCTAGCCGGAGCTCTATCCCTTGAACCACACTCCCAGCCTAGCATTTGGCAGGTTAATTGGAGATGGAGTCTCACAGACTTGTTTGGGATCATTTGAACCATGATCTTCCATATGTCAGCCTCCTGAGTAGCTAGGATGACAGGCACGAGCCACCAGCACCCACCTGAAGACACTTTTTATGAATGAGAACGTCTAGGGGACAGTTTGATGCACTGTTGGCATTTGGGACTGGTTATTCATTTTAGAAAGTTCTGACGCACCAGCCTGGTTTTTCAGTACCCTTGGCCTATACCACATGATGGAGCGCTGCACTCTCCCGGTGGTCTTGCCAAGGAGAAATGTCTCAGGAGACCTCCAAATGTCCTCTGGAGTCAGTGGCTTCCCGGGGTCTCCGGGGGGGGGGGGGGAGTTTATACTAGTTTCCAGGCCAGGGGTGTCTATGTGCTTCCCAGGGAGGGTGCAGGTGTCCTTGTGAGAACGTTGGAAGGCTGGAGACTGGACGGCCTCCCTGACGTGACCTCTCCCGCCCCCCGGTAAGGCTTCATCTCCCTGGAGGAGTTCAGGCAGACGTGGAAGCTGTTCAGCTCGCACATGAACGCGGACGTCCCGGACGACTGCATCTGCGACCTCGCCCAGAGCATGGACTTCAACAAGGACGGCCGCATCGACATCAACGAGTTCCTGGAAGCCTTCCGGCTGGTGGAGCACTCCTGCTGCCTGGGCGGCGCCGCGGACACGGAGGACGGGGACCACAGCTGTCCAAGGCCATGCTGAGCAGGGCCGTGTCAATGGCGTGCAGCGCCTCGTGCTCACGCCCAGCGTGTTCTGCGTGGATGTGGATCTCCATCCTGAGAACTGGCCTACCTCAGCCTTCTGGGTAGCGAGGCAATTAAACACCAGTGTGCAATCAATGGTTTTAAATGCTGAAGTCAACTCCAGTTTTGAAAACTACTGATAATTCAACCTCTTCATTGTTTTTTGTTTTATGCCTTTCTTTTTTGAACGATGGCATGTTGGTAAAAGGAAGTTTTAAAAATTGTATTTATAATTTTATTTTTTGCCAATCCTGGGCCTAGAACTCAGGGCCTGAGCACTGTCCCTGGCTTCTTTTTGCTCAAGGCTAGCACTCTGCCACTTGAGCTACAGCGCCACTTCTGGTCGTTTTCTATATATGTGGTGCTGGGGAATTGAACCCAGGGCTTCATGTATGGGAGGCAGGCACTCTTGCCACTAGGTCATATTCCCAGCCCACTGTATTTATAATTTTATAAATACATTATTTACTATGTTTTACTTGTTGTAATTATATACTTGTATAATTTAATACTCTATGCTTAAATAGATTTACATCGAATTTTAAGTGTTTTCTCATATTGCTAGTATTCAAAATAATTCATTTAATGCCTCAGTAATTTTCTTTCAAATAGATCTATTCAGCTTCTCAGCTGTTAAACATGTGTTTTGTTTCCAGTTTTCATGATTGTAAATAGCACTGTGATTAGTAACCATGTGTACAGCATAGAGCAGTTTTGTTTGTTTGCACCTGGCAGCTCCAGTTATTTTTGCACTGGGGATTTGGCATTTTCAAACCCCCGGCCTACCAGGACTGCGATCCTCTTATTTACACTTCTTTTTTTTTTTTTTTGGCCAGTCCTGGGCCTTGGACTCAGGGCCTGAGCACTGTCCCTGGCTTCTTCCCGCTCAAGGCTAGCACTCTGCCACGTGAGCCACAGCGCCGCTTCTGGCCATTTTTTCTGTATATGTGATGCTGGGGAATCGAACCTAGGGCCTCGTGTATCCAAGGCAGGCACTCTTGCCACTAGGCTATATCCCCAGCCCCTTATTTACACTTCTTATTGTAGCTTTAATAACAGCCACGTGTCACCATGCTTCAGTTTCTCTTTTGAGATGGAGTCAGGCACACTGTTTTGCCCAGGCTAGCTTTACACATCAACCCTCCTGATTCCTGCCTCCCAAGTAGATAGCAATATAGGCATTAGACACCAGCCCCTGATATGCATATATATTACATATGTATATGTTTTCTTAGGATAAAAATTTCAGGCACACTGTCCAAAGGTACTGAGTCTGGGTTACCAGAGAAACAGCCAGCGGACCATATAAAAATACAGGTAGGAGTCCATCTACTGTAAGGACTTGGCTTGTGTGGTTATGGAAACTCAGGTCTTTCTGGTCATTGGGCTGCACCATCAGGAGAGCCAGTGGTCACATGGAGCCAGTCCAAGTCTCGAGCCTGAGAACAGGGCGGGCCAGTGGTCTGAGGTCAGCCAGTGTCCACGTCTGAGCAGGTAGAAGGCCTGCAGCCCAGCCCAAGCAGTCAGCAAGACTCGGGGAGGCCTCCAACCTCAGGCAGGACAATCTGCTTCACTCCGTCTACTCATTCCTCAAGAGACAACCCCACAGACACAAGCTTAACCAACTATCAGGGCACCCAGGGGCCCAGTCAAGTTGGCATTTTTAGTGTGGCCCTTTTATGGCTCCATACATATTGCCAGATTGCTTTTCAAAACCAAGCATATCAATTTTGCTATGAACTCACAACTCTGGGATCATTTCTGAATCTATTCATGGCATTTTAATAGGTATTTCATTGATCAGTATCCCAAATTCCCTCCCCACCTCATGTTATTTGTAAGCTAAATAAAATGAGGTGTAACGAACTTGGCAAATATGTGGCTCGGTAACAACGCAACCAGGTCTGGAATCTATGGGTTGCTTTCACCCAGGATTTTCCTCACTTTTATTTGAGAAATGTCCTGGGGCTTGAACTCAGGGCCTGAGCACTGTCCCTGGCTTCTTTTTTCTCAAGGCTAGCACTCTACCACTTGAGCCACAGCCCCACTTCTGGCCATTTTCTATATATGTGGTGCTGTGGAATCAAACCCAGGGCTTCATGTACACGAGGCAAGCACTTTACCACTAGGCCCTATTCCCAGTCCCTGATTAAGATCTTCTTCCCACCATATGGAATACTATGCAGTCATTTAGAAGCATGATCTACCACTCGCCGTGGTGATGGCTAGCCTTGCGGTTGAGGTGTGAGACTTCTACTTTCTCTTCAAATAATTCATCAGGAAAGATTTGAGTGAAATTCTGGAAACCTAATCACCAAGGATATTAATCTTGAGTATCTTCAGAAGTTTTTCTTATGATCATTAGATGCCTTTCTAAGGGAAAATGCAATAAAAACACGTATTTAGAAATCAAGCCAATTTTATGTTCCTTAAAAAAAACAAAAACCAAAAAAAACCCCTGTCACTACATGTCAGTGAAAATGCATTTGAAAGCCACTAGATGTCACTCTGTCTTACAATGGTGGCTAGAAGTTGCAAGCAGCTAGAGACTGATTTTGTAAGGTCACTGGAAACATGAACTTCAGGGGAAGAGACCCCTAGACCACCTACCTACCTGTGCTTACCACCAAGTGGTAGGTTCTGGAAGGACCCTCTCTGTACACGCTACGTAGCCTGATTATCATAGCCAACTTCCCAGTGACTGACCTGACCAAGGGAATGCCACATTCCTCCGGTGGAACTTGCCAGGGTGCTGCGCTTCCTTCTAGGCCATTTATCCTCTGCGGTTATGTAGGGTTTTGCACACTTCCCAGCTCCAGACATACGCAGGGCCGAAGAGCAGGGCTGGGGAGTCACAGTCCAGCAGAGCTTCTGAGCCCCGCTGCGCCTGGGCTGAGGCCGGAGAGCCAGGATTGGCCGCCATTCCATTCAGCTGACTCCATCGCAGGCCTTCCTGCTCGCTCTCCCCATCTGAAACAGAGAAATGGGTTCCGCGGAGAGGCCTAAAGGAGGAAAGAAAGCCTTGTTGAGGAGAATGAAGTCTCCAGTGAGACAAATAGATGCTGTCAACGTTTAAGAGCTGCTTTCTAATGGGGAACCGTGACTCCTTACTCCAGCCTAAAATGAGGAGCAAGATGAGGGCTCGGCGCCTCGGGTTTCTCCTTGCTGTGTGTGTGTCCTCTGTCCCAAGCGTCATCTCAGGGGGCTTGAACCCTTGACTGTTTTGCTCTAAGCCATCCTTCCACCCCCAGCTTTATGCTGGTTAATTGGAGATAAAGAGTCTCACAGACTTTTTCTCTGCCTGAGCTGGCTGCAAACCACAGTCCTCAGATCTCAGTCTCCTGGGCAGCCAGGGTTAGAGGTATGAGCCACCAGCACCCAGCTCAATGATTCTAGGTCTTGTAACAAGCCCCAACCAGTGTCACTGACGAATCCTGGGACGGCCGACTGCCAGGGCCCCCGAGCCGGCTCTGACCACCTCTGAACACACAGTGACCTGGGAGTGTTCAAGAGGCAGTCCTTCCCACTCCAGGCCAATTCTCCCTTCTGAACTGAAAGCCAGGGACAGCCAAGTGGAGATGGCTGGTGATTCCTGTCTCCTTCCACGGCTGTGCGGGAAAACATAATTCTTTTGGTCACAGTAAAATGTCTTACAGCGTGTCACAAATCACCATCCTTCTTCTACACGGATATGTTCTGGGTCGGGTATTTCCTGGAATGATGTGCTTCTTGACTTCAATCGCAACTGTTATCCGTGTTGCTTGGGACCAGCTAGCCATGTCAGGGTGTAAGTCCTTACCAATGGAGTTAAAGGATACCCTCCCCATCTCCTCCTTGAACAGAGACATTATCAACCTCCTCCTGTAGCAGCCCCATTCCCAGCCAGCTTGACAAGAAGAATGTGCACCTTTGCCTCCAAAAAGACAGCCTTCCACCGACGGGAAGAGGGCTCTCTAACTTCCTTATATCACTCCATCACCCTGATAACCAATCGTAAGCCTCGTCTGGCTCTGGTGGCTCACCCATGTAACCCTAGCTACTCAAGAGGCTGAGATCTGAGGATCCAAGTTCAAAGCCAGTCTGGACAGGAAAGTTCATGAGACTCTTATCTCCAGCTAACCACCAAAAAAATGGAAGTGGAGCTGCAGCTCAAAGTGGTAGAGTGCTAGCCTTGAGCAAAATGCTCAAGGACAGCACCCAGGCCCTGGGTTCAAACCCCACGACTAATTAAAGAAAAAGAAGAGGAAGAAAGAAAAGAAATTGTTAAGACTGATTTCTTAGTAACAAGGAAAAGGCCGACCTCACAATGTGGATTGGGATAGAAACCAGGTGGACCTCCCCACCTGGGGTGCCTGTTTAGCACAGGGGAGCGCAGCAGCAGCACAATTATTTGGTGCAGAACTAAAATACATCGGCAAAACCTCCTCTATCTCTTGTGTGTCCACTCATTTTTGGGCACCACAGGGTCCTGTGTTCCCCAGAGCTGTCATGTCATAAACCTCCGTTCTCTGGCTCTCAGCCTATCTCTTTATTTGGCATACAGGTCTAGCGGCTGAACCTGACATGTGGAATTTCGGCCTAGGGTCTAAAATTCCAGGTTCAACAGTAGAGTCCCAGTTTCCTCAAGTCTCTTTACTAGATGCATTCGCTGTTTCACGCCACAGGAAGAAAGGTCTGTTTGTAGTGGGGATCTTACTGTACTCACCAGCCACCTTCCTTCCTCAGTACACATGATCAGATCCCAGACAGGTGAATGGGATCTTCCTGGGCATAGAAACAGCACACGGGTAAAGCATGCCATCTAGACTGGCAGGTCCCACAGGGCCGCCATTTTACCCTGCGCCACCCACCCCGAGGAAAACGCCTGTTTGTCTGGACAGTAGAGCCTGTGGTCTGCCTCCTTTGCTGAGACATTCGGAGTGCTTAGCCTAGCGTCTGACCGCACTGTAAACCAGTTATCTTTACCATGCCCAGGGAGCTGCTAACAAGGCAATTAAGGGCTTAGGGTTTCAGTGTGTGAAATGAAAATGTTCTGGAGATGAAGGGATGTGGTTGTACAGCCATGTGAATGGTGTGTGTGTGTGTGTGTGTGTGTGTCAGTCGAAGTGCTTGGACTCAAGGCTTGAACACTGTCCCTGAGCCTTTTGGCTCAAAGTTACTACTTTACCACTTGGACCACAGTTCCATTTCTGGTTTTGGTTTTTTGGTGTATTTTTTTTTGGTAGTCTCATGGGCTTTCCTGCCAAGGCTTGCTTTAAACTAGGATCCTCAGATCTCAGCCTCCTGTGTAGCTAGGAGTATAGGTGTAAGCCACAAGTGGCTGGTGTGAATGTTTAATGCCAATGAACTTCATGATTTAATATGCTATACATATTTTCCCATAATAAAAAATGCAATACACATTCAGTAGCATTTCTAGCAAACTCCTAGGGAAGACTGATGATGATGTTGAAAAGACCACAGTAAAGTAACAGGTCCTTTATGAACCTCCAGCATCAGATTAATGTTATTACTTTCTGTGGATTAGAGTATCATGACTATTTCATGTAAACAGAACCATAAAAATGTGATCCTTGTGTCAGGCCCTGGTGGTGGCTCATGTCTGTAATCCTAGCTACTCAGAAGACTGAGATCTGAGGACTGCAGTTCAAAACCATCCTGGGCAAGAAAATCTGTAAGACTATTATCTCCAATTAGCCCACAGGAAGTGGTGCTGTGGCCTAAACTGGTAGAGTGTTAGCCTTGAGCTAGAGCTCAGGGAAAGTGCCCAGGCCCTGAGTTCAAGCCCCATCACACACACACACACACACACACACACACACACACACACACACACGTGTATTCCTCTGTGTCTGGCTTTTAGTCTTACATGCTCACCCTTTTTAAAAAGTTAAATATTTGGAAAATACTCTGTATGGGCAGATTACATTGGCTTATGTATTTGTCAGCTGATGGACATTTGGGAGGCTTCTGCCTTAAGTTATTATGAAAAATGGTGTTAGGAGTATTCACATGCAAGATCTTCTGAAGACACATGTTTTCAGTTCTCTTGGAGATGCACATAAGTGAAATTTATGAATTGTAGCTCTATTATATGGCCCATGTTTTCAGTAAGGACTGGTATTGGCTGTAAATTGCACTTGTTTAAAACAATGAGAGATGAATCTTGTCCAAAAATTAGATACGTTCCGAGAGCATGGGTGAGGTGGAGGGAGGGGAGGGAGAGAGAGGGAGGTCATTCCAATCAAGATGCATTGCACATAGAAACTGATATGTTGAATTAATACTTTTTGTCATAACATAAAGAGAACCATAACCAGGGTTTAAGTGAACATAATATCTATTTTTATTATGAAAACATTAAACTTTTGACACTTCATGTGCTTTTAAAAATCTATTATCTTACTTAAACCTATTCAGCAAAAAATACCAATAAATTATATAAATCATAGTTCCAGTCTTTTTAAAACTAGGAACGTTTTATGGTCATCTAACAATGATAAAATCTGAGTTGCATGAGCTGTCAACGTATAATCTGTTAACTATTTGTTGAGCTTAAAGTAAAGAGAAAAACCAATGATGTTTCCCGTTTCGCATACCCATCCTCCTCTCCGCCGTGCCAGTCAGTGTTCAGGTCTTCACAGGTACAGAATGCAGCCCTACCAAGGGGCAAAGCTCCCGCTCCACACTGCCCCGTCCTGCTCATCTTGGGAGTCACGTCAGACGGGAGGCTGCGGATAGAATCAGGGCTGTCTTGCCTCTAAGGAAACTCCTCCCTTGAAAAGGAAGTCATCCGTGAAGAACTCAAATGCTGAATTTAGAAACAATGATTCCAAATGTGTTAGTATTACAAGTCACAAATTCTGAAAGGTAAACCAACAACCTAAGAAAGCAAACAGCATTGCCGACCACATGCCTTAGAATGGTATATTTCTGGTGTCTGATGATCCTGGCAAATTGTATTTGTGAAATTTCACAGAAATTTAAATAAAACATGTGTTCCACATAAAGTTAAGGGGTTTAGCATTTTCAACATGGGTGGCAACATTTAAAAAATACATCAAAAGTCTTATTAGTGAATGTTTCCACTTGTTTTCTAAATCTTTATTTTCGGTGGAAGGAAACAAAGCACTGTTTCAAACTCTGTCTTCAAAGTAACAAGACAACATCTACCATTCCTAGAGTTTAACGCTAGATACTATCCTGGTCCTTGATCTCTTCATTTTCTTCATCCTCATCTTCTTGGTCTCCAGATTCGAGTTCATCCTCTTCTTCAACCTAAAGGGAAAACAAAAGTTTAACATACAGCCCAGTACACATGATACATGTACACATGCTATGAACTTGTATTCTAGTAATATAGTAGACTCTGATCTCCTGCTCAAGGCTCATCTTCTTTCTCTGTTTGTCAGTACTAAGGGGGCCTTGCACTTGCAGGTGTTCTACCGCTTGTGCCACGCTCCCAGTTCCATTTTCTGTTTGTAATTTTTTGAGAGTGTCACTTTATGCTCAGGTACTCCTATTCCACTTCCCCGCGTCCCCGGGATGACAGGCACACACCATCGTGCCCAGTCACTGGCTGAGGTAGAGTGCTGCCCACCTCTTCACCCAGGAGGGCCTCAGACTTCGACCCCCTCACCCTGCCTTCCACGTAGCAGGGATTACAGCTTCGAGCCTCGGTGTCTAGCTTCCTGTCATTTTCCATGTGAATTTCACTGATGAATGGCTGTATCTCTCTATACACAAATCTGAATCAGACATGGATGGGTGTTCAAAGTCTGGTTATCACAAGAGCCATCAAGTCAAGTTACCTTCTGGTTCCCAGCCCAAGAGAGCGGCTCATTTACAAATGGTGAAAGTGAGTTAAGCTTACTGAAACAGTGGAGAAACACAGACAGTACCGTATTTATGAGCCCACACGCCTATCTGTAATTGCCACAGATTCTCTATGCTACATTAAATTTAAAAATATGCCTTCCATCAAACAGAACAGAAACTCTTGTGGAGTCATTTCAGTCTTACTGGATGGCCGAGGTCCTTGAGTTTGCTCTTCAGCGACAGTATTTTCTGGTCTTGATCAGCCAGCAGCACCAGGAGGTCATCTTGTTCTTTCTTAGAATCTGTGATTTCCGACTCTAGTTTGTCCCTCTCATTTTGTAAAATGGCAATTGTGCTGTTAGATGAATCCAGCTGCTCTTTAATGGCAGTCCTTTCCTCAGACAGAGCTTTATTTTCATTCTAGGAAAGAGAGGTGAAAGGTTTTTCCTTGTGGGGGGGGCAGTACTGATCTATACATAGTCTAGTAATCTAAAATTAGTACTTATGCTCCCAGAGGGTTTAACAAAGAGTTTCTTTCTACGAAAAACTGCTTTACTTATTCAATCTGAAGTATTTAGGGGTGGGAGTTGTGGGTGCACAGTTTTAAAACACATATCCAATAACGTGAAAATCTTTAGACTATTCAGCAAAGATGGTTATTGTAAAAACAGTACAGAATATCCAAAATTTAGTTTTTGAATATTATATATCTTACTTACAAGGCTAAAAAAAAGATCTTTTCAAACAATCAAGAGTACATAGAGATACAAAACACTATAGAAGACTAGTTTATATCTGAATTAAAACTCAACAGAAGGGGCTGGGGATATAGCCTAGTGGCAAGAGTGCCTGTCTCAGATACACGAGGCCCTAGGTTCGATTCCCCAGCACCACATATACAGAAAACGGCCAGAAGCAGCGCTGTGGCTCAAGTGGCAGAGTGCTAGCCTTGAGCGGGAAGAAGCCAGGGACAGTGCTCAGGCCCTGAGTCCAAGGCCCAGGACTGGCAAAAAAAAAAAAAAAAAAACTCAACAGAAAAAAAAAACCTCAATTTTATAAACAGAATCATTTCAAGTAAAACCTTTGTTTAAAAATGTTTTGACCAGGGCTGGGAATGTGGCTTTAGCAGTAGAGTGCTTGCCTAGCAAGCATGAGGCCCTGGGTTCGATTCGTCAGCACCACATACACAGAAAAAAAAAGCCGGAGGTGGCGTTGTGGCTCAAGTGGTAGAGTGCTAGCCTTGAGCAAAATGAAGCCAGGGACAGTGCTCAAGCCCTGAGTCCAAGCCCCAGGACTGCCCCCCCCCCAAAAAAAATCCATAATCCAAAAAGTGCGATTGTATATCATCTTCATTTTTCCATGTTTTAGAACTTTAAAAAAAAGTAAAAGTCATCTTATTCTTTTCTTTATGTTATTTATCCTGAAGTCTCTGTAGCACAATAGGCTAACAAATTTGATATTCCTATGTTTAATATTCCTGTGTTCTTCAGTCTTATTGGAAGTCTGCAGATGGTGTATTTCTAATTATTATTGCTATTGTGACTAGATGCTAAATTTTCAATGAATTTACTTTCACAGTACGCGTATATCACTGTGTGTGTGTGTGTGTGTGTGTGTAGTGATAAGAGATCTAACCTAGGTCCTTCCATACTAGTCAAGTGCTCTACTATGATACGGCACTCCTAATCCTATAAATTCCTGTTATATTCAATACCACTGTTTAAAATGGCATTTAAAAACTGTCTCTGTCATCTTTAGTAATCAAAATAAGGATGTACATGTGAAATCCAACTATATCTCCATCTGCTTTCTTTACAAACCTAAAGATCTGAGAGATTAAACAAAATAAAATCAAATTCTTGGACTTTATCTCATATTATGTACAATAAATAAAAGGTTAACAAAAAAAAACCAAGCCAACCTTTAGTTCTTTGGTCTCTTGTTGTAATGCAGATAGTCTTCCTTCTACATCAGTAGTTTTAGCAGCTATTACATTTTCACTCTCTCCTTGTACAGGAACTGATTTTGACTGAAAGTAGAATTTTTTTTTAATTCTTTAAAATTACAAATAATATAAACTCTCAAAGTAGTCATTTAATCTTCTTGCTGTTTTGAAATTTCATTTCCAATAAGAAACACAACAGGGGCTGGGGATATGGCCTAGTGGCAAGAGTGCTTGACTCCTATACGTGAAGCCCTTGGTTCAATTCCCCAGCACCACATATACAGAAAACGGCCAGAAGTGGCGCTGTGGCTCAAGTGGCAGAGTGCTAGCCTTGAGCACAAAGAAGCCAGGGACAGTGCTCAGGCCCTGAGTCCAAGCCCCAGGACTGGCCAAAAAAAAAAAAAAAAAAGAAAGAAACACAACATAACTCAGGGCGGTTCCAGCAGCCCTTCCACAGCTCCCAAGAGCAAGTGATTCCCTTGCAAAGACTTTCCTTCATAAGCTTCCCGTAAGTCCACACTACCGTGCCAAATAGATAAATGGGGCCAAATATGCCATTAATTCAAGAAACACAAGTATTTTCTGAAACGCTATAGGAGATGCTAGTAAATCAAAGTTTTACTGTTTCCCCTGGACCTTTTCTCTAGATAATACCAGAAGCAGGGGTCCAAACTCAACAAACAGCTAAAAACGTGCAAGTGGCTTTAGAACTGATAATAAGTAGAGTTTTGAGGTACACATTAGACAAGGCCTAGGTTATTTCAACAAGACTATTGACAGAAATATGAACACTAAAAGCAATTCTGGTGAGAATACAAAAAAATAGTTGTAAAGAAAGTTAGAGAGGGGCTAGGAATATGGCCTAGTGGCAAGAGTGCTTGCCTCGTATACATGAAACCCTAGGTTCCATTCCCCAGCACCACATATGTAGAAAACGGCCAGAAGTGGCGCTGTGGCTCAAGTGGCAGAGTGCTAGCCTTGAGCAAAAAGAAGCCAGGGACAGTGCTCAGGCCCTGAATTCAAGGCCCAGGACTAGCAAAAAAAAAACGAGAACAAAAAATAAGGGAATATGGCCTAGTGGCAAGAGTGCTTGCCTCGCATACATGAAGCCCTGAGTTCAATTCCTCAGCACCGTGTGTGTGTGTGTGTGTGTGTGTGTGTGTGTGTGTGTGTGTATAAAAGCCAGAAGTGGCGCTGTGGCTCAAGTGGTAGAGTGCTAGCCTTAAACAAAAAGAAGCCAGAGACAGTGCTCAGGCCCTGAATCCAAACCCCAGGACTGGCAAAAAAAAAAAAAAAAAAAAAACAAGAAAGTCAGAGAGACACACACACAATCATGGCGAAAATGGTGACAGAACTGTGAATGCTATGGTGCTTGCTTCTGGTGAGATGAGAAGGAAATGAAAAACATTTCTGGACAATTGAAGGAAAAGCAATCCTGGTATAAGATGCAAAGAACGTAGTGAAACCATGTTCTGCTGTTTGACAGACACAGTCGTATTTTACTTATATTTCTGGTAGTGACGGGGTTTGTCTTGCTGTCCTTAAGCTCACAACTGCTGCCCACTTCTCTGGATTGGTACACTCATGTTTAGTGGAGAATATTTTAAAGTGAAGTGTGTTTGGAGTGAAATACAACAGGAGGTAAACTGACAAAGGAATCAAAGGAATGGTTAAACAACAAGAAATCAGAAACTTGAAGATTTTGAAAATGCTCAGCCCACTTAGATTGTGTTCTGGAAAAAATCTCAAGGAGGGGCTGGGGATATGGTCTAGTGGCAAGAGTACCTGCCTCATATACATGAGGCCCTGGGTTCGATTCCCCAGCACCACATATACAGAAAATGGCCAGAAGTGGCGCTGTGGCTCAAGTGGCAGAGTGCTAGCCTTGAGCAAAAAGAAGCCAGGGACAGTGCCCAGGCCCTGAGTCCAAGCCCAGGACTGGCCAAAAAGAAAAAATCTCAAGGATATAAAGAACCATTTATACAGTGATTCATGGACCCAACGCAGCACAGGCCAGAATCTGAGATGAAGTGAGCCAAGAAGCATTTGCAGAGGATTTGATCTGATGGCTTAGACGTCTATGAATTGGATGGGACGCCAGAAGGGTTCTTGATAATGTCACACCAGCAGGAAGAGTCTCCGCTTGGACCAAAAGGGATAGACAAGGGGTGTAACCGCCGCACAGTGAGTCACTGAGGAGTCGTGCACCAGGGGCTCCCCTCTGTAACCCTAGCTGCTCAGGAGGCTGAGACCCGAGGAGGGCGGTTTGGAGTCAGTCCAGGCAGGACGCTCTGTGAGACGCTTCCCTCCAGTTCCCACCAGAAAGCCAGACGTGGCGCTGTGGGAGAGCACTAGCCTTGAGCCGTGAAGCTCAGGGACAGCACCCAGGCTCCGAGTTCAAGCCCCAGGACCAGAACAAAAATAAATAAGTAAATAAATAAACCATTAAGTAACTGAATAAATTGACCTGGGAGCCTAGGTACAAAATGGCTGCCACCGTGAGCAAGAAGCCTGTCTTACTAAGACTCAGGCAGTGAGCCATCAGAGAGACAGCGACTAACTGATAAATCCATTTCTTTTTATGGTCACTGAGAAATAACATACCACCTTGCACAGGAGAATTAACTTACAAATGCTTCTGTTTTCTGTAGTAAGTCATGCTTTTCTGTCTGTAGTCGTGTAATCTCTACAGACTGCGTTTAGCTGAGCCTTCAATGCTGCCACCTCCTAAGAGACAAAAAGAAATGAATTGTAACATTAAACACTTTCAATTTAATTAAGATGTCTATTAGCTGGGCACTGATGGCTCATGCATGTAATCCTAGATACTCAGGAGGCTGAGACCTGAGGCTCATGCTTTGAAGCCAGCTTGGGCAAACTGGATTTCCCAAACTGGAAATGCAGTTGTGGATAGAAGTGGTAGAACACTAGCTTTGGGCAAAAAAGCTCAAGGTCGGTGCCCAGGTTGAGTTCAAGCCCCACAAAAAAAAGCTGTCTATTTATAGAATGAGATTTTAAAAACCTTTCTTGACTGTACTCACTCTCTAAAATCGTAACTTTCAAGTTTTAGAATCTAATTCTAAATAACTACTCTTGAACTTTGGGTTCAAGAATAAAAGTTAAGCCAGGTGCAGGTGGCTCATGCCTGTAAGGCTAGCTATAACTGATATCTGAGTATAATGGTTCAAAGCCAGCCTGGGCAGGGAAAGAATAAGACACTAATCTCCAATTAACCACAAAAAGCCAGAAGTGGAGCCACTATGGCTCAAGTAGTAGAGGTCTACCCTTAAGGCAAACGAACTCAGGGACAGTGCCTAGGCCCTGCGTTCTAGCCCCAATACTGCTACCAAAAAAAAAAAAAAAAAACAAAGAACAAAATTTAAACACATTTGTTTACCTCTATTCCCTACTAAGAGAAAAACTAGAAAGGGAGAGAGAAGGAAGAAAGCTGGCACAGGAGAAACAGAACAAGTAAAGAACAGTAAGAACAGAGAAATTAAAAAACTCCAGTGGACATTGAGAAAGCAAGTACCCAATTCACAAGCATCTATAATTACCAAAGGACTGGAAACTAGTACCATTAATATGTCTCCAGACGTACATGTGAAAAAAATGGACTTTAAAAACCAAAGGAGGCTGGGAATGTGGCCTAGTGGTAGAGTGCTTGCCCAGCATGCATGAAGCCCTGGGTTCGATTCCTCAGCACCACATAAACAGAGAAAGCCAGAAGTGGCGCTGTGGCTCAAGTGGTAGAGTGCTTGTCTTGAGCAAAAGGAAGCGAGGGACAGTGCTCAGGCCCTGAGTTCAAGCCCCAAGACTGGGGGGGGGGGGGAATAAACACACAAACACACACACACACACACACACACACATATCTACAAATAATCTTGGTGAGATGCTGAAAACTGTTAAAACAACACCAATGAAAAACAAAGATAAGAAAAGCAAAATACCACTATACAATATATTTAAAACCCACTTTTAGACTTTTAGATTTTCAAATGTCTGTCAACTACTGTCTATCAACTACTATCGAAGTAGCTCTACATTATGACACTGTAGGACTGGGACTCTATTATAATTAAAACAAATAAGAACCCAAGTCAACCTGGAAAACTACCTGTTTTAATTCTGCAACTTGTTCAGAATCTCTAGCTGAGGCTGTTGCTGAAGACTGCTCATTCATGCCAGATGTTGGAGATTTCTAAGAGCAGAGAAATAAACAATGAAGTAAACTCAGTCTAAAGAAAAAGGAAAAAAACTAAAACAGTACTGTACATATATAAGTAACATGTTATTAGATGTTTCCCAAAATTTTGTGTCAACATTCTCATTTTAATATTTCAATATGACATATATTAACTACTGCTTTTCTATAGCTAAAAAAAAATCAAATAATTTATTAAGTCTAAGGACTTACCTGAGGTTAAGGAGAAAAAACATACAAACAGGGATGTATTGAACTTTCTGTGAATTAAAATACTATTTCACTTAAGTCTCTGAAATAGTCAATGCCATCATCATCACTTATTGGCAGGTCAAGAATTAAAATTGTTAATTCCTAGAATTGAAAAAAATGAAGAAACGAGTTTCAACAGACTTCCTAAGTTGCTTAAAATTCAGTTATTTAAACTAGGCACTAGTGGCTCACACCTGTAATCCTAGCTACTCAGGAGGCTGAGATTTGATTATCTCAGTTTGGAGTCCATCCAGGAAAAGTCTCTGAGACTCATTTCCAATTAAACACAAGAAGTTGGAAGTGAAGCTGTGGCTTCGGCGGTAGAGTACTAGCCTTTAGCAAAAGAGCTCAGGGTCAGCAACCGGGCCTAGAGTTCAGCCCCATTGTTGGCATGCGTGGGCGTGTGCACATGTGTGTGCGCACACGCACAGAGAAAACAATGATGGTCAAAGATAACACCCAGGGGGCTGGGGATATGGCCTAGTGGCAAGAGTGCTTGCCTCGTATACACGAAGCCCTGGGTTCGATTCCCCAGCACCACATATACAGAAAACGGCCAGAAGTGGTGCTGTGGCTCAAGTGGCAGAGTGCTAGCCTTGAGCAAAAAGAAGCTAGGGGACAGTGCTCAGGCCCTGAGTCCAAGGCCCAGGACTGGAAAAAAAAAAAAGATAATACCCAGGCTTGAGTTCAAGTCCCAGGAATGGCAAAAATAAAAATTCAATTATCAGCCAGGCACCGGTAGCTCATTCCTCTAATCCTAGCTACTCAGGAGACTGAGATCTAAGAACCCTGGCAGAAAGTCAGTGAGACTCTTATCTCCAATTGACCACCAGAAAAACCAGAAGTGGAGCTGTGGCTCAAAGTGGTAGAGAGCTAGCCTTGAGCAAAACAAGCTCAGGGGCAGCATCAAAGGCCCTGAGTTCAAGCCCTATAACTGGGAAAAAAAATTCAATTATCTAGGAAGCACTAAAACTTAGACTAATTCCAAAGCTTGTACCATAAAACTTTAATATATGATCCTGTAGTTTATGGGAGCTAGCAATACAATCAAACAAGATAATAAGAATCATTCTTGATCTTTTATTTAAATTTAACATCTACTTACCAAATTTTCAATCAAAGAGTCCTTTTCAGCCAACTGGCTTTGCAAAAGTTCCTGGTTACTTTTTAATTCTTCTATTTCTTCTCGCAACCTACTAATTTCTTCTGGCTGAATGCCATTCATCTGAGCTCCATCATTGTAAGAACCTTGGTGATGATTGTCTTTTCCTATTAAACAGGAACAAAATTGGAAAAGCCAGATTGGAACTTAGGTTTTTCCCTTTTTTATCTAGAAGGCTAAAATATTAGATTAGTATAGATGTAAGACTCAAATATACAACTTTCTTAGCTCATCCAATTCAGCAGCATTCCCGCCATGCATGCTTGTTTGTAAATTCCCGAATGTCTGAGACAGTGTGTAACTCACCTAAGCATCATTTTTAGCACCTGGTACCATATCTTGCATGTAAATGGGTCCCTGCTGGAACTGCTGATGTAAGTTCAAGCTAGAATGAGCTGAATGATTATGATCATTCAGCCGTATCAGAGAGGGTGGAAAAAACATTTATATGATCCTAGTTGATGTAATCTTTCTTCCAAAGTAGCAGAAATCCATTCCAGCTGATTTAAGTTAATGGAGACTGAAGAATTCCATGATGGGAGTAGAAAGTGCTTAGTATTGACTCGACATAGAATGCATTTATTAAAGTCATCTAGGCACCTTTAGCAAGCTTGGCCTAAGAGTTTCAGAGTGATCACAGGGCTTTTCTAGATCCGGTCTTAAAGGTTTCTGTGAGCCAATGGCTCATATCTGTAATCCTAGCTACTCAGGAGGCTGAGGTCTGAGGATCGCAGTTCAAAGCCAGCCCAGTGTAAGTGCCTTAGATTCTTTATCTCTAATTACTACCAAAAAGCTGGAAGTGGTGCTGTGGCTCAAATGGTAGAACACTAGCATTGAGCAAAACAGCTCAGGGGCAGTGCCTTGGCCCTGAGTTCAAGTCCCAGGACTGGCACATTCACACACACACACTCACTCACACACACACACACAATCAGAACAGGAAGTGTGAATGAGCCTCTTGCTTCCTCATCTCCACCCCCTCCTCCTCTCTCCTTTCAACTTCTTCTAGAGTGTAGCCCAACCTGATTGCCTCAATCATCTATGTGCCTTCCTCAAATCCTCCTAAGCCACAAGTGTCTCAATTTAAAAATTCCAACCACTGAGGTTCTCATCTTACTTAACTAATGGATTGACTTCCTCCTGTATCGACAAAGACAAAGTCAGGGCTTGACGAAAAGGAGCCATAAGTCGAGAAGTTCACAAGCAAGGTCCTCCACCACAATCTCAGGACACCTTAGCATCGTGATTGCAATCCAAGTTCATTTTACGTGCCTGTTTGATCCATATTATGGCAAAGATATTGAATTGCAATGCGCAAAAGAATGTGAAAATTGTAAATAAGCTAAAAAATGGAAATTGCATAGTGGTGTCCCTATTACAGTATGTGGGAATCTTTATTTTTAAATGGTTGTATAGTATGCTAAGTAAAAGTGTTTCACAATGATGAGATTGTATAGTATCTATTCTAATTCAGTAACTGAAAGAAATATCAACAAACTGACAACTACAGTAAATTCGGTGATTGCCAAACTGTATGCTTAATATAGACTGAGCTGGTGCCAGTGGCTTCTCCTTATAATTTTTGCTACTCAAAAGGTTGAGATCTGAGGATCACAGTTTGAATCCAAAATGAGACTCTTATCTCTAATTAACCACCACAAGAAAAAAAAAAAGCCAGAAGTGGACTGCCAGAAAACTAGAAGTGGCGCTGTAACTCAACATGGTAGAATCCTAGCCTTGAGCTGAGAAGCTCAAGGATCAGGGACAGCACCCAGGCCCAGAGTTCAAGCCCCACAATGGACAAAAAAAGAAAAAAATACTACGTAGTCTCTCTGCCTTTCAGGCCTTCCTATAAGAAAGCAGGGTTCCATCCAGATTCTCCTACTACTTTCTAGCTAATACTAATAAAAAAAAGTCCCTGCGAGGTTTACAACATAGATTACATCATTTGTTAAATCCAGTCCAGTGCCAAAATCTTTATTTTCTTCAGTGTCATTGTAATAAGGTTTTAGGACAAAATGGAAATGAGCCTGTGTTTAATCCCCCAAATAGAGCCAGAGTCTGTAGTCTTGTTTTCTTCTCAATAGTCTAGCCTTAAACCTTAAGAGAGTTCAAAAGATTATTTATTGTCATTATTCAACCATCCTTTCAAGGGCTAATGAAAATTAAATGACATTTAAAACTGCTTGTAATTCAGACTTTGAGGAGTTTAATGGCAAAATACAATGATCCATTGCTTTTTTATGTTCTCTGATCAGGCAGCGTTCATATGAGTATAGACAGTTTAAATGTCATTTTCAAAACTAATTATCCTGAGCCTTTACAAGAATAAAACTAGATATTTCATCCCATTTTTTATACAAGTATAAATTGAAATTTTTCTTTGAGAGAGCCAGTGATTTAAAGGGGGAATGAAATTAGCAGCCAGATAATCATAAACACCTAGACTCAGACTGGTCTTTTATTTTGCTTTTTATCCATGATATTTGGTTCTTTTAAATTTGTGTGATAATCTTCCCTTATATTTTTTATTTGCATTTCTACCAACTGCATACTTAGGCTGTCATTTCCCTTAGCTAATTTTACTAGACTTTGAGCTGGAAATTTGGCCTTCCTACATGCTTTTAAACATACTGTTTGTCTCAATTCTGGAGAAACTCCTAATGGAAAATTCCTCTAAGACGTTTGCCAAATAGGAAGGTTTTATAGCCTGAGAAGGCACTATCTCTATTTATGTAGTTAATACAATTTTGTTTCTAACATTAAGATAAAAAAAAATCCACCTCAAGTGTATCTGAATTATTCATACTTAATTTATATATGCACTGGGATTACACCAATTTTGAACTCCACAATTATGATTATGACAAACCAGTTGATTTCCATTATTGATACAACAACAGATGGTAATGGTTCAGGTTGAAATAAAAAGATTATTAAGCTAAGTATTTTAGCCTTCATTGGCTCCCTGATGCATAGAATTTGTCGGTGTGAACTAGAACCATAGCATTTCTGAACTAGAATTGTCCTTAGAGGATGCTTCATTTGACAAATAAGAGAGCAGAAAGCCCAGAGAGAATGCTGCTTGCCAGGGCTGTACAGCTAGGAGCAAAGCTAGGCCCTGGAGCCTCACGCCTGTTGTTTCTCAATTCATTGCTGATTCTACTACCATCTCTGTGTAAGATTTTTGAGGTACTCTTCTCTCTGATCACTGCCTGATGTTAGCCCCAATTATTCTAATCAGGTTCATATCTATTTATTTCTAGAACATATAGTTTCACCCTATTATAAATCTCACTTGGTTAAACCTTATATCTGGCTTTCTTTTAGGTTCATCTCAACTTACCTCTTTTCAATATTGAAGATTCCAAGATATACTTGGATCTATCTTTTCTCCTTTTTTTTTTTTTTTTTTGGAAAACTTCTCTACCAAGCAGTGCATCTTCAATTGTGCCCTTGTTACAGCAGAGCTGCTTTTGTGTTTCCTAAATCCAAACAAGATTTTTTTTGTTGTTGTTATTGTTGTTTTCTCTCCCATGAAGCCACATTGTTGCTTATTCATTTTAGTGGTGATTGTGCCAGCTGCTTTTGTTTGGGAAGATGTCAATTTCAACCACATGGCTCTCCCAGAAGCAAATCAGACATTGACACCTCTTTTCCCCCAAGCTTTGAATTCTCAGCAAATTCCCACTCAGGTGATGGCGTCATCATAGCCAAAGAGGGCACCAGCATTTCTATGGAGTGTCTTCTCACAGTCGGTCCCCATGAAGATGTCCATTGGTACAACTCAAAAGGACAACAGCTGGATGGCAGAGGCAAAGTAATTGTGTCAGGCTATAATGTATCAATGTATCGGACTCCTTCATATTCTTTATTCTCAGACACATGTAGTAAGAAAACTCAAAAAACATGATGCCAGGATGAATAGCTTAAAGCTTCTTTTTTTTTAACTTTATTATATGTTTAATTCTATTATGAACACAATTGTATACCTGTCTAGATATCTTCATGGGGGCAGGCGGGGACCAAATGATGACACAAAGATGACTTAAAGCAGATTCCATCAGGATGTTATAAGTTTATGTATCAACAATGAAGAGAGAATTAAAAACAGCTGATGGGCTGGGAATATGGCCTAGGGGCAAGAGTGCTTGCCTTGTATACATGAAGCCCTGGGTTTGATTCCCCAGCACCACATATAAAGAAGATGGCCAGAAGCAGCGCTGTGGCTCAAATGGCAGAGTGCTAGCCTTGAGCAAAAGAGAAGCCATCGACAGTGTTCAGGCCCTGAGTCCAAGGCCCAGGCCTGGCAAAGAAAAAAGAAAAAAAAAAAAAACAGCTGAAAGGCAGCATGTATGAGAGGTTGATGTTGCAGTGTTGGTATATCTGCTGTGGAATTCTAATGGCATGGACATGTCCTTTTCTCAGCCCAGGGTGTGACAGTGCTAGTAGTTGGGAAAGGCTGGGTGTGGGCCCCACTTCTTGTCTTCAGCTGGGACTGCGCGATGTCAGCCAGTGCACTCTGGCTCTTTTCCAGAAGCAAGTCTCCTCTATAAACAACATCTTCCAGACAGGTAGCAGTTTCGTGATTCTCTTCCTCTAGCTTGTACAAGCTAGCAGCCTGTAATGCAGCTGTGGATTCTTCACTGGGTAAGGAATCTATCAAAACATCAATGTCTTTTGCTGTCCGGGCAATCAGTGCAGCAAAAAGCAGAGCATATTCTTCTGTTGGGTTAGCTGGCTGGTCTTTGTTAATTGCTGATTGAATGTTATTAAATGAAGCTGGCAGACCACACTGTTACAATACTCCAATGGCATTACAAAACTGATCTGCAAGCGAGTTCACCGCGTCTTGGAGCTGCGTGAGGCGGTCCGCCATGTTGTTCCCACCAGCCAGCTTAAAGCTTCTTGAAAGGCCCCAGAATATTATACCTATCAAAAGGAACAAAGCAATTATTTAACCAGAAAGGGAAAAAATGTATTAAGGAATAGTTATAAATGTAAAAGGTCTTTCCAGGATGACAGTGAGTTATTTTCCTTCCTCGTTGGAAGTTTGGTTTCCTTCTTCATGGAAGTTAAATGAGGGCAGCAATGTACAGTTGTACAGTCAGCATACTGTTCAGGGCCAGAGGTGTCAGCCGCATGTGTATGTACATCAAAGAGGGATTTGGCTGGACTTTAAAAAAGAAAAAAAAATCCAGGTGCTGGTGGCTCATGCCTATAATCCTAGCTATTCAGGAGGCTGAGATCTGAGGGTCACAGTTTGAAGCCATTCTAGGCAGGAAAGTTGATGAAACTCCTATCTCCAATTAACCACCAGAAAACCAGAAATGGCACTGTGGCTCAAAGTGGTAGACCACCAGCCATGAGGAAAAATACTCATGGACAGCACTGAGCCCCCAAGTTCAAGCCCCGCACCCGACCCAACAAAAGAAGTGTAATAGGTTCTAAAAGTCCTTCCAGCTCATGTGTACACGTGTGTGCCTCTGTGTGTATGTGTGTGTGTGGGGGGGGGTTGTATGTGTCTATTGGTACTAGGGCGCACACTTTCGTTTGGCTTTTTTGCTCAAGGCTACCTACCACTTCAGCCCTTGAGCCACAGCTCCAGTTCCAGCTTCTTGCTGGTTAAATGGAGATTAAGAGTCTCATATACTTTCCTGCCTGGGTTGGCTTCCAGCCAGAATCCTCAGATCTCAGCCCCCTGCGTAGCTGGGGTTACAGGTATGAGACACAAGGACCTAGCTGCTCATTTCTTTTCTATTCCATACTTTACTTGAAAACAGGGAAGTTTCTCTTCAATTTTTTTTATTCCTCAGTCTTAAAAATTACATGAACATGATAATAAACTAAGATTTACTTTTTGATAGGTTTTAATTTTATTATATTTGTGGAACTGTGCATTAGTAATCAATACTAGAACGATGTTTATAATGAGTACTTAAACTATAATGTCCCTAAAAAGGAGTTGCCATGAAAAGCCAGAGGTGAAAATTCAATTCTGGGATCTCTACAAACTGAACACCCTGGAAAAAGCCACCTTATTTTTTTTTGGGGGGGGGTGGTCCTGGGGCTTGAACTCAGGGCTTGGGCACTGTCCCTGAGCTTCTTTTGCTCAGAGCTAGCACTCTATCACTTGAGCCACAGTGCCATTTCCAGCTTTTTCTGTGTATGTGGTACTGAGGAATGGAAACAAGGACTTCATGCATGCTAGGCAAGCACTCTACTACTAAGCCACATTCCCAGCCACCACTATAATTTTTGTTTGTTGGTTTTCTGGCAGTGTTTTGCTAGAAAGAGCCTAGCCCCTTGAAATATAAAGGATGTCAGTTATTCATATTATCTTGGAAACTACTAGAGGAGGTAATTAGTAATTCCTTCTTTGGTATTCATACACGAAGGATAAGAGATGTCACACAGCTCCTAGCATGCATGAGAAAACTAAGGGGCAGCACCAAGGCCCTGAGTTCAAGTCTCAGGACTGGCACATGGAAAAAGAAAATGTATCAATCCATTTAAATAAGATTCCCTAGAATGGTGCCCAGAATGTGTATTTCAAACATTATTTGGAGTTCCACATTTGAACCTACCACACTAGCACCCCCTTTCTCTCCCTTCTGTAGGATAGCCTGAAGAAACACATCTGAGACTTGAATTATTCAGTGTGACCATTGTAGACTGCTGCATAAACAAAGCCTTACATTAGGACAAAACCTGCCAAGCTCAATGGCAGTTCATTTTCCTGGGTGTTTTGTGGTTTTTGTTTTTTTTTTTAACTTTGAAAACCACTAACATCGATCATTGGTGCTTTCAGCAACAGCCCTGGAAAATTGTATTAAGTTTTATGAATCTCAAGTGCAAGGACTTTGAAGAGCATGTCAGTCTAGAGTAAGTAAGGTTCATAAATCTTGAGCTATTATCCGCAAGTGAGCTGGAGTTTCCATGATGGTCATTGCACCCTGGTTGATTAATGGAGTCTATGGAGTTCTTTGATTCAAGGAGCATCCTTTCATAGCTCTGAGTTCAGAGAACAGAAACTTATAGGATAATGGCTGTGGTTATAGCTACATATTTTCTCCTTTTTTGCATTAATGAAGTGATAGCTACTAAAAAATAAATCTAGCTTGAATTTAGCTCAATTTTGATGGGCACAGTCCAGAGTACATATTAATGTGTCCATCCCTAAAATAATTCAGACCCATAGACCCTTGATGAAAGCTTTCTCTTTCCTTTTTTTTGGGGGGGGGCAGTCCTGGGCAGTGTCTCTTTCCTTTTTTTGGGGGGGGGCAGTCCTGGGCAGTGTCCCTAAGCTTCTGTGCTCAAGGCTAACATTCCACTACTTATGACACAGCTCCACTTCTGGATTTTTGTGGTTAATTGGAGATTAGAGTCTCACAGAGGGCTGGAAATGTGGTTTAGCTGTAGAGTGCTTGCCTGGCATGCATGAAGCCCTGGGTTTGATTCCTCGGCACCACATAAACAGAAAAGGCTGGAAGTGGCACTGTGGTTCAAGTGGTAGAGTGCTAGCCTTGAGCAAAAAGAAACCAGGGACAGGCTCCAGGACTAGCAAAGAAAGAAAAAAAAAAGTGCATTGTGAAAAGTGAGCAAGCCAACACAGTCACAACTAAATAAAAGTAATAGAAATTATAACCCATCACTCCAGAAATGACCATTGTTTCATATTTCTGAAGTATGGTATATGCTTTATATTTCTAGAGTGTATCTTAGTATCTTTACAGGCAGAAGTTGTGGTATACACATATATGTGAAAAAAATGTTTTAGAGATTACTCATTGAGTATCAAGTACTGCTTAGACACACCTGTCTCCATGACTTTTTTTTAATTAGTCATGAGGCTTGAACTCAGGGCCTGGGGCTGGGCACTGTCCCTGAGCTCTTTTTCTCAAGGCTAATGCTCAGCCACAGTACCACTTCTGATTTTCTGTTGGTTAGCTGGAAATAATAGTCTCAAAGACTTTCCTGCCCAGGCTGGCTTCGAACCATGATCCTCATATCTCAGCGTCCTGAATAGCGAGGATTACAAAGCCACCAGCACCCAGCCTGAAACACTTTTTATATCTAGCAATAAAAAGGAAATGATGACATTTATTAGTGTCACAAAGGAAGATCTTGATTTTTTAAAAAATTCCAAGCTAATTAAATTCTGGCAGTAGATGTAACGTGTGTGTGTGTGTGTGCATGTGTGGTTTAAACAGTGGAATCTAACCAATGCATTAAATGGCTTTTATAAAAAAAGTGAGACACTGAAGAGGCCATTTGCATGTTAATTGATTTTTTATGCATATATATATCTTTTAATTCTGTTGGATTTATCAGGTGGAAAATGGCTGGTTTCTGATCACTTTCTAAACAACACCAACGTAGCCTTTGGCGATCGCGGGCTGTACACATGTTTTGTCACCTCTCCCGTGCATGCCTCCTACTCTGTCACCCTCCATGTGATCTTCACCTCCGGAGACATGACCATCTACTACATGATCGTTTGCCTCATCACCTTCACCATCACGCTCATCCTGAACGTCACACGGCTGTGTATGATGAGCAGCCATCTCCGCAAGACCGAGAAGGCCATCAATGAGTTCTTCAGAACTGAAGGGGCCGAGAAACTCCAGAAGGCCTTTGAGATCGCCAAGCGTATCCCCATCATCACTTCCGCCAAGGCTCTGGAGCTCGCCAAAGTCACTCAGTTCAAGACCATGGAGTTTGCTCGGTATATCGAAGAGCTGGCCAGAAGCGTGCCCCTCCTGCCTCTGATTCTCAATTGCCGGGCATTTGTGGAGGAGATGTTTGAAGCCGTGGGAGTGGATGATCCTGATGATGTGGGGGAAAGAATGAAGGAGAGACCTGCCTTGGATGCCCAAGGGGGCATCTATGTGATCAACCCAGAGATGGGGCGGAGTACCTTCCCGGGAGGAGATTCGGATGATGGCTCTCAACGAACAAGGCCAAGAAATAGCAGTCCAGGTGTCCGTCCATCTCCAGTCAGAGACCAAAAGTATCGGCACGGATTCTCAAGACAGCAGCCACCCTGATGAAACAGGGTCTGTGGAATCCAGCTCGAACCACAAAGACGGACAGACGAACACTCCCAGCTGTGAGGCCACTTGCTACCAACCACAGCGGCTCAGGAAAGAACCTGCTTCTCAAAGTAACTTTTCTTTTTCACCAAAAGATGACTGGGATTTTCCCCTCAAATAGGAAGCACATCAGAGTATGAATTGCCAAAAATCTTCATAAAACTGTGGCATCCTTTCTGACATTTCTTTGTCATTTTCCCTGAGCTTCCTTAAGCAACACATGTTAAAGATTTAAAGGCATCCAAGCAATAAACAGGTTGGGGGAGAAAAAGGCACAATTATCCTGCTCAGAGGTAATTTACCCTTCTGTTGACATGTGAGCTTTTCCCATCAGTAAGATGAAAGATTTGAATTTGATGAGATCTAAAGTTAGTTTCCTTGCCCATAACTTCTTACCTTTAAACTTTATATAACCATCTTCAGCACATCTCTTGAGTAAACTTTTCCCTAGAGTTTTAGTCCCTTGTTGTGGAAAAGACCAAACTGAGACTTTGTTCTGTGTTCTAATTTAATCTACATCCATGTATAGCACACAGAGGTATAGATACTTTTTCAGTGGTCTGCCACCTTAAATCTTCTTGGTGGAGCACATGACTGTGTTATATGTCAGCTCCTCTGCCTGTGATGAATAATGGATTTTGATATTCTATTAATACTTTCTCAGACTTGTCCTTAAAAAAAAATACTGGACTCTACAAGTGGGTTGTGTGTTTAGGATCCTGTTCTAGGATAAATCCCATATTCCTTTTCAGACTTCTATCGACACTCTTGCCCTCCTTGGTCTTAAAATGGTGCTAAAGGTTGCATGCCTGTGTCTTTGCTTGTTTTCTTTATACGTTGATGGTTTGAGTGGGCTCCCAAAGCGGAATTTTGAGGTAGGACTGCTTTTGTGGGCTCCCTGGGAAGCACTTACCTGAACTAAGGTTAGACGAATGTGTTTGGCCTATTATTGTGTTAAAGTACACACATGAATCACTTAGACATAAAGGAGGAGAAAAATGATGGATGAGACCACCCCGTTCCGCTCTGTGCAATAAACACCTCAGGTGGCATTATTTGCCTGCCTGAGATCTGATATCATAGAATTTTAAATACTCTCCAGGAAGCTTGGTGCCATGAAAGTTTAAGAGCTCGGCTGTGGGGCTCCATTTGGCACTTCATGTGGCTTCATTAGGTTCCTGGTTATGGAAGCATTACTTGAACCTGTGTGTCTCATTGTCAAGACTCACCAGAAGTGATACCAGTGAGCTTCCACAGCCAGATGATAATGCTGCCTTCTCTGTCTCAGGCTCTTTCCATGGAAACCTCCAGCGACAAACAAAAGCTACCAATCGTTTTCGCCACAGCTTGCCTTGGCTCCTAGACATCTATTTCTGTAAGGAAAATCGTTTTCATACACATGGTTATGAGAACAAGGGCTCTTTAGCATATCTTAGAGCATAGGACACTTTATTTCCCTCTCCACCATGTTTCTCTGATAATAATGAGAAATCGTTAAAATACCTTGTGGAAGGGTAGTCTCCTGAATGTTCCTCAGATCTTCAGTTACTGAACTCCATTCCTGCCCTAATCTAGCAGGTTTGAGGTCATTTCTTGGGGCCTATTAACAGGAAAGGTTTTTACTTCTTGTGTTCTCAGAAGGGGTGTCAGTGTTTAGAACCCTAAGGTGGAACACAGATAATGATCCAAGTGCTAGAAAACAGTGCTGTCATAAAAACAAAATACTGAAAACAATCTATAAGCTTGCACAAATAGTATTGCATTTAAAGTTAAGTGTAGGCTGCTCCACTGTATCCTGCATATAAGTTATTTTAGAAACATAATTGTAGGTGCTAGGTATGGTGGTACATGCTGATAATCTTAGTACTTAGAAAGAGTAGGTTCAAGGTCAGCCTGAGCAGACTATTTGTCTCAATCAAAGGGGAAGTTGATGGGAATATTACTCAATATTAGAGTGCTCTCCTGTTATGCTTAAGGCCCTAGGTTCAAGCATCAGAACCAACAAAAATATGTATATAATTTATGGTCAGTCTTCCAGGTTACAGTGCCACTAAGTAAGTTAGAATTAAGTAGGTGTTGGTTGTTACTTTGTAAAGGTAGTCTTTGGTTGTTGTTCATTTGTTTGTTCTTTTGTACCAGTACTGGGGCTTGGACTCAGGACCTGGGTGCTGTCTTTGAGCTTTTGTGCTCAAGGCTGGCCCTCTACCACTTGAGCCACAGCTCCATTTCTAGCTTTTTGGTGGTTAATTACATGTAAGAGACTCCCAGGTGTTCCTGCCCAGTCTGGCTTTGAACCTCAATCCTCAGATCTCAGCCTCCTGGGTAGCTAGGATTACAGGCACAAGCTACCAGCACCTAGCTATAAAGCTAGTTTTTTAGAAAGGGGGGGAGAACCACCACCACTTTAGTAACATTTAACCCGTTCTCTTCATATGTATCTAGCAGTTTCATCTTCTTGTAAGAGCCTTGATCTTTGAACTTGACCTCTGAATTAGTCTTTTGACAATAACTGCTGTAATTATATTTTTACCTTGCTGAATTTTATAATAAACAAATGCCTGCTCCCAACAAAATGTATTTAGAATAAGTCTTTTATCTCATACATAAATTTTGCATTTTTGCAGGACCATCCTTAAGTGAAATAGTTTTGTGAAATAAATTTCCCCAAAATTGACACTTAAATATCTTCCTATCTGTATAGATTGCTTATACACAGACTCTTTGAGTTGATCTCCTAACACTGCTTATGGTCAGTTTGATAACTGCCTGTCCTCAGAGGTGCATCTATTATAATGGGTTAATTCTTTGTTTTCCGTTCCCCCTTTTTATTGAGGGGGGGAAGGGGACCAGGACTTGAACTCAGTACTTGATGCTTTCACTCACTGGCTAGCACTCTACCAACTGAGCCACATCTCCAAGCCCCTTCTTCTTTACTCTTTCTTCCTCTCCTTCCCTCTCATTCTTTCCTGACAGGGTCTTATTGTGTAGGCCAAACTGGCCTTGAATTCAAGATCCTCCCATCACAGCCTTCCAAATGCTAGAACTACTGATGTTCTCCACTCTATCTGGTTTTAGAGCTTACTTCTTGAGTCAGGCCCCCTGAGGTTTCTATTTCCTACTCACCACTTTCATATAAGCTTTCAAAAGTACTAACCTGAGGGCTGGGAAGGTGGCTTAGAGGTACAATGCTTGCCTAGCGTGCATAAATCCCTGGGTTCAATTCCTCAGCACCACATACACTGAAAAAACCAGAAGTGGTGTTTTGGCTCAAGAGGTAGAGTACTAGCTTTGAGCACCCAGGGACAGTGCTCAGTCCCTGAGTTCAAGCTCCAGGACTGGCAAAAAGAAAAAAGGAAGCTAGCTGCACAGGTGTGGTGCAGGAATTCCTGAACCTCCTCCTAGGGCAGATCACATTGGGAAAACCACTGGAGCAGTCACAAGCAGTGCCATACAGCACAGGAGGAACCTGGCATCCAGAGAGAGCCTACCAGCCTTCTCTTGGAGGCCCCGGGGGCTGGGGGCAGGAGGGGAGCAGTGTGGCAGCTATGGGAATGGCTCTTCTAATAGTGGTGAGACTTGCGTAGACACACTGGCAGCCTAGAGAGACTGGGAGTCACGGAACAGGAAGTGGAGAGACAATCAGAGGGTAGCCATACCACAAAACATGCAGCGCATACATTCCAGAATTCATAGTTGTTTTGCTCAAGGTTAGCAATCTACCACTCAAGCCATAACTCTACTTCTAGTGCTTTTGTCAATAGGTGGAGATAAGAGCCTCGTGAAATGTTCTGTCTGGGTTGGCTTTGAACGGCAATCCTCAAATCTCACTCTCCTGAAGTAACTAGGATTACAGGTGTGAGTCACTGGCTCAACACTTCCTAGTAGATACAATTCCATTTCCAGTCCTGTCACCACACTGCCTGTTCTGGTAACGACAGCGCTGTTCTAGCCATGGTGTGAGCTAGTGATCCCGGCCTAGCAGCCACATTATACTCCATTCAAGGATGACATCAGCAGGCTAGAATATTTCTTTGAATAGATACCACCCAGGTAGAGGCAATTAAGACACGTGGAGAGGAAGAGGCTGAGCTGGAATCTGTCAGTCCCTTGAATTCTGAAGATCATGAGATCAGAAATAGACAGCAACTAGTAGCACGGCATTCTAGAATGCCCTAGGGAAGACCACAGGAGCTCCCTGAGGAAGGAAGCTCATGTACATGAACAGAGTAATTGTGTGAGATGGGGATCCATTGACCCCCTGAAAGACGAGACGGCCCGGCTCATCGTTATCCATGGAGTTTGAAACTTCCAGAACACAAAATCTGCCCATGCCTGGCAGCAGCAGTTTTCTCCAGGGAATGGTAAGATCTGATCGCAGTCATCGTTCTGAAACAGGTGAGTGAAGAGCTTCCTAAGGAAGCTTGGCTAATTCCCCAGCTAGTGGGAAGGGAGCCCCAAAACTAGAGAGGGAAAGCTGGGGGTCTGGCTTATCACACTGGCCAGAGTTCACAGCAGGCCTCCTGTCTGAACTTCAGCATCACATAGCAACCTGATACTTTGGCTGAATCCAACTCAACCTACATACCAACCTACCAGTGTGCCTGCCCTCCCCTCTCTCTGTGTCTGTCTCTGCCTATCTCTGTTTCTGTCTCTGTCTCTCTCTCTCCCGCCCCCCTACATATTCCTGGCACTGTGATTCTTCCAGTGATGACCAAACTTGGAGAAAGAGTAAGAGATGGCTATGCCAGCCACATGCCCAGTCTAGACTGGAAACCTATTTTTTACATGGGAACAAATTCTCAAGCTCAGAATTGGCCACAGGCAATTTTTGGAATATTCTGGAATTACAGAAAACTCAATGGTTGCTTATTTGGCCCACTAACAATATGAATATCAGGAATATCAAGTTAGGTTTGCGGGCGGCGGGGAGGAGGTGTTTGTTTGCTTGGTCCTGACGTTTGAACTGTCCCTAGCTTTTTAGTTGAAGTAAAGGTGATGTACAAAGGGGTTACAGTTACATAAGTAATGACTACATTTCTTTTCGAACAGTATTGCCCCCTCCCTCATTTTCACCTACTTACACACACACACACACACACACACACACACACACACACATCTCTCCTCTCCCTATTTCTATGGAGTTCATTGGAGATGGGAGTTTCGCAGACTTTCCTGCCTAGTCTGACTTGGAAGTGCTGTTCTCAGATCTCAGCCTCCTGAGTAGCTAGGATGACAGGTGTGAGCACCAGCACTCCACTTCACGCTGTTTTAAGAATGACATGTCTTCACATCTCAACCCTTAGCATCAGGAAAACCTTCACTGTAAATAAACCTGGTTAACCTGTGAGAACTTTCAATCATAGCACCCAGTGCTTTGGACAGAAGATGAATTCACTTGGTGTGTCCTGGTCATTATTGTGATAAATTCAGAAACACTGTAAAGGGAGCTCAAACTCAGCTCCAGAATCCACAGAAGAAAATGTAGGGAGACACTGAAGAAACAGCAAACGTCGTGCAACTTTTTACTGAGATCGTGAATGTAGGGTACTTCTGTATATTCTGTGTGAACCATGACCTACATGTTTGTGCTATGTACTTCCCACATCTGTCATCCTGTATATTTCTTGTAAACAGATGATGTATTTTATTTTATGTCTATGACTGAACCCATCACTCAAAAGAAAAAATCATATCTAATGACCTTATGTCTGTTTCAATTTGTCTTGACTCTATCCAGATGATTTATCTATAAGGCACCAACATCCTATAAGATCACTTTAATCACATGAGGGATTTTCCAATACCATGTTTCACAAGCATGCTGTCTAGTTCTATTCCCATTGGTGGGGGTATGGGAGGGATGGGGAGGACTGGGAGGATCTCTGCAGTAAATCAGCAAATGAGTGTCCCCTAGCCTTTCCTGATGATGAAATGAACAAGAGAGGCAGGATTTGGGCCTACATTAGGTCTAACAGGCACAAAAGCCCCTTATTTTTTTATATTAATAGTAAAAAATTACAAAACAATGGCAGCTGTTACCTGCTCCCTTTAGTTCTTTCTGGGAGAACAGAAGTGGTCACCTCTAGCACCCTCAAACCCTTAGGCAACCAGCTCAGAGGGAGGTCCCTTAGTATTCTAAACTATGGAGATTTCTCTGGGTCTACAATGGGTGAGCTTGGGGCTTCCTTTTAGATAAGCTTCCCATCTTAAAGTCTCTAGCCTTTACAGAGGGTTGCTAAGTTTTTACCATTTCAAAGGAGTGGGGAGGACACTATTACTCATTAAAGAATTAAAGGGCAGGAAAGTATTTAAGGTAAACAGTATAGTTTATTTGGAAGTGAAAGGAAAGCATTGAAAGAAAGAGAACTGGTGGCTCCAGCCTGTAGTCTTTGCAGAGGCTGAGACCTGAGGATCCCAGTTAAAAGCCAGCCAGGGCAGGAAAGTCCATGAGACTCTTATCTCCAAGGAACCAAGAGAACACTGGAAGTGGTGCTGTGACTGTAGTAGTAGAACAGTTAGTCTTGATCTGAAGAGCTCAGGGACAGCGTCCAGGTCCAGAATTCAAGTCCCACAATAGGCAAGAAAAAGGGAGGGAGGGAGGGAGAGAGAGAGAGAGAGAAAGAGAGAAAGAAAAAGAAAGACAGATAGAGACAGACAGACAGACAGACAGAAAGAGAGAGAGAGACAGACCCACCACCGGGAGAGCAGACTGAAGGGGAGTTAAAAGTCCTTTATATCTTCACTAATTAATAGTCCAGGTTGGTTGCATCTCTTGGTCTCTTCAACGTGGGCTCAGGAGAATTGGCTCAAGAACTTGACCTACAAGGAATTCTGTTTGGGGAACACTCATAAGTATTCTTTAAAAATTTGTATTAACACATACTAGTTGTGCAAAATAATGGTTACATTATGACACTTTATGCATGTATAGAAAGAATGCTGATCATATGTACTCCTCTCCATTACCCATACTATTTATTTTGTGCCATTTAAATCTTGAAATGTAAGTGGTAGGCTACAATGAGCATTCTCTCTCTCCCTCCCTTCCTCCCTCACTGTCTCTCTGTCTCTCTCTGTGTGTGTGTGTGTGTGTGTGTGTGTGTGTGTGTTTGCATGGCTACATTCTAATACCATGAATAATTCTTTAACTAGAAAGAGTGAAATACAATAAGAAATTGTTCAACAGAATAAAGTAGAGCAAGCTTTCCTTCACTTGTGTGCAGGTGTGTAAGTGTGCACGTGATTACTGCATGAAACATTTTGGGTGCTGTTTTTTATGCCTGTCCAGGGCCTGGCTGAGGTCCCTGAGCCTTTTTGCTCAACGCTGGTGCTCTACCACTTGAACCACAGCACCACCTCTGCTTTTTTACTAATTGGACGTAAGAGTCTCATGGACTTTCCTGCCTCAGCCTTCTGAGGCTAGGATTACAGGCATGAGGCACTGGTGCCCGGCACTCACCTTTAGATTTGGTGTCAGTGGATCCTTCTCAGGGAATGTCGCAGTCCTCCTCGGCTCTGTTCCTATCCTGTTGTCTAAGCCAAACCCTTTCACTCCTGTGTGTTCAACGTTCCCTGAGGTTAGGGAACTGACTTGCCTGCCATGTGCCTCCTTTTAGTGAACACTATAATTGGTTCTACTCCTCACCATTGCTTCATTTCACTAACTAAACTAACTGAGACCCAAACATAGGAGATGTGTCCCTTTTTGGACTGCACACAGCTAACCTGTGTTTTATTTCATCTGAAGTTAACATTCCTTACCTTGTTGAGGCCTCTTCATTTTCCCATATTCCTTCCCTCTCACCTCGCATTTCCTTGCACAGAGGTAAGAAACATTTTGGAATGATAAACAATGAATTTTGAGTCATTCTCAGAAAAGTTCTCAGGAGACAATTACCTCCAAGTAACTGGAAATGACATTGTAGCTCAAAGGGGTATCTTTGAGCAGAAGAGCTCAGGGACAGTGCCCCCAGGCCTTGAGTACAAGACCCACAACTGACCAAAACAAAAAAAAAGAGGCTGGGGATATAGCCTAGTGGCAAGCGTGCCTTCCTCGGATACACGAGGCCCTAGGTTCGATTCCCCAGCACCACATATACAGAAAACGGCCAGAAGAGGCGCTGTGGCTCAAGTGGCAGAGTGCTAGCCTTGAGCGGGAAGAAGCCAGGGACAGTGCTCAGGCCCTGAGTCCAAGGCCCAGGACTGGCCAAAAAAAAAAAAAGAAAAAAAAGAAAAAAAAAAGTAAAATACTTAAGGTGAGTGGCTGGGCCCTAATATCAACATACAGGACAGGAACTAATATATATATTTAAAAAAAAAAAAGGAACAATAAATGAAAAGGAAGGTGAAGAATAGAGGAGCCAACTAAAGATTTTTAAATTCATGACCCACAACTGTAATCCTACCTGCTAAGATTGCTGAAATCTGAGGATCGTGGTTCGAAGCCAGCTTGAGCAGGAAAATGTGTAAGACTTGTTTTAATGAGTACCAGTCTGGGCTTGAACTTGCTGTTTTTTGCTCATGGCGAGAGCTCTACAACTTCCTGCCTCTTGGCAGTTTTACTTTTTGAGAGAAGAGACTCATGGACTTTCCTGCCCAGGCTGGCTTCGAACCACGATCCTCAGATTTCAAGTCTCTCTGTAGTACCCGGGGCTTCCCATGGACTCATGTCTCCTATTAACCACAAAAAAACAAAATACAGAAAGATAGAAGTTGAGCTTTGGTTAAAAAAAAATAGAGCCTGCCAGCAATGTTGAAAACAAAACTCAAAAAAACTAAGGCCAAGTGGCTATGCACTGGGTTCAAGTCCTAGAACTTACACACAAACACACACACAAACACACACACACACACACACACACACATTAAGACAGACAAAGTGGCTATGGCCTGAGTTCAAGCCCTAGAACATCCAACAATACAATTAAAAAGAAAACAAATGTTGATGGCCTGGGGATATGGCTTAGTGGTAGAGTGCTTGCCTCTTATACATGAAGCCCTGGGTGCAATTCCCCAGCACCATATATATAGAAAAAGCCAAAGTGGTGCTGTGGCACAAGTGGAGGAGTACTAGCCTTGAGCAAAAAGAAGAAAGGGACACTATTCAGGACCTGAGTTCAAGCTCCAGGACTGGCCAAAAAAAAATGTTCAGCTATGGCTCAAGGTGTGAGGTCTGCTCTAAAGAGAGAGAAACAGAGAAAGACAGAGACACACAGAGAGAGAGAGAGACAGAGAAAGAGAAACGTCAAGGAGAGTGGCTAGGCAATGAGTAAAAAGCCATAAAACTGCACTAACAATAAAAAACCTCAAGAACAAAAACTGAAAAGGAAGGCAAAGAAGAGCCAATTAAAGTTTTAAAGATAGAGACATCTGTAATGTAAGCTGCTCCTTGTAGATGAAATCTGAGGATCACGGTTTGAAGCCAGCCTGGGCAGGAAAGTCCATGAGACTCATTTTTGTGCATGCCAGGGGTGGGATTGAACTTGTGGTGTTCTACTCAAGACTAGGCTCTACTCTCTGCCTATTGGTGGTTAATTGAGATGAGTCTCATGGACTTTCCTGCCCAGGCTGGTTTCAAACCGCAATCCTCAGATTTTTGGACACTGTGTAAGTGCCCTAGGCTTCTCAAGGACACTTATCTCCTATCAACCACCAGAAAGAAAGAGAGGAAAGAAATAAAAGAAAGAAAGAAAGAAAGAAAGAAAGAAAGAAAGAAAGAAAGAAAGAAAGAAAGAAAGAAAGAAAGAAAGAAAGAGAAAGAAAGACAGAGAGAGAAGAAAGGCAGAAATAAAGAGAAGAAAAACAGAAAGACAGAAAGAAAGAAAGACAGAAAGACAAAAAGAAAGACAGAAAGAAAGAAAGAAAGAAAGAAAGAAAGAAAGAAGAAGAAAGAAAGAAAAGAAAGAAAGAAAGAAAGAAAGAAAGAAAAAGAAAGGAAGGAAGGGTGCCTATCTTTTTTTTTTTGGCCAGTCCTGGGGCTTGGACTCAGGGCCTGAGCACTGTCCCTGGCTTCTTCTTGCTCAAGGCTAGCACTCTGCCACTTGAGCCACAGCGCCACTTCTGGCCATTTTCTGTATATGTGGTGCTGGGGAATCGAACCCAGGGACTCATGTATACGAGGCAAGCACTCTTGCCACTAGGCAATATCCCCAGCCATGGAAGGAAGGAAGGAAGGAAGGAAGGAAGGAAGGAAGGAAGGAAGGAAGGAAGGAAGGAAGGAAGGAAGGAAGGAAGGGAAAGAGACAGAGAGAGAAAGAGTAAAGAAGGAAAGAGAAATAGAAAGAGAAAGAAAAGAGAAATGGAGAGACAGAAAGAGAGGAAGAAAGATGAAAGAGAAAGGGAACAAAAGAAAAAGAGAAAGAAGAAAGAAAGTAGAAAAGAAAGAAAGAACGAAATGAGAGAAAGAAAGTAAGGCAAACAGTCAGAAGTTGAGCTGTGACTCAAGTAGTAGAGCCTGCTAGACTTGTGGGGGTAAAAAAGAAACCGAGACAAAGTAGCCATGCCCTGAGTTCAAGCCCCATAGCTTTCACCAAAAAAAAAGAGAGAAAGAAAGAAAGAGAGAGAGAGAGAGAATGCAAAGAAAGAAAAAGAAACAGTATCATGGGAGTGGCTCAGGTCTGTACTCAGAGCAAACTGCAATCCTCAGATTTTAGGACCCTGTGTGTAGTGCCCTTGGCTACCCATGGACTCTTTTCTCCTCGTAGCCACCAAGAAAAAAGAAAAAGGACTGAAGTTGATCTCTGGCTCAAGTAGGAGAGCTTGCTAGAGTTCAATTAAAAAAAGAAAAGAAAAAGCAAACACATTCCAACAATCAAGTTTTGGGTCTAACTGTACACCTTCTTTGATTTAAGCATAGAAACAAAAACAAAAAAAGCAACCGCTCATGGATAGTGATGAGGCTCTGAGTTCAAGGCCTACCAGAAGAATCAAAAAACAAAAAAAATAATGAAACATAAAACCCGCCCCACCCCTGCCACCCCATACACACAATGGCAGAAATGCATTTGTGGGTAAACATGGAGAGCCTGCTAGCTTTGACGGAAAAAATGAGGAAATGTAGCCAGTGCCTGGGTTCACCCACCAGACCCAACCAGCACACACAGAACCACCACCAACAACAAAAAGCCAGAAGTTCCACTGTGGCTCAAGGTGTGAATCCTGCTAACCCTGAGCAAATACAGAAAAGCAAATCATAATCGGGAAAAATTGGCAGGCAGTCTCTGTGTTCCATCCTTAGGAACGGCAGCATTACCACTCAAAAAAAAAAGTCACAAGCTGAGCTTTGACTTAAATTGTAGAGCCTGCTAGAAGAAAAACACACAACTACACCAAGAAGTAAGGAAGGAAGGAAAAAAAAAGAAAGGAAGGAAGAAAGAAAGAAAGAGAGAGAGGAGGGAGGGAGGGAGGGAGGCAGGTGTTATGCCAAGTCGCGAAAACCACCACCAAGAAGAAGACCACCGAGACTCAGACATTCTAAAATGCAAAAGCAAGGCAAGGCTTTATTTAAGCGAGCTGCCACTCCAGCCTTGTCCTACCCACCGACACAGCGGAGGTTAGGAGGGAGCCCCGAGCTGTGATTAAACAGGGCTTATAAAGGCAAAGAACAAGGTTACAACAATCAGGTGTTCAAGCAAGCAAGATTAGGACACAGGTACAAATCTGATTGGCTCAGGGTTCGATTCTAAAATGGGGTTCACGTGGTAAAGTGGGGTTCATGTGGTAACGTGTGGTTCACGAGGTAAAGTGGGGTTCACGTGGTAAAGTGGGGCATGACTTCAAAGTCTGGCCCTTCATTTCCCCCTTTTTCTTTTTGGTTCCTTGGGAGCCAATCATGGCTCCATTCTGTCCATTTCAATGGCTTGCATGTCTAGGGGATGATATAGAGATAAGGCATGGGCCAATAGGGCCCAAAGTAGTAACCAAAGGGCTTGTCACAATTTCTTACAAGTACAGTTTCTGTACCTCTGTTTTGCATGCCTCTAGTTTATCCTGCCTCACCTTCCCCAAAACAACTCTGGTCCCTCGGTTTTAAAGGGGGGCTGATGGGTGAAGATCATCCATCTTCTGTAACTTCTTCAGGCTGACTCAGGAGCGTTGACCTTACCTAGCCAGGAACCTATAACCTTAGTCTACTTTACCAAGGGACTGCATGATTACTGCAAAATGAAAATTAACTTTCAGCTATACAGACTTACCATTAGCTGTAGAGTGGTTAGTATCCAAATGTAAGCAACAAAATAATACATAAACTTCTGAACTGTGCTCTAAGGGTCGGGAGGCTATACCTGTATTCCTGAGCAAGCCCAAAACTACCTATAATAAGGGGGTCACTTCACTTTGGAGTGAGCTGCCAAAATAACATCAACACTAGCCAGGGTAGTAAGGAAAGAAGGCAAAAAGAAAATTATAACAATATTCAGTCTAACTTTCTTTTCTTGAAGCAAAGGCGAAGTGGCTGAGTTGGGTGCTTGGAGACCTCCCATGTTCCACCACGGTAGTCGTCGTCCAGGGCAAAAGGTTCAGCTGGCCTGGCATGGGAGCAATGGACCCAAGTGGTGATGCCATCTACCTTAAGGGCGGTGGGAGTAGTCCGTAGCACCACGTAGGGTCCTTTCCATCGTGGTTCTAAGGATTTGGGGTTATGCCTCCGGATGAACACCCAATCTCCTGGCCTGAATAAATGGGGGGTAAGGACAGAAGCGGAATCATATAATGCCTTAAGTTGGGGCCACATTTTCTTGTGCATGAGCTGCAAATAATCAAGTTTACACAAAAATTCAGTATCATCCAAATCAGCAAGCAATTCAGTCTGAAGGCTAGGGATAATGGGCAGAGGGTACCCGTACATTATTTCAAAAGGAGTAAAGCGAAGCTGATAGGGAGAATTTCTTACTCTAAGCAGAGCAAAAGGAAGGAGTGACACCCAGTCTGTACCAGTCTCTAAGGCCAATTTAGTTAAGGTCTCTTTTAGAGTCTGATTCATTCTCTCTACCTGTCCTGAACTCTGGGGTCTATAAGCACAATGCAATTTCCAATCCATCCCCAGTGCAGCGCCTATTCCCTGAATTACTTTTGAAACGAAAGCTGGTCCGTTGTCCGACCCAATGGTGGATGGGAAGCCATACCTGGGTAGGATTTCTTCCTGAATCTTCTTAGCCACTACATTCGCGGTCTCATGCTTTGTTGGATAGGCTTCAACCCATCCTGAAAAGGTGTCTACAAAAACTAGCAAATATTTGTATGCAAATTTTCCAGGTTTAAATCTACTTCCCAATACATGCCTGGCCTATTCCCACAGAGGCGAGCTCCTTTAGTAATCTGTTGATTGGGGGCATTGGTGAGCTGACAGGCCTTGCAATTTTTAACAATATCTTCAATAAGTTTATCTCCTTGTCTAATTTTCACTTTGGAGTGTCGGAGGAAGTCCTGCATTTGTCAGGTTCCCATGTGAGAAGCTCAGTGGATTCTCTTAAGGATCCCCTTACCCAGCCCTTGTGGCAGGATAAGTTTCCCTTCACAAGTTTTCCACCAGTCATTGTTTCCTTCTCTATCCAAGGGTTTTGTGGGCCATGGGAATTTTCTTTATCCACTCCAAGCCTTCTTGGAAATACTGGGGCACAGGAGGCAAAGCTCATGGCCCTGGGTCTACTAAAGTCTGTTCCCAGGAACTCTGACTTGTCTGGCTGATTTAGGCACAGGGATTTTCAGCACAGTCTACGTGCATCTGACAGCCAACGCTTGCTCTGTTTTAATATGAAGCCCAGATGGGTGACTTCAGGTTTACAAATTTGTGCCTTTTAACATTCTAGTTTGTAAAAGCTTTTTTTCCTGACTGGCTGGGGAACTGATCTCTGATGACCTAAAAAAATTACCTTTACAGGCCTTTATCAGATCTCAATAAGGACACAATCTCAGGTCTACAAGCTTTCTTTCCTGAGCAGATGTATCAGCTTAAAATTCTCACTGCTAGTCAGAGCTTTGAGTAGATGCGGGGGGTTGAGATTTTAAACTATCCTCTCATTTGACAAACTTACCCTTACTAACCACTTTCACAGATGACTGGCAAGTTCCTGCCCCGTAGACAGACATGGGCATTGGAAAGGCATGCTTAGGAACTATTCTTCTAGGACTTCCCGGCTTTGATTAACTTTTGAAAGGCCAAACGGGAGTGACTCTAGGATCTGACACCATCTCTGCCATCCAAGCAGCAGCTTACTGCCTTGGGTTGCTCCATCACTTTTGTCCCAGGAGGAGTGACTTTCCACTGGACTTGGACTCAGGGCCTGAGCACTGTCCCCCAGCTCTCCAGCTCAAGACTAGCACCCTACCACTTTGAGCTCCACACAACACTGTTCCCAGCACTCTGCTGGCTGATTAGAGACAAGTCTCTCACAGGGACCTTTCTCTGCCCAGGCTGGCTTCGAACCGCAGATTTCAGATCAGTGAGTCTTACAAAAGGCCACTTTACTCCAGTTAGAAGCAACAAGGTGGTCCACACAGAAGTAGTTTTTAAGCATGCTCTCTTACCTGGAACTTATTAAGGGCCAGTATTAAATCTTGACAAACTTGTAGGAATCACCTGTGCTTCTCTGTGGGCCTGCTGGAAACTGTTACAAAAAAAAACCTACAAAGAAGCTAGAATGGCAATTAAACATTTTGGTAGCCATAATCCTCCTTTTCTCACTTTGCAATAATTATTTAGGACAATTTTACTTCCAAATTTCTCATCTACAAATGTATTCTTGATTTCCAAAGCCTTTCTAACACTAACACAACACTTTAGCTTTTATCTGCATCGGAAAAACTGAAGCTCACAGGCATTCTGAAACCAGGTGCCGCCCTTTGCCTATGGGCTGCTTGTTTCAAAAGAGCCTCTTTTATTTTTTCTTCAGTCCCAGTTACTGCATGGCATGAAGACCTTTGAATTTTTCCTTAATGCAAGAATCACAATTAGAAATACTTATCCATTCAGCTGTCCAATATATTAGTGAGAAACACTGGCCCATTTTGCAATTTCTTCCTACATACATAGAGTTAATGAGCGTTTACTTCTATCCCCATTAGTTTTATATATATATATATATATATATATATATACACACACACACACACACACATCCTTTTAAATCCAAATTTCTGACACTTAGCTCTGATTTTTTTTTAAATTTTAATTAGAGAACCCTGAGAAATCCTTTTTTAACTGTAGTTCTTCTTTAAAACAATGCAATAATACCTTTAAAGCATTTGGTAATGCCCAAACTTGATGAACATTTGAATTTAAACTTAAACTTAGTTTTGCATCATACTGCAGTCTTGAACATGTTCACACTCACACATGCACACACACATACATTTTCAAAAGATCTTAAAGCGCACAGAATTAGCATCGGCCATACATTTTAAGACAAAAACATTTAACAAATGATTTTAGCATTCTCCAGCCTCATTTTCCAGGGCTTGATAGATTTAGTAAAACATTTTTAGTCTTAGTAAAAAATTTTAGCACGCCAAACAATTTTCTGCTTAAGAAGGCTGGGTGGGGGTCCCCCTAGAGTTCTTTCTTTGCGGACACTCTCACTGATTGACTGACTGTGGGCTGTCACCTGTACATCTTTCCAGTGAGCTAAAGTCAAGTCCAGGGGAAGGAACATTCCCCATCATCCGTTTGTCAGTCAGGCACAGCGCAAGAAAGAAACACAAAAATAATCACAGGCACAAAGACCAGACAACACTTACAGACAGACTTAGGGAGCCACAGCTTACAGGTTCAACTGTGTCTCTCCTGCCCCTGTGAGGGGGCAGACCACACAGTTTTGAGGCTCTCTCTCACCCGTTCCTGTGTAGGAGCAGACCAGACAACCCCAAATATAGAGTGGACTGGACGGGCACCCATTAGAATGGCCTCCGGGTCCAGTCCTTCAGGTTCAGGGTGGTAGTGGGAAGCCTGAGCCCCCTGTGGAGGGCTTGAAGTGTTCCCCAAGTCCTCCAGGACTTCCCAATATGAGCGTGTCCATTCCAGCTGGTCCTTCACTACCTACAGGTTCAGATTCAGGCGGCTGGCCAAAACAGAAAACAAAACTACAAATCACACAGACACAGACACACAGAATGAACAGCGCTATTTTCTTACCTTCGGAGTCTGGGGTCTCGGGGGGTCTCTGGGGCCATCCCGGACGAAACCCCAGATGTTATGCCAAGTCACGAAACCACCACCAAGAAGACCACCAAGATTCAGACATTCCGAAATGCAAAAGCAAGGCAAGGCTTTATTTAAGCGAGCTGCAACTTGGGCCTTGTCCTACCCACCAACACAGCAGAGGTTAGGAGGGAGCCCCAAGCTGTGATTAAACAGAGCTTATAAAGGCAAAGAACAAGGTTACAACAATCAGGTGTTCAAGCAAGCAAGATTAGGACACAGGTACAAATCTGATTGGCTCAGGGTTCGAAGCACCACAGGGGTGGTCAGAGTTAAGCATTCCCAGCGGTTAGAGTTCTAGACCGACTGGGCCCTAATGGGCTTATCCTGGGTCTGCTGACAGCCTGCTTATCTCAGGTTCACATGGTAAAGTGGGGTTCACGTGGTAAAATGGGGCCCGACTTCAAAGTCTGGCACTTCAGCAGGGAGGGAGGAAGGCAGGAAAAAGGAAATCAAGAAGCATGTTCAAGCCTGAGCATAAATAAGCTCTAGAGTTAGCAGACCCCAACAATGTAATAACAATAACAAAATAATAATAAAATGAATGCAAAGGAGGGTAAAATACTTAAGGTGAGTGGCTGGGACCTAACAACATATAAATATATATATATATATATGTGTGTGTGTGTGTGTGTGTGTGTGTGTGTGTGTGTGTGTGTATACATATATATATATATATATATATATATGAAATAACAAACAAGGACCAATAAATGAAAAGGAGGGTATAGAAGAGAAGAGCCAACAAATGATTTTTAAATTCATGGCCCACAACTATAATCATACCTGCTAAGATTGCTGAAATCTGAGGTTCGTGGTTTGAAGCCAATCTACGCAGGAAAATAAGCGAGACTTGTTTTAGTGAGTACCAGTCTTGGGCTTGAACTTGCTGTGTTTTACTCATGGCTAGAGCTCTACAATTTCCTGCCTCCTGGCAGTTTTACTTTTTCAGATAAGAGTCTCATGGACTTTCATGCCCAGGCTGGCTTTGAACCATGATCCTCACATTTCAAGTCTCTCTGTAGTGCCCGGGGCTACCCATGGTCTCTTGTCTCATATTAACCATCGAAAAAACTAAAAAGAGAAAGACAGAAGTTGAGCTTTGTCTAAAAAAAAAAAGCCTTCCAGCAATGAGGAACACATATACAAAAATACGAAGGCAAAGTGGCTATGCACTGAGTTCAAATCATAGAATTTACACACACACACACACACACACACACACACACACACTCAAAGAAAAAACAGAAGTTGAGCTCTGGACCAAGGTGTAAAACCTGCTCTAAAAAGACAGAGAAAGAACAACATCAGGGACAGTGGGCAGGCCTTTAGTAATAAGCCATAAAACCTGCAGAAAAAACAACAAACAACAAAAAGAAGAAGAAATTAACAGGAAGGCAAACAAGCCCAAAAACAGATTTTAAAATTGAGACTCACACCTGTAATCTAAGCTGCTTATGGTTGGTGAAATCTGAGGATCATGGTTCAAAGCCAGCCAAGGCAGGAAAGTCCATGAGACTCATGTTCGTCTGTGCCAGGGGTAGGCTTGAACTTGAGGTGTTTTCCTCAAGGCTACAGCTCTACTACTTCCTGTCTATTGGTGGTTAATTGAGATGAGTCTCATGGACTTTCCGGTCCAGGCTTGCCTCAAATTCCAATCCTCAGATTTCAAGCCTCTCTGTAGTGTCCTTGACTACACCTGGGACTCATCTATTAACCACCAAAAGCAAACACACACAAAAATAATCCAGGCAGAAGTTGAGCTCAAGGAGTAGAGCCTGCTAGCACTGATAGAAACACACACACACACACAAAACACACAAACACACGCACACACACATTAAGACAGACAAAGTGGCTATGGCCTGAGTTCAAGCCCTAGAACATCCAACAATACAATTAAAAAGAAAACAAATGTTGATGGCCTGGGGATACGGCTTAGTGGTAGAGTGCTTGCCTCTTATACATGAAGCCCTGGGTTCAATTCCCCAGCACCACATATATAGAAAAAGCCAAAGTGGTGCTGTGGCACAAGTGGAGGAGTACTAGCCTTGAGCAAAAAGAAGAAAGGGACACTATTCAGGACCTGAGTTCAAGCTCCAGGACTGGCCAAAAAAAATGTTCAGCTATGGCTCAAGGTGTGAGGTCTGCTCTAAAGAGAGAGAAACAGAGAAAGACAGAGACACACAGAGAGAGAGAGAGACAGAGAAAGAGAAACGTCAAGGAGAGTGGCTAGGCAGTGAGTAAAAAGCCATAAAACTGCACTAACAATAAAAAACCTCAAGAACAAAAACTGAAAAGGCAAAGAAGAGCCAATTAAAGTTTTAAAGATAGAGACTTACATCTGTAATGTAAGCTGCTCCTTGTAGGTGAAATCTGAGGATTGCGGTTTGAAGCCAGCCTGGGCAGGAAAGTCCATGAGCCTCCTTTTTGTGTGTTCCAGGGGTGGGATTGAACTTGTGGTGTTCTACTCAAGACTAGGCTCTACTTCTCTCTGCCTATTGGTGGTTAATTGAGATGAGTCTCATGGACTTTCCTGCCCAGGCTGGCTTCAAACCGCAATCCTCAGATTTTTGGACACTGTGTAAGTGCCCTAGGCTTCTCATGGACTCTTATCTCCTATCAACCACCAGGAAAAAAGAGAGGAAAGAACAAACAGAAAGACAGAAAGACAGAAAGAAAGAAAGAAAGAAAGAAAGAAAGAAAGAAAGAAAGAAAGAAAGAAAGAAAGAAAGAAAGAAAGAAAAACAGAAAGAAAAAAAAATGAGAGAGAAGAAAGAAATACAGAAAAAAGGAAGGAAGGAAAGAACAAAGTAAGGAAGGAAGAAAGGAATAATGGAAGAAAGAGAAAGAGAGAGACACAGAGAGAGAAAGAGTAAAGAAGGAAAGAGAAATAAAAAGAAAAAGAAAAGAGAGAAATGGAGAGACAGGGAGAAAGAGACAGGAAGAAAGAGGAAAGCGAAAGAGAAATAAAATGAAAGTAAGAAAGAAAGGGAACGAACGAAGAAGAGAAAGAGAAGAAAGAAAGAAAGAGCGAAAGGAGAGAAGGAAAGTAAGGCAAACAGTCAGAATTTGAACTGTGACTCAACTAGTAGAGCCTGCTAGACTTGTGGGGGTAAAAAAGAAACCGAGACAAAGTAGCCATGCCCTGAGTTCCAGCCCCACAGCTTTCACCCAAAAAAGGAGAGAAAGAAAGAAAGTAAGAAAGAGAGAGAGATAGAGAGAAAGAAGGCAAAGAAAAAAAAAGAAAAACAGTATCAGGGGCGTGGCTCACATGTGTACTCTAAGCAAACTGCAATCCTCAGATTTTAGGACCCTGTTTGTAGTGCCCTTGGCTACCCATGGACTCTTTTCTCCTAGTAGCCACCAAAAAAAAAGAAAAAGGACTGAAGTTGATCTCTGGCTCAAGTAGGAGACCCTGCTAGCCTACAATTAAAAAAAGAAAAGAAAAGAAACAAAAAAGCAAACACATTGCAACAATCAAGTTTTGGCTCTAACTGTACACCTTCTTTGATTTAAGCATAGAAACAAAAACAAAAAAGCAACCCTCATGGATAGTGATGAGGCCCTGAGTTCAAGCGCTACAAGAAGAACCAAAAAACAAAAATAATAATAAAACATAAAACCCGCCCCACCCCCGCCACCCCATAAACACAACAGCAGAAATGCCCTTGTGGGTAAACTTGGAGAGCCTGCTAGCTTTGAGGGAAAAAATGAGGAAATGTAGCCAGTGCCTGGGTTCACCCACCAGACCCAATCAGCACACACAGAACCACCACCTCCAACAACAAAAAGCCAGAAGTTCCACTGTGGCTCGAAGTGTAAATCCTGCTAACGCTGAGCAAATACAGAAAAGCATACAAAAATCGGGAAAAATTGGCAGGCAGTCCCTGAGTTCCATCCTTAGGAACGGCAGCATTACCACTCAAAATACAAGTCACAAGCTGAGCTTTGGCTGAAATTGTAGAGCCTGCTAGAAGAAAAACAGGCAACTACACCAAGAAGGAAGGAAGGATGGAAGGAAGGAAGGAAGGAAGAAAGGAAGGAAGGAAGGAAGGAAGGAAGGAAGGAAGGAAGGAAGGAAGGAAGGAAGGAAAGAAAGAAAGAAGGAAGGAACGAATGAAGGAAAGAAAGAGACGAGGGAGGGAGGGAGGGGGCAGGGAAGGAAGGAGGGAGGGAAGGAGGCAGGGAGGGAGGGAGGAAGGAAGGATAAAGAACAACAAGAAGCATGTTCAGGCCTGAGCATAAATAAGCTCTAGAGTTAGCAGACCCCAACACTGTTATAACAATAACAAAATAATAATAATAAAATGAATGCAAAGGAGGGTAAATTACTTAAGGTGAGTGTCTCAGACCTAACAACAACATAAGGGACAGGAACTGAATATATATATATGAAATAAAAAAACAAGGACCAATAAATGAAAAGGAGGGTATAGAAGAGAGGAGCCAACAAATGATGTTTAAATTCATGGCCCACAACTAAAATCATACCTGCTAAGATGGCTGAAATCTGAGGATTGTGGTTGGAAGCCAATCTACGCAGGAAAATAAGCAAGACTTGTTTTAGTGAGTACCAGTCTTGGGCTTGAACTTGCTGTGTTTTGCTCATGACTAGAGCACTACATCTTCCATCCTCGTGGCAGTTTTACTTTTTGAGATAAGAGTCTCATGGACTTTCCTACCCAGGCTGGTTTTGAACCACATTACTCAGATTTCATGCCTGTGTGTGGTGCCCTAGGCTTTCCATGGAACTCTTATCTCCTATTAACCACCAAGAAAAATAAAAAAGCACAGACAGAAGTTAAGCTGTGACTCAAGTAGTAGAGCCTGTTAACCTTGTGGGGGCGGGGAAAACTGAAACAAAGTAACCATACCCTGAGTTCAAGCCCCAGAGCTTCCACAAATAAAACAAAAACAGAGAGAGAGAAAGGAAGAGAGAAAGACAGAGACAGAGAAAGAAAGACACAGAGACAGAGGAAAAGGAAAGAAAGAAAAAAAAAAGAAAGAAAAACCAGCCATGCACAAGTGGCTCACGCCTGTAATCCAAGCTAACTCTGGAGGCTGAGATCTGAGAATCATGCTTGAATGCCAGCCTGGGCAGGAAAGTCCATGAGACTCTTATCTCCAAGGAACCACCCGAAAATCCGAAGTGGCACTGTGGCTCAAAGTGGTAGAGCTCTAGACTAGTGCTGAAGAGCTCAGGGACAGTGCTCAGGCCCAGAGTTCAAGCCCCACGCTGAACAACAACAACAAAAAAGCCAAAAACAAGAAGAAAACCCAGGGGCTGGGGATATGGCCTAGTGGCAAGAGTGCTTGCCTCCTATACATGAAGCCTTGGGTTCGATTCCCCAGCATCACATATCCAGAAAACGGCCAGAAGTGGCGCTGTGGCTCAAATGGCAGAGTGCTAGCCTTGAGCAAAAAGAAGCCAGGGACAGTGCCCAGGCCGAGTTCCAGCCACAGGACTGGCAAAAAAAAAAAAAAGAAGAAGAAGCAGAAAACCCACAGAAGCTGAGGTGTGGCACAATGTGATAAACCTGTGAGACATAAAGAGAGAGAGAAAAACAACCACCACCTCTGGGAGTGTGGCAAGCCTTTTATAACAAGCCATAGAAACTGCAATAACAAAAAAAAAAAAACTACACACACAAAAAAATAAAAAGAAAGGTAAAGAAGAGCCAAGTACAGATTGAAAGATTTTAAAATCAAGACTAAAAGCGGTAATCTAACCTGCTCGTGCGGGGTGAAATCAGATGATCATGGTTCGAAGCTAGCCTCTGCAGAAAAGTCCGTGAGACTTGTTTACATATATGCCAGAAGTGGGCACTATTACTTCTTGGCTTGAAGTGGTTAATTTCAGATAAGAGTCTCATGGACTTTCCTGCCCAAGCTGGCTTCAAACCACAATCCTCAGATTTTAGGACACTGTATGTAGTACCCTTGGCCACCCATGGACTCTTATCTCCTATTAACCACCAAAAAAAGAAAAAAGGAAAACAAGACAGAATTTGAGCTGTGCTTGGAGTAGTAAAGTGTGCTATCCATGAGGGGGGGAAAACACTCAGAGATACTCTCAAGGCCCTAATTTCAAGCCCTTACAAATACCATCAAGAATAAATGAAATAACATAAAACTTGGCCTTCAGGGCATGAGTTGTAGCTTTAGGAGAAGAACCAAACACAAAACAAAAAACAACAAAAGGTCAGTCGTTTAACTTGGCCCAAGTTTGGAGTAAGCTGGTTTTCAGAGATTAAAAAGAAAAACTGAGCAAAAGAGGCAAGGTCTTGTTAACAATGATAACAAAAAAAATAACAATAAATAGGGACTGGGAATATGGCCTAGTGGTAAAGTGCTCGTCTCGTAAACATAAAGCATTGGGTTCGATTCCTCAGCACCACATATATAGAAAAAGCCAGAAAAGACACTGTGGCTCATGTCACCGAGTGCTATCATTCAGCAGAAAGAAGTCAGGTACAGTACTCAGGCCCTGAGTCCAAGGGCCAGGAATGGCAAAAAAAAAAAAAAAATTGTTTAGCTATGGTTCAGTGTGTGAGGTCTGCTCTAAAGAGAGAGAAACAGAGAGAGACAGAGACACAGAGAGAGAGACAGACAGACAGAGAGAAAGAGAGAGAAACTTCAAGGAGAGTGGCCAGGCCATTAGTAACAAGCCATAAAACTGCACTAACAACAAAAAATCTCAAGAACAAAAACTGAAAAGGAAGGCAAAGAAGAGCCATATAAAGTTTTAAAAATAGAGACTTACATCTGTAATGTAAGCTGCTCCTTGTAGGTGAAATCTGAGGATTGCGGTTTGAAGGCAGCCTGGGCAGGAAAGTCCATGAGGCTCGTTTTTGTGTGTGCCAGGGGTGGGATTGAACTTGTGGTGGTGTTCTACTCAAGACTAGGCTCTACTGCTCTCTGTCTATTGGTGGTTATTTGAGATGAGTCTCATGGACTTTCCTGCCCAGGCTGCCTTCAAACCGCAATCCTCAGACTTTTGGACACTGGGTAAGTCCGCTAGGCTTCTCATGGACACATCTCTTTTTAACCACCAGAAAGATAGAGAGAGGGGAAAGAAAGAAAGAAAGAAAGAAAGAAAGAAAGAAAGAAAGAAAGAAAGAAAGAAAGAAAGAAAGAAGAAGAAAGAAAGAAAGAAAGAAAGAAAGAAGAAAGAAAGAAAGAAAGGAAGAAAGGAAGGAAGAAAGGAAGGAAGGAAGGAAGGAAGGAAGAAAGAAAGAAAGAAAGAAAGAAAGAAAGAAAGAAAGAAAGAAAGAAAGAAAGGAAGGAAGGAAGGAAGGAAGGAAGGAAGGAAGGAGAGAGAGAAAGAGAGACAGAGGGAGAGAGACAGAAAGAGGGCAGATGGAAAGAGAGAAATGGAAAGAGAGAAAAAGAAAAGAGAGAGAAAGTGAGAGACAGAGAGAAAGAGACAGGAAGAAAGAGGAAAGAGAAAGCGAGAAAGAGAAAGCAAGAAAGAGAATGAGAACGAAAGAAAAAGAGAAAGAGAGGAAAGAACGAAAGAAAATGAGAAAGAGAGCAAGAAAGAAAGACAAACAGGCAGAAGTTAAGCTGTGATTCAAGTAGTAGAGCCTGCAAAACTTGTGTGTGGAGGGGGGGGAAAGAAACTGGGACAATGTAGCCATGCCCTGAGTTCAAGTCCCAGAGCATCCACAATAAAAGAGAAAAAGAAAAAAAGAAAGAAAAAAGAAAGAGAGAGAGATAGAGAAAGGAAAGAAAGAAAAAGAAAAAAAACAGTTTCATGGGAGTGGATCACGTCTTTACTCTGAGCAAACTGCAAACCTCAGATTTTAGGACCCTGTGTGTAGTGCCCTTGGCTACCCATGGACTCTTTTCTCCTAGTAGCCACCAAGAAATCGAAAAAAGGACTGAAGTTGATCTCTGGCTCAAGTAGGAGACCCTGCTAGAATTCAATTAAAAAAAACGAAATGAAATGAAAAAGCAAATACACTCCAGCAATCCAGTTTTGGCTCTAACTGTACACTCTCTTTGATTTAAGCATAGAAACAAACACAAAAAAGCAACCACTCATGGATAGTGATGAGGCCCTGAGTTCAAGCCCTATCAGAAGAACCAAAAAACAAAACAAAACAAAAATAAGAATAAAAACAAACCCGCCCCGCCCGCCCCCCCCCATCTCCCCACTAAGGCAGAAATGCCCTTGTGTGTAAACTTGGAGAGCCTGCTAGCTTTGAGGGAAAAAATGAGGAAATGTAGCCAGTGCCTGGGTTCACCCACCAGACCCAACCAGCACACACAGAACCACCACCAGCAACAACAAAAAACTAGAAGTTCCACTGTGGCTCAAGGTGTGAATCCTGCTAACACTGAGCAAAAACCAAAAAAAAAATACAGAAATCGGGAAAAATTGGCAGGCAGTCCCTGAGTTCCATCCTTAGGATCAGCAGGATTACCACTCAAATAAATAAAATGTCACAAGCTGAGCTGTGGCTCAAATTTAGAGCCTGCTAGAAGGAAAACACACAACTACACCAAGATGGAAGGAAGGAAGGAAGGAAGGAAGGAAGGAAGGAAGGAAGGAAGGAAGGAAGGAAGGAAGGAAGGAAGGAAAGAGAGATAGAAAGAACGAAAGGATGGAAGGAAGGAACAAAGAAGGAAAGGACTGAAGGGATGGAGAGAGGGAGGGAGGGAGGATGGAAGGAAGGAAGGAAGGAAGGAAGGAAGGAAGGAAGGAAGGAAGGAAGGAAGGAAAAAGACAAACAAGAAGCATGTTCAGGCCTGAGCATAAATAAGTTCTAGGGTTAGCAGACCCCAACCCTGTAGCAACAATAAAAAAAATAATATGAATGAAAAGGAGGGTAATAGAAGAGAAAAGCCCCTGAAAGATCTTAGCTATCAGAGTGATGTTTGTTCTTGCCTGAAATTCTAGATTCTCAGTAGGCTGATGGTTGTGAATGTTAATTCTCACCCTGGCCAGGTGGGAAAATCCATGAGAATTGTAAGCAATAAATCACACACATACAGGAAAGAAAAAAGAGAGAAACAGAGAAAGAGAAAGAAAGAAAGAAAGAAAGAAAGAAAGAAAGAAAGAAAGAAAGAAAGAAAGAAAGAAAGAAAGAAAGAAAGAAAGAAAGAAAGAAAGAAAGAAAGAAAGGAAGGAAGGAAGAAGGAAGGAAGGAAGGAAGGAAGGAAGGAAGGAAGGAAGGAAGGAAGGAAGGAAGGAAGGAAGAAAGAGAGAGAAAAGAAAAGAAAGAATCAAAGAACAAAGGAAGGGAGAAAGAAGCAGAAGGAATAAAAAAAGAAAAGAGAAAGGAAGAACAAAAGAAAGGAAGGAAGGAAGGAAGGAAAGACAGACAAAAAAGGAAGGAAGGAAGGAACGGTTGTTTAGAAGTGACAATTCTCAGCCTATGTGGAGATGGAGCTCTGTGCTCTGCCCCCTGGGGCTGTGCAGCCTTGGGAGAACTGATAGGCTGGGCTCCACCTGACTTCCTTATTCCCTGAGCTCTGGGCAGAGACCCGGCCCGGGAGGGGGCTGTGGGCACCAGCAGAGGTCATCACTCAGGTGCTTGCTCGCCCGAGGGGCTGCGCCCAAGTCAACCCCATCACCAGCAGCCATCTAGGCTGCTTTGTTTCTCTTTGTGGTTTTTAAAAAAAAATTTATTATTATTTTTTAAGATTTTAAAGAAGGGAAGGTTATATTATACTTATAAAATAACTTATAGAATTAATTTATACCATGTTCATTTCTAAAGGGAGGCTATAGGGAATTGTATACACACTATAAGTAAAATTAGAATTAATTAAAAAATGACTTGAAGCTTAAGCGATGAAGTGATTTAGCTAGGTTTAAAGTAGGACCCAACACTTCTCCACTATGCGCGATCATCCTAAGTGTGCTAAGGATGGAGAATACAGAGCCGACAGCGTTTTCAGGCAACCACAGACAGTGGGATCGGAGTTGTTTCCTTCAGATGAATGTTCCTGTTGTCTTTGCAGGACTTTCACTGTTTTTATTTTTGGGGAAGAAAATCAGTCAAGTGTTCCAGGCAGGACAATTGGTGACAATCAGAGCAGTCTTCTATGGGGTTAGCAGTGTTCAGAGCCTCCAGCTCCGGTTCCCTTGCACACCCCTGTTGGTCCAAATCCCCTGCCTGTGGTTGTGTGAGTCAATGACAGGGCATCTGGCTCTCAGTGACTTTGGTTTTTCAGTCTCTGCCATCCCTGGAACTGCTCTCTTCCTGGGGAAGCACACAGCAGCACAGTCTGTAAAGGGCAGCAACTATCCTGCCAAACACCCCCGTTCTTCCCCGCTCTCTCCTGGGTCTAGAGTCTCTGTAATCATCCTGAGGCTGCCCAGAGGGAAGGGAATTTTCCTGGGATGTGTTCACTCTGCCCCCAAAACAACAGCAGCCAGGGGAGTTTCCTGAGAACGCTGGGAACACAACAGTGGGTAGTTGCTGTGTGGCCTCCTCTGGCTGCACTTGACTTTCATTCCAGGAGAATCTGCTAGGCCCCATTCCAGGCTCCTTGCAGCCCTGACTCTTGCTAACCCTGCAGACTCTGTTCTCATATCCAGGCCATGCAGGGAGCAGGGATTGGGATTTGGCTTTGCAGCTCTGCATCTCCCCCTGGCTCTTGGGGGTGGACGAGCAGTGGAGGGCAGTCTCCAGGTCTTCCTGGGAGAGGACCATGGGATTGGAGCGCCTCTGCAGCAAATAGAGGGGAATGGCAGGCAGGGAGGCACTTCTGCCACTCTGCTTCTCATCCCAGGCCCACAGAAACTGAGATGGAAATGGTGAAGATAGAATCTGGCAAGGTAAACCCATCTCCCCGCAGTTCATGGGGGTGGAGGAGCAATGGAGGGCAGGCACCAGGTCTACACGGGAGAGGATACAAGTACTGGAGCTCCTCTGCAAGAAGCAGAGGGGAATGGCAGGTGGGGAGGCATTTCTGCCACTCTGCTTCTCATCCCAGGCCCACAGAAACTGAGATGGCAATGGTGAAGATTGAATCTGGCAAAGTAAACCCATCTCCCTGTAGTTCTTGGGGGTGGAGAAACAATGGAGGGCAGGCTCCAGGTCTGCCTGGGAGAGGATACTGGGACTGGAGCTCCTCTGCAAGAAGCAGAGGGGAATGGCAGGTGGAGAGGCACTTCTGCCACTTTGCTTCTCATCCCAGGCCCACAGAAACTGAGATGGAAATGGTGAAGATTGAATCTGGCAAGGTAAACCCATCTCCCCATAGTTCGTGAGGGTGGAGAAGCAATGGAGTGCAGGCTCCAGGTCTACCTGGGAGAGGATACTGGGACTGGAGCTCCTCTGCAAGAAGCAGAGGGGAATGGCAGGTGGGGAGGCACTTCTGCCACTCTGCTTCTCATCCCAGGCCCACAGAAACTGAGATGGAAATGGTGAAGCTTGAATCTGGGAAGGTAAACCAATCTCCACGTGGTTCTTGGGGTTGGAGGAGCAGTGGTGGGCAGGCCCCAGGTCTTCCTTGGAGAGGCCCATGGGACTGGAGCTCCTCTGCAGGAAGCAGAGGGGAATGGCAGGTGGGGAGGCACTTCTGCCACTTTGCTTCTCATCCCAGGCCCACAGAAACTGAGATGGCAATGGTGAAGATTGAATCTGGCAAGGTAAACCCATCTCCACGTGGTTCTTGGGGTTGGAGGAGCAGTGGTGGGCAGCCTCCAGGTCTTCCTTGGAGAGGATACTGGGACTGGAGCTCCTCTGCAGGAAGCAGAGGGGAATGGCAGGTAGAGAGGCACTTCTGCCACTCTGCTTCTCATCCCAGGGCCACAGAAACTGAGATGGCAATAGTGAAGATTGAATCTGGCAAGGTAAACCCATCTCCCCATAGTTTTGGGGGGTGGAAAAGCAATGGAGTGCCGGCTCCAGGTCTACCTGGGAGAGGATACTGGGACTGGAGCTCCTCTGCAAGAAGCAGAGGGGAATGGCAGGTGGGGAGGCACTTCTGCCACTCTGCTTCTCATCCCAGGCCCACAGAAACTGAGATGGCAATGGTGAAGATTGAATCTGGCAAGGTAAACCCATCTCCACATGGTTCTTGGGGTTGGAGGAGCAGTGGTGGGCAGCCTCCAGGTCTTCCTTGGAGAGGACCATGGGACTGGAGCTCCTCTGCAGGAAGCAGAGGGGAATGGCAGGTAGAGAGGCACTTCTGCCACTCTGCTTCTCATCCCAGGGCCACAGAAACTGAGATGGCAATAGTGAAGATTGAATCTGGCAAGGTAAACCCATCTCCCCATAGTTTTGGGGGGTGGAAAAGCAATGGAGTGCCGGCTCCAGGTCTACCTGGGAGAGGATACTGGGACTGGAGCTCCTCTGCAAGAAGCAGAGGGGAATGGCAGGTGGGGAGGCACTTCTGCCACTCTGCTTCTCATCCCAGGCCCACAGAAACTGAGATGGCAATGGTGAAGCTTGAATCTGGCAAGGTAAACCCATCTCCACGTGGTTCTTGGGGTTGGAGAAGCAGTGGTGGGCAGGCTCCAGGTCTTCCTTAGAGAGGACCATGGGACTGGAGCTCCTCTGCAGGAAGCAGAGGGGAATGGCAGGTGGAGAGGCACTTCTGCCACTCTGCTTCTCTTCCCAGGCCCACAGAAACTGAGATGGCAATGGTGAAGATTGAATCTGGGAAGGCAAACCCATCTCCCCGTAGTTCTTGGGGGTGGAGGAGCAGTGGAGGGCAGGCTCCTGGTCTACCTGGGAGAGGATACTGGGACTGGAGCTCCTCTGCAAGAAGCAGAGGGGAATGGCAGGTGGGGAGGCACTTCTGCCACTCTTCTTCTCATCCCAGGCCCACAGAAACTGAGATGGCAGTGGTGAAGATTGAATCTGGGAAGGTAATTTCTCTCTTTCCTCTAGAGGGAAGGTGGAAAGGTTTGTGAAAGTTGTGTATTGTCCAATACCCAAGCGTTCAAATTGTGCAGGGCTGACACTGTCTGACTTGAAGTCACTTTGTAAAAGCAGATAGGTGGCCATCACAGCGTCAAGTGTCCTCTGTGTCACTGACTCATGGATCTGACGCTCGGTGTAGCCCATGTCACACATTATGGTGTCAACCAGTGGGTCTAGGTGATCGGGCAGTGGCTCATCCGGATACAGGGAGCCTTCCTCAACTGGAGCCAACCATGGGTGCACCATGACTTGTTGTATATTCGGCCTGTATTCTGGATTTACAGTTAAGAACTGGGAAATGATGCTTTGTCCTTTTGCACTCAAGTGAAATGGTATCTCATACCTGCCTGCACAATTGCTTCACGTAGCTGGTTGGTATTGCTCCCTTGAAAAGGGAATTGTCCCATCACCATAAACAAAAGTATTGTGCCCAGACACCACACATCGACCTTGAAGCCATTATAAGCTTGCTTCAAGTAGATCTCAGGGGCACGGAAGACATAGGCTCCTCGGACTTCTGTGAGCAACTGCCCTGGGGCAACTCTTACACTTAACCCAAAGTCACTGACTTTGGCATTGCCATATTCATCCAGTAGGATGTTGTCAGGCTTTAGGTCGAGGTGCGCAATCCAGTTGAGATGGCAGTACTGCACAGCACTTGCTATCTGCTGCAGAAGCTTTCTGGCTTCGTTCTCAAAAAGACAGCGTGAATCTTGGATCCATGTCTGCAGGTTTCCCTTGGTGGCCATTTCCATTACGAGGTATATGTGTTCCTCTCCCTGGATCACTTGGTACATCCTGATCAGGTGGGGGTGACTCAGGGACTTAACAATGTCTACCTCATTTTCTACCAGCATGGGGTAGTGTCTTGTCTGCAGTATTTTCACTGCTACCTCTTTGTCTGTGAAGTGGTGACAGGCCTTCTTCACATGCCCATAGGTGCCAGAGCCAATGGTGTGATATACATAGTATTGGCTGGTAAGGGCCTCCTCGTCTTGGGAGGAGAATGTGGTACATTCGCTGTCACTTGGCTCCATTTTCTTGATGGGACAGCTACGGAAATGTGTTGGGTCGTCAATCTTAAGTAGACTTATCTGGATATATACGCCAGGTAACAAATCTTAAACTTAGCTAAATAATAGGGTAGGTATGTAATCTTAAACTTAGATAAAGCAATGTGGTGGGTATTAAATCTTAATTAAACTTAGCTAAATCATTTCAGCAATAGCTCAGCTTAGCACAGTATAACCCCCAGAATAATGGAGATCCCCCCAACCCACACTACCCCAAGCCTCCCTCCCTCCCTCCCCCCACCCCCAAATGAAAGCTTCAACCTCGCTCAGGTTTCAGTGCAGCCTTCTGTCTGATCGCAGGAGATCAGTCGGGATCGCTCAGCACCACAAGGGAGGAAGGAACCGCCTTCTGCAACTGCAGCGAGGCCTCGGAATGACAGGTGAGGAAATGGGCCAATCACAGGCGGGCCCGTGACAACACCGAGGGATGGACCAATCACAGGCAGTACCGGTGACATCGGCCCCCGTGGCGGTCTTGCTCCTAGGCCTCGAGCACCAGCCGCCGTCAAGGACGCGAGGGCACGAGGACCGCCGCCAAGCACGCGAGGTGGACACCGCGGTCACCCGCGAGGCCCGAGGTGGACGCCGCGGTCACCCGCGAGGCCCGAGGTGGACGTCGCACAGTCATCCGTGTGGCCCGAGGTGGACGCCGCGGTCACCCACGTGGCACAAGATGGATGCCGCGGTCACCTGCGTGGCGGCGTCTCAGGAACCCCGAGGACTGCGGCCCAGTGCCTCCAGGTCTCCCGCGCTGCAGGCCCAGGCCCTCGGCCTCCCTGTGGCAGGCGCCGCATCCCCGCCTCTCTGCCGGCCTCTCTGCGGTGGAGGGACTAACCACAGCTAAGCCACATTCCCAGCCCCCACTTCCAACCTGTCGCTGGTGAGTTGACCTAAGAGTCTCAAGTACTTTCCTTCCTTTGCGTGTCTTTCTTTCCATCTGGATCCTTAGCTCTCAGCCTCCTGAGATCTCCTCAGCTAGGATTAGAAGTATTTCCAAGGCCCCGGGCTCTCTTGTTTTATTTTATTTTTCAGGGGGTGGGGTAGGGGGGTTGGGGCAGTCGTGGGGCTTGAACTCAGGGCTTGGGCTCTGTCCCTGAGCTTCTTTTTGCTCAAGGCTAGCACTCTGCCACTTGAGCCACAGGGCCACTTTCAGCCTTTTCTGCTTATGTAGTGTAGATGAGTCAAACCCAAACTTTCATGCATGCTCAGCACACACTCTACTGTAAAGCCACATTCCCAGCCTCTAGATTTAATTTTATTTTGGGACAGTACTGGAATTTGAACTCAGGGCTCAGTGCTCTTTTGGAAAACATATATTTTTTATTAAGAAGTTGTATTTACAAAAACGGGGATTTGATTCCAGATGTGGTCAATACAATGCATCTTGATTGATGGCAGTTTCTGTCGTTCTCCATTTTTCTCTTTCCCATCCCTACCCTCAAGTTGCTATTTTTTTTACATAGTGCACAATAAATATAATTTAATCTCAATTTTTCTGCCTCTATTTGTGTGCTCCCCACACACATATTTCCATTTTGTTTTCATTCTCTCAAAGGGTTAGTTGTTCAAAGGAGTTACACCATTGGACTTATGCGTGCAATTATGTACTCTGTCATCATCCTTCACTGATGAATATTCTAGATGTTTCTAAACTTTTCCTTGTACCCATATTTCTGTAATGTTCATCTCTGAAGCCGATGTCTTAGCACACTTTAGAAACTTGATTGGTAAGACAACTTCTTAGAAGATTTAAACCCTACGCTAGTACCTTTCTGTGTGTTCACTAAAGCAGTGTGTCAATGCTCATGTCAGCCTTCCAAGGCTGGTGGCTGCCTCATTGGCTGCCCGAGGCTTAATGCGCTGGAAGGTGGTGTTCGTCTTTATTGTGAAGAGGTGATAATGTTAGAAAGTGCTTAATGTTTCCCTGCCTGTCCCAGTTGTCTGATAAATGACTGTGGTTAGTGCCATGGCCTTTATCCCTTGAATGGTCAGGAACTGATTTCTAGAGCCTGAGAGAAAATATAACTTAAGTTGATGGGATGGTGTAATGCTATTTTAGGTGGCACTGTTTTTAGGGTGCTCAGCTATTTAAGAGGAATATCAGATAGGAGAGCAAGTTAGGAAAGTTTTGTTGTTGTTTGGTCAATCGTGAGGCTTGAACTCATGGCCTGGAGGGTGTCCCTGAGCACTTTTTCTCAAGGCTAGTACTCTGCCACCTTGAGCCACAGCTCCAATTCTGGTTTGCTGGTGATTAATTGGAGATAAGAGTCTCTGGGACTTTCCTGAAACTGTGATCCTCAGCCTCCCGAGTAGCTAGGATGGCAGGTGTGACCACCAATGCCCTGCTGAAAGTCTTTTTCAGAGAACAAAGGACAAACAAATCAAGTATTATGCAAGTATTATGGCAGGTAGGAAGGCACATGTAGAGAAAAGCAGCAACCCAGAAGATGCCCACATCTCTTTTTAATGTAGTGCTGGTCCTGGGACCTGAAATCAGGGCTTGGGTGCTGTTCCGTAAGCCACAGCTCCACATCCAACTTTTTGGTAGTTTATTGGAGATAGAGTCTCACGGATTTGCCAGCCCAGGCTAACTTTGAACTGTGACCCTCAGGTCTCAGCCACCTAAGTAGCTACGATTATAGATGTGAGCCACCAGTGCCTAGCTTCCCAGATCTCTTTGATTGGGTAGGAATGGGCCTGTGGCAAGAGCCTGCAGCCTCCACTGAATGGCAGGTTGTTTGGTGCTATCTCTGGAGTTGAGGCCTCATTGCATCTGGAGGTATGAGAGCCCCATGCACAGGACTTCTGAGGCCTCATCTGCTCAGAAGACTGGGCCCCACTGTACTTGGTGAAGCCACACCCATCCAGTGTTTTTACATCATCTGGAAGGTGCTCATCTCGTCCGGGAATGAGGTTGCCTGTCCTCCAGGAAGCACATAGCCATCAACAGTGAAGATAGTATCAATTTCCTTTATCCACAAAGCTGTGTGTGTGTGTGTGTGTGCGTGCGTATGTGGAGAGAGAGAATATATGTGTGCCCATGTGTGTGCACTCCTATCCTGGGGTTTGAACTGAGGGCCTCTCCTTCTTCCTTAGCTTTTCCTTTTCTTTGGTTTTTGTTGGTTGTGGGACTTGAACTCAGGGCCTGGGTGCTGACCCTGAGCTCTTTTGCTCAGGGCTAGTGCTCTACCACTTTGAGCCACAGTCCACTTCTGTCTTTTGAGGGGCTAATTGAAGAGTCTCACGGGGACTTTTCTGCACCAGCTGGCTTTGAACCGTGATCCTCAGACCTCAGCCTCCTGAGTAGCTAGGATTACAGGTGTGAACCATCAGCACCTGGTTTCCTTAGCTTTTTCTACTCAAGGCTGGCTACTTGACAATCTGAGCCATGGCTCCACTTCCAGCTTTTTTCGTTGGTTCATTGGAGATAAGAGTCTCTGATTTTTCTGCCAGGGCTGGCTTCAAACTGGGATCCTCAGATCTCAGTCTTCTGATTAGCTAAGATTACAGTCAAGAACCAGAGGCTCTTGGCACACCATTTTTTATGTGTAGAATGGAATGTGCAGACTAAAGAGCGAATCTGTATAAAAGCTAAGAAACAGTGCTTAGGCCCAGGACCAGAAATAAAAAACTGTGTAATTATCTTTCTAGTAGAGGATAATCATTTCATTTGGTAGCTAGTATTGTCATCTACCATCATCATCATCAAAATCTTGCATCCTTTTAGAGGGTACACGCAGGGACTCCCTGTAGAATACCTACCTTCTTTGGGCAAAGTCCCAGGGAGGGATGGGGAAAGATAGAGTAGGCTTGTAGCCTCAGCTTAGAAGCTACATTCACTGTGGTGTACACTACGTGGTTACTGTATGTGATTTTGGTACACTGGATATTGTATATATGCCTACCTGATCTAGGGAAGGGAAAGAAAAATGAGGGTGTAAGATATCACAAGAAATGTATTCACTGCCTTATTATGTAATTGTACCCCCTTTGCACACTACCTTGTCAATGACATTTAATAATAATAAAAAGAAGCTACATTCATTGCAGGATTCTAGAAACATCATTTACCTTTTTTGGACCTTTACATCTTCAGCTAAAAAAATTGTTTTTCATCTTGTTTTTGTCAGTCTTGGGGCTTGAACTTGGGGCCTGAGCACTGTTCCTGAGCTCTTTTGCTCAAGGCTAGCACTCTACTACTTTAAGCCACAGCACTCCTTCTGGTTCTCTGGTGGTTAATTGGAGATAAGAGTCTCAGACTTTCCTGCCCAGCCTGGATTCGAACCACCATCTTTGGATCTCAGCCTCCTGAGTAGCTAGGATTGCAGGCATGAGCCATTACATCACAGGAGGTTTCAGAGCTGAGAAAACTGAGGATCAGGGGGATTAAGTTGTGACTGGTGTGCAATTAAGAAATCTGTGGCTAGAGACTGCTCTAAGTCACCACACTGTTCTGGATGCTATGATCCAGTTCATTAAATAGTTGACTACTGGCTGGGAATGTGGCTTGGTGGTAGAGTGCTTGCCTAGCATGCATGAAGCCCTGGGTTTGATTCCTCAGCACCACATAAACAGAAAAAGCCAGAAGTGGCACTGTGGCTCAAGTGGTAGAGTGCTAGCCTTGAGCAAAAGAAACTCAGGGACAGTGCCCAGGCCCTGAGTTCAAGACCCAGGACTGACAAAACCACAACAAACAAACCAGAAAAAGGTTGAATGTTGTATCTCTGCCACTCAGAACCTAGGACCCAGCTCACCTGGCCTCCTCACCACACAGGACCAGCTGATAACCACGCCCCCCAATTCAGCAATCTCTATCAGGCTCTAGCAGGCCCAGGGGTCCCTTGATCTGGTTGCCCCCCTGCCCCCCCAGGGTGGGGCTTTCCTAGCAGTCAGCTGCCTCCTGGTCTACCCAAGATAAGAAGAGCTGCAGGCAGAGTGGGTGGGAAACTTCTAGAAGTGTAGTAGACACGGGGTGGTGGTGTGGGGTGTTGGGGCCTTTGTAGGCCCAAGCACAGAGGCCTCTGAAGCCCAGAGAAGGTGTCATTGTACCGTCTGTGCTTGTTGGTCTTGGCTGTGTACTCTGTGCCCCAAGTTCATGTTGTGATTCCTGATTTCAACCTGGTCTTAAAATTTTTTTTTCTTTAGGGCTGGTCCTAGGGCTTGAACTCAGGGTCTGGGCTCTACTCCGAGCTTTTCTTGCTCAATGCAAATGCTTTAGTACTTTCGCCACAGCTCCACTTCTGGCTTCTTGGGTGGTTAACTGGTGATAAGAGATCTCACAGAGTTTCCCCTCTAGGCTGGCTTTGAACTGTGATCTTCTGATCTTAGCTTCCTGAGTGAGGCTAAGTGAATCATCAGAGCCTGGTCCAACCTAGTCCTCTTACAGGAAAGAAACAATCCCTAAGAAGCTCCAGTGGACAGGCAGACAGAGAGACAGGCAGGCAGACAGGCTGATGGCAGGATAGATGGACTGGACATTCTCAGTCCCCACATCTAACCACGAGTGGATTGGCAGAGCCTGGTTTCTGCCTCCTAAGCCTGAACACCCACTGCACACATGCTACTGGGGGCACACAGGTCTGCAGGATTCCTCCCCCCACCCCCAATTCCCCTATGTTTCCAGGGCAAGGCAAGGCAGGGCCACCAGGCCAAGCCAAGACTTGTTTACTTGTCTAAAGTTCAGAAGCTGCCTGCTATGGAGCCTGAGTTGCTGGCCATGGCTAGCTGTGTCCCCAGCTGAAAGATAAACTATGATGAGGGGGAGCCAGCCACCCCTGGAGTGGGTGGGTGAGAACATCACTCCTCTAGACCTCTCTGGTTAAATCCCCTGTCAGCTCTATTGCTGGGCCCTACCAGACTCCTTTGGGCTTCTCCTAGGGGCTTTCCACCCCTCAATCTCTTCCTTCACCCTCTCCCCATTCTGCTACACCTATCCATTTTTTTGTGGGTGGGGAGAGGATGCTGGTACTTGGGCTTGAACTCAGGCCTTACACCTCTGCTTAGCTTTTTCCACTCAAGGCTGGCATTCTACCCTCTAAGCCATACTTCTACTTGTGGGTGTTTGTTTTTCACTGGTTCATTGGAAATAAGGCTCCTGGGGAATTTTCTGCAGTCCACAGATTTCTACCTACTGAGTAAGCTAGGACTACAGGTATGAGGTACTGGTACCCAATTCCATTTCCTTCCTTCCTTCCTTCCTTCCTTCCTTCCTTCCTTCCTTCCTTCCTTCCTTCCTTCCTTCCTTCTTTCTTTCTTTCTTTCTTTCTTTCTTTCTTTCTGTGTATGGATCCTGGGACTTGAACTCAGAGCCCAGGTGCTGTCCCTGAGCTTCTTTGCTCAAGCTAGTGCTCTACCACTTGAGCCACAGCTTCACTTCTGGCTCTTTTGGTGAGGCAAGAGTCTCAAGGAATTTTCCAGCCCAGGATAGCTTTGAACCATGATTCTCAGACCTCAGCTTCCTGAGTAAGGATGATAGGTATGAGCCACCAGTGCCTGGCTTCCATTGTTTGTTTTAGACCCCGACATGTTTGTACTTCACCGTGCCTCAGTTTCCCTATCTGTAAAAAAGGACAGGGAGCAGTGGACGGGCTCAGGTGTGGCCACAATGTCAGAGGGTGGGTGGGGTGGAAAGGACCCCATGGTGGGGGGGAGCCCCTATTTCTAGGGATTGCCATACTCCACATCATCTTCACCTATCCCCCCAACTGTTTCCCACACTTGGTTCTCCTTTGCACCGCTCTTTGCCCATCCTCAGGTAATGGAACTGTGAGTCACCCTGGGGCTTATAGTGTGGGTGTGGTGGCAGGATTTGTCACTGGAATCTGTTAGAATGCTGGCTTTTCAGTACTGGAACCCAAGGCACAGACAAAACCCTCTCCGCTGTGTTGGCCTCAAGGGAATTTGCTGTCATTTCTTATCTGTCCCCAGCGGGACTCTGGATCCTGTTCACCTTCTCTCTCTCTCTCTCTCTCTCTCTCTCTCTCTCTCTCTCTCTCTCTGTCTGTCTGTCTGTCTTTTCCTCTCTTTCTCATCTTGCTATCTAAGCACTGTCCATGGCTTCTTTTGCTCAAGACTAGCACTCTACTTTTGAGCCACAGCACCACTTCCGGCATTTTTCTATATATGTGGTGCTGAGGAATTGAACACAGGGCTTCATGTATACAAGGCAAGCACTTTACCACTAGGATGTATTCCCAGCCCCCATGTTAGTGTTTTTTAGCATCACAGGAAGGTTAAAACACACACACACACACACACACACACACACACACACACACACGAGAGAGAGAGAGAGAACACTGTTATCAGAATTTTCAAAACACACGTATCAATGGACGTGGTCTCCAGAGGTACATGTGCACACACATGAACCAAGACAACACAACCAACACAAGTGTGCACACATTTCCCAATGTATCAGCATAGAAAAGTGTTGCAAACAGTCATGCCAGGTATTTAATTCATGTCACGTTCTCCGACTGGGAAATGACAGCCCTGTCTCATTATCCTACTTTATAAATTAGAAATCACAAATCTTGGAGTTGGAGGCGTGGCTCAGTTAGTAGAGGGCCAGCCAAGGATCAGGTATCAAGTCCCAGTCTCAGATCTTAAAAAAAGAAAAAGAAAAAGAAATCATCTCATAGGTTTATGATGAGAATTTACCTAATGATTGTAAATCATTTGACACATAAAACTCAAATTCTTAGGGCCATGATGCAATAGTAAATTTGTAGCTAGCCCCCCCTCCAAAAAAAAATATATATATATTCATTGAAATTAAGGCTGATTCCTTTGCCTGTCTTTGCTACCCTCTGGTGGCCATAGTTGAGAATGCACATATTGCAAGGCTTGACTTCTTTGCCTTTAATTTTTTTTTTTTTTTTTTTTTTTTTGGCCAGTACTGGGCCTTGGACTCAGGGCCTGAGCACTGTCCCTGGCTTCCTTTTTGCTCAAGGCTAGCACTCTGCCATTTGAGCCACAGTGCCACCTCTGGCCATTTTCTATATATGTGGTGCTGGGGAATCAACCCAGGGCTTCATGTATACAAAGCAAACATGCTTGCCACTAGGCCATATTCCCAGCCCTCTGCCTTTAATCTTGTTGGTTCATTCTTTCTCCTCTCCTATCTGTCCCTCCCTCCCTCTCCTCTCCCTCTCTCCAGCCCCTCAGTATTGGGGCTTGAGCTTAAGGGCCTAGACACTGTCCCTTAGCTTTTTCCACTCAAGGCTAGCATTCTACCACTTGAGCCACAGTTCCACCTCTGGCTTAATAACTTCTGGGTAATAACTGAAGTGACCCCCCCTGCCATGTTTGTGAGACAAAAACCCTAAGCATACATGTAAAATATTTAACACTGGTCTTCACACAAAGGAATGTTGCAGAAATGGTCACTACTGGTATGTACACCTATTTATATCCATTTCATGGGTGAGAAACTTGAGGCTCAGAAAAAGGAAATGTAGAAAAAAATCGGTTTTAGTCAGGTGCTGGTGGCTCACATCTATAATCTCAGCTACTCAGGAGGCTGCAATTTAAAACCAGCCTGGGCAGGAAAAGTCTGAGAGTTTTATCTCTAATGAACCCCAAAAGGGCCAGAAGTGGAGCTGTGGCTTCAGTAGTGGAGTACTAGCCTGGACCACAAAAGCTCAGGGACAGCACCTAGGCCCAGAGAGTTCAAGTCCCAGGACCCAGTAAAATAATAGCAACAAAATCTGCTGAAAGGGCAGTGACCTGGAGCCCCCAAGTGGGCAATTGCTGGGAAGACTTAGCACCTGCCCTGAGCTTTCCCTGGGGGCCGCTGGGCTGCTCCCACCCTGAGCTCTCAAGCAGAGCTTCTCCCTGGGTCACTCCCCTCCCCATTCCCCGGGGCTCCAGGCCTGTTGTGGACTGTTCCTTCCTTTCCCGAGGCGCCTGCATGACGTCCCCTATTCTAACATCTCCTGCTTTGAGTGCTGGCCCAATCCAGGACCCAAACTAACTTCCACCATCCCACATGGAGTCTTGATAACAAACTTTCGATAAGGAACTTGTCATTTAGACTGATTGCTATAAGGGAATTCGCTTGGTTTGGTCCAGAGCTCATATGAAACAAGCCAAAGCAAAGTTGGCTGTCCGTGGCCCAGACAGTGATGTTGTGAAAAGGACTGAGCTCTTTGCAGTGTGGGACTTCATACATGGATGTTTGAGAGCTGGTAAACTGAAAGGAAAAAATGTACATGAACTTGAACATTCATGGAGAGGATAGAAAAGAGAAGGAAGGATAAGATGGTTACAAAGAAGCAGGAAAAGAATGCACACTTACCACTGTGATTATTATGGTGAGGACAGATGACCTAGAGGTGGACAAAGGTAAAGCTATGAGAGTGCTCAAGGCAGTGCAAGGTAGACTTGGGTTGTCCCTGAGGGTGGAGGGAAAATCTCATGTCTTCAGTATCCCAGCTTCTGTCCCTCCTAGAGATTCTGGGGTGCATCCTTCTAGGGTAATGTCAGGAAGAAATCACAGTTTACCTACCATCCTGACTTCTACCCTTTCTATTGGGGTCAAGATTGACACAGTGCTGGAATCTCTTGGTTGGATGCTTAGATCTCTCTGGAAAGCAGACTCTTCAGGGTCAGGACTTTGGGTGGTGTTCACAACCCCTGGTGGTGACGGTGCTCCAAAGCTATCAGTCCAAGCCCCAGGACTGGCAAAAAGAAAAAAGAAATGAGTGCTTCTCATGATCAAGTGAAGGGCTGGGAATGTGACTTAGTGGTAGAATGCTTGCTTAGCATGCATGAAGCCCTGCGTTCGATTCCTCAGCACCATATACATAGAAAAAGCCAGAAGTGGTGCCGTGGCTCAAGTCACCGAGTGCTAGCCTTGAGCAAAAAGAAGCTAGGGACAGTGATCAGGCCCTGAGTTTAAGCCCCAGGACTGGCAACAAAAAACAAAACAAAACAAAAATGTATGCACTGCCTTACGTATGAAACTGTAACCCCTCTGTACATTACTTTGACAATAAAGAAATAAAAAGAATAAAAAAGAAGTTTTAAAAAAATAATAAATAAATGAAAAGGAAGTCAAAGAGAGGAGTCAATCAGAAGTTTTAAAATCATGGCTCAAACCTGTAATCCTACCAGCTCAGGTCACTGAAATCTGAGGATTGCGGTTTGAAGCCAGCCTGGGCAGGAAAGTCCATGAGACAATTTTTAGTGAGTGCAGGGGGTGGGCTTGGACTTAGAGTGCTATGCTCATGAGTAAAGCTCTACTACTTTCTGTCTTGTTGGTGGTTAGAGATAAGAGTCTCATCGACTTTCCTCCACAGGCTGGCTTTGAACCGCAATCCTCAGATTTCAAGCCTGTCCGTAGTGCCCTAGGCTTTCCATGGAACTCTTACCTCTTATTGACCACCAAAAAGAAAAAAAAAAAAAGAACAGACAGAAGTTGAGCTGTGACTCAAGTAGTAGAGCCTGTTAACCTTGTGGGGGGGAAAAAGAAACTGAAACAAAGTATCCATGTGGGGCTGGGGATATGGCCTAGTGGCAAGAGTGCTTGCCCCTTATACATGAGGCCCTGGGTTCAATTCCCCAGCACCACATATATAGAAAATGGCCAGAAGTGGCGCTGTGACTCAAGTGGCAGAGTGCTAGCCTTGAGCAAAAAGAAGCCAGGGACAGAGTTCAGGCCCTGAGTCCAAGCCCCAGGACTGGCCAAAAAAAAAAACCAACAACAACAAAAAAAACACAAAGTATCCATGCCCCAGTTCAAGCCCCAGAGCTTCCACAAAAGAGAGAGAGAGAGAGAGAGAGAGAGAGAGAGAGAGAGAGAGAGAGAGAGAGAGAGAGGAGAGAGAGAGAGAGAAGGAAAGATTGGCAGACTGGCAGAAGTGGAGCTGTGGCTCAAGGAATGAAGCCTATTAGGACTGTATTAAAAAAAAAAAGTAACAAAACATCCCAGCAATCTAATTGTGGCTCTACTTGTACACCTTCTTTGAATTAAGCATAACAACAAAAGCAAAACAAAAATCACCAGCTCTAACAGTGATGAGGTACAGATTTCAAGCCCTAGCAAAAGAACAAAAACAAAACAGTGGTTGACCTGTTGCTCAAGTTGTAGAGTCTGCTAATTTCAAATTGAAAAACAAGGCAAAAAAAAAACCAAAAAAACAAAAAACAGAGAGTAAGTGGCTATGTTCTAACATCAGGCCAGAGGAACTGACCACTGACCTAAAGAAGAAGAAGAAGAGAAAAAAAAAAGAACGATAAAATAGATGAAAAGGAAGATGATAAAAGAGAGAGACATTTAAAGATTTTTAAATTATGGCTCAAACCTGTAATCCTACCTACTCAAGTTGCTGAAATCTGAGGATCATGGTTCGAAGCCAGCCGGGGCAGGAAAGTCCATGAGACATTTTTTAGTGAGTGCCTGGTGTGGGCTTGAAATTAGGGTGTTTGGTAGATGAGTAAAGCTCTACTACTTTCTGTCTTGTTGGTGGTTAGAGATAAGAGTCTCATGGGCTTTCCTGCACAGGCTGGCTTTGAACCCCATTACTCAGATTTCAAACCTGTGTGTGGTGCCCTAGGCTTTCCATGGAACTCTTATCTCCTTTTAACCACCAAAAAAAAAAAACCAAACAGACAGAAGTTGAGCTGTGACTCAAGTAGTAGAGCCTGTTAACCTTGTGGGGGGGAAGAAAGAAACTGAAACAAAGTAGCCATGCCCTGAGTTCAAGCCCCAGAGCTTCCACAAAAGAGAGAGAGAAAGGAAGAAAGACAGAAAGAAAGAAAGAAAGAAAGAAAGAAAGAAAGAAAGAAAGAAGAAAGAAAGAAAGAAAGAAGAAAGAAAGGAAGGAAGGAAGGAAGGAAGGAAGAGAGAAAGGAAAAAAGGGAGGAAGGAAGGAAGAGAGAAAGGAAAAAAGGGGAACAAGGTCAAATCACCAAAGCCCCAGAAGCAATAGTAGAGGGCATCTATGGAAAACATGTGTCTTTTCTATCCAACTAATTGGATTCCTTTCTATTAATCTTGTGGGAATTATTATGTTTTTTTCTAAAAAGTTTGGCTAGGTGGCTTGGCCCTTGGGTAGTTACATTTTGGTTACATCTCTTTAAAGGTGCACATTAATGAAGACATCCTGTTTGAATCTCCTTGAGTTTTTGTGGCCTACTGTTAATTGAGGCATAGCATCCTTTACAGATGGAGCTGAGCTCAGCCAATCTGAGCAGAGGGGCAGGCCCTGATGTATTAGGCCCACTGTGTTAGGTTCACTTGCCAGATTTGGAGCTGATGGTGCATCCTTCTGTAGATTTGGAGCTGATGGTGCATCCTTCTGTAGAAGTGGAGTCCTTTTTGAGTGCTTTATTCCTAGGCTACACTCCAAACACGCTGAGCTACTTCTAACAAATGCTAACACTTTTTATGGTTATTCTATCTGAAAACATTTGAGTGAAAATGATGAAACTCTTGGCTGGGAATGTAGCTTAGTGGTAGAGTGCTTGCCTAGCATGCATAAAGCCCTGGGTTCGATTCCTCAGTATCACACACACAGAATAGGCTAGAAGTAGCGCTATGGCTCAAGTGGCAGAGCACTCCTACTAGCCTTGAGCAAAAGCAGCTCAGGGACAGTGCCCAGTCCCTGAGTTCAAGACCCAGGACTGGCAAACAACAACAAAAAGATAAAACACTTAACCTGAAATAAGAACAAGACTTTTTTTCAAATGAAAAGGCCTCTTAATGTGATCCTGACCTCATATCTACAATTTTCTTTGCACTAATTAGAAGAGGATTGTATGAAAAGATTCCTAATGCTCTTACCATAGTAAATGTACAACCGTTCTTATTCTTATATATTATGTTAATGAAAACATTTAAAATATGGTAGTAACATTCGTATCTCAAGCTAAGAAAGGTCATCTTACCTCTCCCTGTCGGATTGCTGATTCTTCTTTAGAAAGAACTAGAACACAAAACAGGCATGCTCTGTTGTGTCCAAAGTCTCAAAATGACCCCTCCCTCTGTATCCATACCAATTTGCTGAAATTAATTATTGCAATTTATGGAATCTAAATTATGTGGAAGCCTGCATTAGAAAAGGCTATTTCCAGGTGCTAGTGGCCTAGACATCTGTAATCCTAGCTACTGAGGAGGCTGTTCTAAGGATCATGGTTTGAAGCCAGTCTCAGTAAGGTCTGTGAGACTCTTGTCGCCAATAAACTACCAAAAAGCCAGCAATGTAGCTGTAGCTCAATTGATAGAGCACCAGCCTTGAGCAAAAGCAGCACAGGGACAGCACCCAGTCCCTGAACAGCATAAAATAAAGTAGTTTGTCATTTTTACTTTTTGAAATATTTATTTGGGAAAACTTCACTAGTGCAGTTTGTATTAGGAATTAATATATATTATTAATGAAGAAATGATTAAAGACAAGGTATTGGATAGAAGATTCAAATACATGAACTGAATAATGAAATAATACTAAAATACAATTTTAACTTTCTGTTATAATTCAGAGAAACTTTTTAGAGTAGTATTTTGAGACATTAACTAATCCAATTGAAAGGACAACATTGAATGGGAAATACTGACACCTTTTCCACAGCAAATTAAGTTTCCTACAGTGAAATTATGGCAATGAAACCAATCTGCTACAAAAAAAGTCTCTGCTACTTGAGCTTTAACAACTCAACAGAGACAGTGACATTCAGTACCAGGAAAATATGTATATGATCACATCACCATAGTAACAATATGTCACAGAACTTTCAGATTGGATCACGATTCATGCTGTTGGGCCTAACAGTTGCTATATACACAATATAGTTTAGCAACTAAAGAATCTCTTTTAAGGCTGGGAATGTGGCTTAGCAGTAGAATGCTTGCATGAAGTCCTGAATTCGATTCTTCAGCACCACATAAACAGAGCAAGCTGGAAGTGGCACTGTGGCTCAAGTGGTAGAGTGCTAGCCTTGAGCAAGAAGAAGCCAGGGACAGTGCCCAAGCCCTGAGTTCAAGCCCCAGGATGGGCAAAAATTAAAAAAATATATATAAGAAGAGTGAGAGGAAGGGTGAGTAGAGGAGGGATGGGTCAGAATATTGAAAGGGGTGGCATTGAAAATATTGGTATTGTATTCATAAACTTCTCTATCAAATGGAAACTCCTTTGCCCCACTACTTAATGATACTCCTCCTCCTAGTAATAATCATAATGATTATAAAATGAAGTTTTCATTGGTACATATTCTAGAAGTGTTTAGAATTTTCCCTCTCCCAAAGATGTAATTTGGTTATTATATGCTATATGAAATATACTCCTGACTTCTCAGATTCTCATTGTAAATCTGGACTTGAGCCAGTAAAGATGAGGGTATAATTATGAAAGGAAATGTGAGGGGATCCTAGAACCTGTTCTTCTCCAACAGATTAAAGGAAACATGAAGGGATAATCTGGATCGTTGGCAGCTGCCTGAAGCTATAGGGGCTTCTGGGGCTATTTTATTTCTGTCATGGTCATGCAGACTATAAAGTTTTGTCCAGGAAAACAGCTTAAGGCTGGTGCTTAAAGGAGGATCCGGTTGAGCTGACCAAATGCTATTGTTTCAGTCTTATTCTACAAAGCAAATTCTTGATTTCAGAGTCTTTTTGATTGCTCAATATAGAAATCAGACCAGGTTTCTAGTTTGTGGAATCCACAATATTAAAATCCCAGTGAGGCTGGGGATATGGCCTAGTGGCAAGAGTGAGTCAAAAGAATCTATTCAATTACTTGAGGGTATAAAGGACAGGAAATGAAGTGATGGGTTTTTCTGGACTTAAGAGGGCAAAGTCTTTCCTGGAGCTAAAATGTCTCATCCCAATAAAAGGGTGAGACTCTCTAGTATGTCACGAAGACATGAGTTGGTCCTGGGGCTTGAACTCTGTATCTATGTGTCTGATAATTCAGATTTGAATCAACACCTGTACTGTCCTATGGCCAGCTGCCGTGTGTCAGCGGCTGATGGTGAGCATTCTACGTAGGGATGTGGGGATGCCTTCCAACCCAACTGTCACTCTGCTTTGAGCTTCCTAGCGCAGGCAGAGTTGAGGTGCTCTCAGAGGGATACCTACACTACTGCAAGATGGGAAACTTGAACTGTTGCTGCAGAAGTATGTACATGTTGACTTTCTCAATGCTGCCCTTGGAATGGTCTAGTTCCAATTTACTTACCAAATAGTCTTAGTGTGTTTTCATCCTCCCCAATACCAATTTCTCTAATGATTTTTTTTTCTTTGGCCAGTCCTGGGGCTTGAACTCAGGGCTTGAGCACTGACCCTGGCTTTTTGCTCAAGACTAGCACTCTACCACTTGAGTCACAGTGCCATTTCCAGCTTTTTCTGTGTATGTGGTACTGAGGAATTGAACCCAGGACTTCATCCATGCTAGGCAAGCACTCTACCATTAAGCCACATTCCCAGTCCTCTCTAATGATTTTTTTTTTTTTTGGCCAGTTCTGGGCCTTGGACTCAGGGCCTGAGCACTGTCCCTGGCTTCTTCCCGCTCAAGGCTAGCACTCTGCCACTTGAGGCACAGTGCCGCTTCTGGCCGTTTTCTGTATATGTGGTGCTGGGGAATCGAACCTAGGGCCTCGTGTATCCGAGGCAGGCACTCTTGCCACTAGGCTATATCCCCAGCCCCCTCTCTAATGATTTTTAAGTATATTTCTTACATTTATAATATCGCTCAATTTTTATGTTGATTCCTCTTTGATGGCAACTGTCCTAAAATGATGTACATTTAGAAAAATGAACATTTTCTAATATCAATATTGCAGATTTCCTTTTGGAGAATAAGCACAAAGGTGCACAACCATACAGCTTTCATCAACTCAAGAGAAGGTTGACAATAAATGTAGAAATAGATAATCCACGAGATGAGAATCACTGGCAAACTCTTCTGAATGCCAAGGTCAAAACCCAAATCTAGCAAGGTTTAGTGAATCAAGTCTGTCACATTAACCACATGGGAAGTAGATTTGGGAGATTGTGTTTCAAGACCAGCTCATACCTTAGAGTCTATCTGGAAACTGCTTCAATCCGGAGGGACATGCTGTGTTCTCAGTAACAGAAGCAAGGACAAACAGGAGGATCATAATCTAGGCCAGCTCATGTACAAGAGAGGCCCTCTCTCAAAAATAACCAAGCCTGGGCTGGGAATATGGCCTAGTGGCAAGAGTGCTTGCCTCCTACACATGAAGCTCTCGGTTCGATTCCCCAGCACCACATATATGGAAAACAGCCAGAAGGAGTGCTGTGGCTCAGGTGGCAGAGTGCTAGCCTTGAGCGGGAAGAAGCCAGGGATGGTGCTCAGGCCCTGAGTCCAAGGCCCAGGACTGGCCAAAATAAAAATTAAAAAAAATTAAAAAAAATAACCAAGCCTGGTAGATAACCTGATTCACAAACCTGGGCCTCTGAGTTTAAAATCCCTAAGCCTCAGCAGTTACTTTTCACAATTCTTTTTAATTTTAATTTATTATTTTTTTTTTTTGCCAGTCCTGGGGCTTGAACTCAGGGCCTGAGCACTGTCCCTGGCTTCTTTTTGCTCAAGGTTAGCACTCTGTCACTTGAGCCACAGCGCCACTTCTGGCCATTTTCTGTGTATGTGGTGCTGGGGAATCAAACCCAGGGCTTCATGTATACGAGGCAAGCGCTCTTGCCACTAGGCCATATTCCCAGCCCTTAATTTTAATTTTTTATTTTTGTCAGTCACAGGCTTGAACTCTGAGCCTGGGTACTGTCCCTGAGCTCTTCAGCTCAAGTCTAGTGATCTACCTCTTGAACCACAGCACCACTTCTGGTTTTCTTGAGGTTCCTTGGAGATAGTCTCTCAGACTTTCCTGTCCCGGCTGGCTTCGAACCCTGATCCTCAGATCTCAACCTCCTGAGTAGCTGGGATTACAGGTGTGATCCACCAGGGCCCAGCGCAACATCTACTCTTTTTTTTTTTTTTTTTGGCCAGTCCTGGGCCTTGGACTCAGGGCCTGAGCACTGTCCCTGGCTTCTTCCCGCTCAAGGCTAGCACTCTGCCACTTGAGCCACAGCGCCGCTTCTGGCCGTTTTCTGTATATGTGGTGCTGGGGAATCGAACCTAGGGCCTCGTGTATCCGAGGCAGGCACTCTTGCCACTAGGCTATATCCCCAGCCCCCTTCCTTTTTTTTTTTTTTTGGCCAGTCCTGGGGCTTGGACTCAGGGCCTGAGCACTGTCCCTGGCTTCTTTTTGCTCAAGGCTAGCACTCTGCCACCTAAGCCACAGCGCCACTTCTGGCCATTTTCTGTATATGTGGTGCTGGGGAATTGAACCCAGGGCCTCATGTATACGAGGCAAGCACTCTTGCCACTAGGCCATATCCCCAGCCCCCGCAACATCTACTCTTAATGGCACATCTGAACACATTTTCATTGTGTAGATTATATATTTCACTTTTTAGAAAACAATTTCATATTCCCAGTATGGTAATCTATGTATCTGATAAATTCAATTTTGAATCAAAACCTGTACTGTCCTATGGCCATGTATCAGAGGCTGATGGTGAGCATTCTACAAGGGCCTGTCACCCTGGGGATGTGGGGATGCCTTCCAACCTAACTGTCACTCCACGTTGAGCGTCCTAGCAGAGGCAGTTGGGGTGCTCTCAGAGTGATACCTACACTGCTGCGAGATGGGAAACTTGAACTGTTGCTGCAAAAGTATGTACATGCTGACTTTCTCAATGCTGCCCTTTGAATGGTCTAGTTCCAATTTACTTACCACATTGTCCTAGTCTGTTTTCATCCTCCCCAATACCAATTTCTCTAATGATTTTTTTTCTTTGGCCAGTCCTGGGGCTTGAACTCAGGGCCTGAGCACTGTCCCTGGCTTCTTTTTGCTCCAGGCTAGCACTCTGCCACTTGAGCCACAGCACCACTTCTGGCTATTTTCTATATGTGTGGTGCTGAGGAATCGAACCCAGGGCTCCATGTATATGAGGTGAGCACTCTACCACTAGGCCATATTCCCAGCCCCAAGGCAGATATTTTAAAGTATAAGATATACTACCAAAGGCATACTATACACATGTTACACACTATACACACTATGCACACTATACACACTATACACATGTACATGTTCTTAAATATCACACTATACTCTAGCATATGCACAAATATTAGGGGGAAAAAACCAATATTTTAATGGGAATAAATCATTACTTGTTAACCACCAAACCCCTAGCCAAGCAAGATGTCCACCCCTGAATCTACTGTAATATATTTGACAGGTTGTTGTTGCTGTCCTGAGGAATCACAACCTGTGAGATCGAGATCATCGTCGAGTAATCCAGACTATTATGGCAGAAGAATTCGTCTCTGGCCACCCAATAGTAGAGACCCTGAGCTAGAGCCAAATAAGGGTACTGGAGAAATTCAGTCATGTGTCCATTCAGTAATGACTAGGATAGGGTGTATTACGTTGCAAAAAAAAAAAAAGATAACACTCCTTCACATTTTTTAAAAATTGTCATCATTAAGCACAGGTTAGAGACTGGGAGTCTGTTTGAGGAAGGAGTCATTGTGGATTCTTTCATACTGCAAAGGAAAAAAATGCCTTCTGGGAAATTGAACTGATTTTTAATCAAACCTTTAAGACTAGAAAAGTGGAAAAAAAAAAGAAATTAAAACCTCTTATTAAATTGAACTGTAAAAACACCATTACTGGAAATGAATTGGGAATTGAGGGCTTTCAGAAAATGTGGACTGGATTGTCAGGCCTATATTAGGTCCTGGACCTTAATGCCAAGTATTTTTACTGATGAAAAGTTGTTTCAATGAAAAGTATATTAGTAATCAGAACTTGTAGTTCACTTGAGAGTTTTACCATTTGAAAAATGTGATACTTGCATGAAATTGTTTGAATCTTGTTAGTCTCCCCTTATTCCTAGATGTGAAGCTAGAATTTTTCCCTTTTGATAAAGGAAGGGAACAAGAGCATGTTATTTTGTATATTGATAAATAGTAACTAGTGATAAACTTGAAATGCTAGACTAGATTACAAACTTAATCCTAGGTATAGTCTTATGAAAATGTATCTCCTAATTATTTTTGAACTATATTCACGTTTTCCAAGATATTTTAAGTTATGTATTTTTTTTCAGAGCTGCTTCTTATTTTGGGGCTACTTTTTATTTTTAATTGCGGTGTAATTCCTAAGGGGCTAAGTTGTCTGATAAGGCTTCCTATAACTATGGCTGGATGTCTTCCAAGATGGACTGTTTTACTGTTTTAGAGTCATTTCTAAAGTTATGTGGTCATTAACTTTGGGAGCTGTTTTCCATATGAGTGCTGATACAAATTAAAACCCAAGTTGACCTCAACTTCCATCACCCCATTGAATGTTGACAGTGGAAGGAATACCTTGCCTTCAGTATGCTATTACTTCTGGACTGATAGCTAAGGAAGAAACTTAATTTTCTTTGGTGCATAAGTCAGAAAAACTAACAGCTGTTGTGTGTAGTGTCCTTGTTCACCTCAGAAGATGAAGTGAGCTAGCTGATAGTGTTAATTCAGATTTAAGAAATGATCTAAATTTGGTTTGTGTAAATTTACAATATACCTGCAATATTAACTGAATCAGATAGCTCTTACAGTTTCATATGTGTACATAGGCTCCCGGTCCCACATCCACTACCTACTGAACTTGGTAAATTGGCATTGTAACATTACAACAATGTTTTGTTGCATCAATTTTATAAACTTTTACAGTGCAATACTTGTTATTTTTCTGAGGCAAACCAAAGGTATATTTCTCAAGGTTCATGCTGCTTTCATTAGCAGCATTTGACGGAGGATCTTTTTATACATTTGTAGTAGATTAAAAAATTGTAAACCATGTACCAATATTTTTGGTTGAAATTGTGTAGGGTAAGTTAAGCTTAAATTGCATTCTATTAACCGATACGAGTGTATTTCTGTAAGCATAGTTACACTGAAATAAAGTTTTTAAAAAAGATAACAGTGTCAGGCTATGCTCTTCTATATTTAATGTGTGCAAATTTTAATTCATACAATCGCCTAAGTGAAGATACATTTACAACATAAAATGCTGTACATTAAAAATGATTTTCTCTAAATGGCAATTGTTTGTCTTCTGTGCAGAAACTTTTTAATTGGATGTTACTTGTCAATACTTGTTTTTAAATTTTCTAGGCAGAAAATAATTTATATGTATGTGATCTAGAGTTTTTTCTATATTTTGCTGTGTCCAGAAAATATTGTCTTGTGTGTACATGTTCTAGTTTTCTCTGCATTTTGCTGTAGAGGTTCCACTAGATGACATTCTACATTCAGATCTTTGATCCATTTTGAAATCATTGCAGTCTCCTACAAATTGATAGTTTTCCCTATGCTATTCATTGAAGATGGTGTGTTTTCTTCCTTTTCCAAAAAAGAAATGGCTGTATCTATGTGGTTGAATTCCTGGGACTACTATTTTGTTTCATAAGTCTTTGTGTCTGTGCTCTTGCTGGTAAAATTCTACTTTTTATTTTAGTTTTTTACAATAGTTGGGCTGGGGATATGGCCTAGTGGCAAGAGTGCTTGCCTTGTATACATGAGGCCCTGGGTTCAATTCCCCAGCACCACATATACAGAAAATGGCCAGAAGGGGCGCTGTGGCTCAAGTGGCAGAGTGCTAGCCTTGAGCAAAAAGAAGCCAGGGACAGTGCTCAGGCCCTGAGTCCAAGCCCCAGGACTGGCCAAAAAAACACACACACACAAAAAAAAAACAATAGCTCTGTAGTATAACTTAAAATCCACTATTTTTGTGGTACTAGAGATTGAACTCAGAGCTGGGAATACGGCCTAGTGGCAAGAGTGCTTGCCTTGTATACATGAAGCCCTGGGTTCAATTCCTCAGCACCACACACATAGAAAAGGCCAGAAGTGGCAACTTAGCTCAAGTGGCAGAGTGCTGTCCTTGAGCAAAAAAGAAGCCAGTGACAGTGCTGAGCCCTGAGTTCAAGCCCCAGGACTGGCAAAAAAAAAAAAAATGTATATTGAACTCATGACGCTGTGATTACTAGTCTGATGCACTTCCACTTTAGCTATACATCCAATCATAAATATGGTATTTTGATATCTCCAATATTGTTTATGCTTAGGAAAAGCATTTTTTATGCTAGTCCTGGGGCTTGAACTCTGTGCTTTAGCACTTTCCCTGAAAAATAGTGCTCAAAGCAAGTGATGTACCACTTTGTTCCACAGCTTCACTTCTGGCTTTTGGTCATTAATTGGAGATAAGTACCCAAGCTGGCCTAGAACCATTATCTTCAGATTTCAGCCTCCAGAGTAGCTAGGATTACAGGCATGAGCCAGCAGTGTCTGGCTCAGTTATGCTTTTGATCTTTGGTATCTTTTATATTTCCATGTTAATTTTAGAATTTAACTTTTTTTAATGGAGAGAAAAAGCAAATTTACTAAAATATTTCTTTATTTGAATAAGGTCAATGTCATTTCTTAAATTCCAGCTAGCATCAAATAACAGGGAAAAAAGTAGACAAAATATTATCCAATTGAAACTTGGCAGTGGATAGAAAACTTTTTTAAACTTTAAGTAATATCATAGAGAAATATATTAATTAAACAGGCAACATACAGATCTAAAAAGTTGCAAGTGCTTATTTTACACTGGATCTTATAAGTAAAAAATTCCCAATATAATAATTTGTTTACTATCTCCCTTCGATAAGTACATGGACAGGGAAAGATTATCACATCTTAGTATGACAACTGCTATTTGTGTTCTTTACAAAGATTGTATCTCTGTAGAGCAGCAGGACAGGCAATCCCTTATTCAAGTAGTTTCTATTTTCCCCATGTCATAAGAAAGTACAGTTGTCTGAGACAGAATGTCACCACAATCACATGAGGAAAGCAAGAAGCTTTAGCAGGTGGGCTTCACAATGGATTTCTCATAAAATCAGTATGATCTGAAGATGACTTCTGAAGTTTCAAAGTCATCACCAAGTACCAATAGGTATAGGGAACAACCTGGATTTAGTTTGTTTCTGATAACAAACGGAGAGTTTTAGGAAAATTGCAAGTATAAAAGAAGAGTGCACCACTGCTAATTTCATAGCTAATGAAAATATTATATTATAATCTCAGCTAGCTTGCCTTTTCTTTCATCTTTCTTTTCTTTCTTTCTCTTTCATGCTGGTATTGGGGCATGAATTCAGGGCCTGGGTGCTGGTCCCTTAGCTTCTTTGCTCAAGGCTGGTGCTCTACTACTTGAGCCATAGCACTACTTCCAGCTCTTTTGGTGGTTAATTGGAGATTGGAAAAGTTTTGTAGACTTTTCCACTTGAGTTTTCCTTCTGCTATGTTTCACCTTTCAGTTTGGAGGGAAAGAGATGAGGTCCTTTTTGCCTAAAAATGCCATTTAGGTGGAAGCATTCCTCTGGTAATGATTTTTCGTAGATATTTTACCTGGTGGTATTTTTATTTCATGATGGCCTATGTTCTTGAATATTTTGATTCCAGTTGGGTCAGTTCAAATTATAAAATTCATTTTTATATTTTTTTCCAATTTTTATTATCAAACTGATGTACAGAGAGGTTACAGTTTCATACGTTAGGCATTGGATACATTTCTTGTACTGTTTGTTACCTTGTCCCTCATACCCCCCCTCCCACCTCCTCCTTACCCTTTCCCCCCCTGAGGTGTTCAGTTCACTTACACCAAACAATTTTGCAAGTATTGCTTTTGTAGTTGTTTGTCTTTTTTTACCCTGTGTCTCTCAATTTTGGTATTCCCTTTCAATTTCCTAGTTCCAATACCAGTATACACAGTTTCCAATATACTCAGATAAGATTACAGAGATAGTGTAGGTAAAACCTATAGTTTAACTCCCTTCCAAACAACCTTAGGGGTTGGGGAAGAGAGGTAGGAGCAGAAACAAACCAGGTTTTTTAAGGTAAATATCACAGCACTTGATTATGTGAGAGATTAACTACAACTAACTAGGTTGCATTTGATATACTGATTTAAGCCAATTAAATGCCAGTGAGATCCAGATACTGTAATCCAAGAACATACATATATATATATATATACATATATATATATATATGTATATATATATATACACATATCATGCATGCCAGTGGGGATAAATTTTCTTTTTTTTTTATTGATTGGACATAAATTTTTTTACAAGGTGTTGTGCAAAGAGGGTGCAGTTACATAGTAGGGCAGTGTGTACATTTCTTGTGATATCTTATGACCTGTTTTTCTATCCCTTGTCTAGGTCAGGTTGACATATATGCAATATACAATGTATCAAGAACATATACAGTATTCACAGACTTGGTCTCTACTGTCTCTCCGTCTCCCTTTGTTAACAGTCATATATCAGGGAGATCATGCCCCTTTGTTTTCTGTGTTCTAGGCTTGTCTCACTCAACATTATTTGTTCAAGTTCTGACCATTTCCCTGCGAATAACAGTATTTCGCCATTCCTAATCGCTATGTAGTATTCCATTGTGTATAAGTACCATATTTTTTGGATCCATTCGTCTGTGGAGGGGCATCTGGGTTGTTTCCATATTTTGGCTATTGTGAATTGTGCCGCGATAAACATGGAAGTACAAATGCCTTTTTGATATCTTGGATTTTGCTGTTTAGGATAGATGCCTACGAGTGGTATGGCTGGGTCATAGGGTAGGTCTATATTGAGCTTTTTGAGAAACCTCCATACTGTTCTCCAAAGTGGTTGTACTAATTTGCACTCCCACCAACAATGGAGAAGGGTTCCTCTTTCCCCACAGCCCTTCCAGCATTTGTTGTTTCCTGAGTTCAGAGTATAGGCCATTCTAACTGGAGTGAGGTGGTATCTCAGGGTTGTTTTTATTTGCATTTCCTTTACTACCAGGGATGTTGAGCATTTCCTCATGTGTTTCTTTGCCATTTTTATATCTTCTCTTGTGAAGTCTCTCTTTAGCTCTTTTGCCCATTTCCTAATAGGTTTATTGGGCTTGGAGGGGCTTAGTTTTTTGAGTTCTCTGTAGATGACCGATATCAGGCCTTTGTCTGTTACTGTGCTGGTAAATATCCTTTCCCATATCGTTGGCTGTCTTTCTATTTTGGTGGCTATGTCCTTAGCTGTGCAGAAACTTTTTAATTTGTAGTAGTCCCATTTGTCGAGTCTTTCCCCTATTTGTTGTGCCCCTGGGACTCTATTCAGGAAGTTCCTTCCTGTGCCTATAAGTTCTAGTGTCTTTCCTACTCTGTCCTTCAGTAGTTTCAAGGATTCAGGTCTGATGTTGAGGTCCTTGATCCATTTTGAGTTGATCTTGGTGCATGGTGATAGGCTTGGGTCTACTTTGAGTTTTCTGCATATGGCTGCCCAGTTCTCCCAGCACCAGTAGTTGAAGAGGCTATGTTTATTCCATTGTATGTCTTTAGCTCCTTTGTAAGAGTGCGGTTTTATTTCTGGGTCTTCAATTCTAATCCATTGGTCTTCCGATCTGTTTTTAAACCAATACTATGCTGTTTTTGTTATGATGGCCTTGTAGTAGAGCTTGAAGTCTGGTATTGTGATACCTCCTGCACTGCTTTTTTTGCCTAGAATTGCTTTGGCTATTCTAGGTTTTTTGCTGTTCCATATGAATTTATGGATTGGTTTCTCTATTTCAGTGAAGAATGTGGCTGGGATTTTGATAGGTATTGAATTGAATTTCTATAACAATTTGGGCAATATGGCAATTTTCACTATATTGATTCTGCCTACCCATGAGCATGGGAGGTCTTTCCATCTCCTTGTGTCTTCTTTGATTTCCCTTATTAGATTTTTGTAGTTTTCATTGAATAGGTCCCTCACGTCCTTGGTTAAGTTGATCCCTAGGTACTTTATTCTTTTTTTGGCTACTGTAAATGGAATTGTTTCCATAATTTCCTTTTCTGTTTGTCTATTGCTGGTGTACAGAAAAGCTGCTGACTTTTGTGGATTGATTTTGTATCCTGCTACTTTGCCAAATTGGTTTATTAGGTGTAGGAGTTTGGGTACTGAGTTTTTTGGGTCCTTCAGATATAAGATCATGTCGTCTGCGAATAGGGATAACTTGATTTCTTCCTTGCCGACGTGGATCCCTTTGATGTCCTCCTCTTGCCTTATTGCTATGGCTAGGGATTCCAGCACTATGTTGAACAGAAGTGGGGAGAGTGGGCATCCTTGTCTTGTTCCTGAGTTTAGGGGGAATGATTTAAGTTTCTCTCCATTTAATATGATATTAGCAGTTGGTCTGTTGTATATGGCTTTTATTGCTTTGAGGAATGTTCCATCTATTCCTGTTCTCTCCAAAGCTTTTAATAGGTATGGATGTTGTATTTTATCAAAGGCTTTTTGGGCATCGACTGAGATAACAATGTGATTCTTGATTTTAGTTCTGTTTATGTGGTGGATTACGTTGATTGATTTACGGATGTTGAACCATCCTTGTGACTGAGGGATGAAGCCTACTTGGTCATGATGTATGATATTCTTGATCAGTTTCTGGATCCTGTTAGCTAATATTTTATTGAGGAGCTTTGCATCTGTGTTCATTAGTGATATTGGTCTGTAGTTCTCTTTTTTTGTTGGATCTTTGCCTGGTTTGGGAATGAGTATGATATTAGCTTCATAGAATGAGTTTGGGATTTCTCCCTCTGTTTCTATTTCGCGGAAGAGTTTGAGGAGTATTGGAATTAGCTCCTCACTAAAGGTTTTGTAGAATTCGTTGGTGAATCCATCTGGGCCTGGGCTTTTCTTAGTAGGGAGGTTCTTGATTACCTCCTGTATCTCACCGTAAGTTATTGGTTTATTTAGTTGATTTATTTCTTCTTGGTTCAGTTTGGGCAGTTTGTACTTCCCTAAGAATTGATCCATTTCTGTAAAATTATTGTTTTTTGCTGAGTAGAGGTTTTGGAAATAGCTCCTTATGATTGTTTGAATATCGTGTGTACTTGTTGTAATTTTTCCGGTGGAGTCCCTGATTTTACGAATATGAGTCTCTTCTCTTTTTTGTGAGTCTTGCAAGGGGTCTGTCAATTTTGTTTATTTTCTCAAAGAACCAGCTTTTAGTCTTATTTATTTGTTGAATGGTCTTTCTATTTTCAATCAGATTTATCTCTTCTTTAATCTTTGTGATCTCTCCCCTCCTAGTCGTTTTAGATTCTGTCATTTCTTGTTTCTCCAGTTGTTTTAGTTTCATCGTGAGGGTATTCACCTGCTCTGCTTCCATTCTTTTAATGTGGGTGCTGAGTGCAATGATCTTGCCCCTCAGTACTGCCTTAGCTGTGTCCCATAGGTTTCTTTGTGATGTGTTTTCTTTGTCATTGTGGCTTATGAATTCGTTGATTTCATCTTTAATTTGATCTGTGGCCCAAGTGTTGGATAGCAGTGTGGGGTTTAGCCTCCAAGAGTGTGTATAGGCTCTGTGGTATCCTTTGTTGTTGAGGGTTACCTTTAATCCACTGTGATCAGATATAATACGTGGGATGATGTCAATACTTTTGTATTTGCTGAGGTTCTTTGTGTGGGCTATGACGTGGTCTATTTTGGAATATGATCCATGGGCTGCTGAAAAGAATGTGTATTGGGTCTCTGTAGGGTGAAAGGTTCTATATAGGTCTGTTAGATCCATTTGGGAAATGGTGTTATTTAGGTCCTCAGCTCCCTTACTAATCCTCTGGGTGTTGGATCTGTCTCTTGGAGAGAGAGGAGTATTAAAGTCACCCACTATGATTGTGTTTGCGTCTATCTTGCTCTGTAATTCTGTGAGAATTTGCTTGACATATGTCGGGCCTCTTTTGTTCGGTGAGTATACATTTATCACCGTGATGTCTTGATTCTGGATTTTTCCTTGTATTAATATGTAGTGTCCTTCTTTGTCTTTTTGAGTGGACTTTAAAGAGAAGTCCAGCTTGTCTGAGATCAGAATGGCTACACCTGCCATTTTGGTGGGTGCATTTGCTTGGTAGATCTTGCTCCATCCTTTCATTCGAAGCCTGTTTTTGTCCCTTGCTGTAAGGTGGGTCTCTTGTAGACAGCAGATGTCAACTTTTTGTTTGCGGATCCATTCTGCCAGTCTGCTTCTCTTAATCGGGGAGTTTAAGCCATTTATATTTAAAGAGATCAAGGATAAGGGTGTTTTTTCTCCTTCCATTTTCTTGTTGGGCTGTTTTTTCCTGTTTTTTTTTCTTCTTGTCTTTAGTGAGCTGGTCTTTCTGCTGGACTTTGGCTATTGAAGTTTCTTTCTGATTCTGTCTGTGTGTCTTTTACTATCTCTGTTGGGTGGGCTTCCCCTCTTAATATTCGCTGTAGGGCTGGTTTTTTTATTCACATACTCCTTTAGCTCCTCTTTGGTGTGGAAAGATCTGGTTCTCCCTTCGAATGTGAACTCCAATTTCGCTGGATATTTGATCCGAGGTTGTAAATTGTTATTCTGAAGTACTTGGATGGTGTTCTTCCACTCACTTCGAGCTTGGTAAGTTTGTGTGGATAAGTTGGATGTTATTCGAATCCTCTTCCCATTGAAAAAAGTTTCCTTCTTCGCTTTGGCTGAATTCAGAATTTGCTCTTTAATCTTGAGGTCTGTAGTCTTGAATATTATGTGCCTTGGGGTGGTTTTCCTGGGGTCTGGCCTGCCAGGTGTCCTATAGGCTTCGGTTACCTGGATGGGGTCCCCTGTGAGATTGGGGAAGTTTTCTGCAATAACTTTATTGAGAACATGATTAAGCCCTCTGTTCTGATATTCGGCTCCTTCTTCTATTCCAATTATGCACAGATTATATCTCTTGTGTTTGTCCATTAGTTCCTGGATTAATCTTCCCTGAAGCTTCACCTTTTCTTGGAGTGTGGTCATTTTCTGGTTGTTGTCAGCTGCTTCATCGTCCAGGCGAGAGATTCTGGATTCTATATGGTCCACTCTTTGTGTTATGGTTTCAATTGCGGAGTTTATGGATGTCAGAGAGCTATTCATGGTTGTCATATCAGCTCTGATCGTGGAAATTTCTTCCTTTAAAGAGTTGTATTTTAAATCTATTTTTTCATGCATTTCAATTCTCAGGATGTGGAGATTTTCTTTAAAGGCGGCTTGCATTGTATCCATTTTTGCTTCCATTTCTTTCTTGGCTTCCTGGGTGTCCTTCCAGATTTCCTCTCTAAACTCCTGGAATTGTTTTCTGATTTCATTTCTGACGCTTTCGATCATTCCTGTTAACATGGCCTCATTTGCTTTTTTATTCTCCATCTCCTCTTCAGTCGTGCTGCTTTTTGGAGCTGGCGAGTTGGCTTGTCCTTTGATGAACTGAGTTATGTTTCTTTGTGATTTGCGCATCTGGAGGTCTGTGTAGATCTTCCCTCCCTTCTGTGTAGGCGTGTCTACGGCAGCAGGTGCTGTCGCTGTGGCCCCGCCCACCAGTGCAGGGCACGCCTACCAGAGCGGGCGCTTTCGCCGGGGGCCCCGCCCTCCTGTGCACTGTGAGTCCCCTACAACAGGCACTTTAGCGGGATATGCCTCCCAGAGCGAGCCCTGGGTTGTTGGGTTATGCTTGCGCCCTCCTGCGAGCCCATTGGGGGAGGCAGTATGTGTGGGGCCCAGTGGAATCGACTGTCCGGCTGTGGCTTGGCACCCTCAGACCTCGCCTCCGCTGCGGGGAGGGGGGACGTGATCAGGCTCAGGTGACCCTGCTGGGCTGGTATTGCCCACCAGCGCCTGTGATTTTAGTTGTAAGAGTCCGCAAGGTCCAGGCGCCTCGGGTGGGGCTTGCCCTGCCGGCCGTCCCCTGGCCCCTGTTGGGAAGGGGACGGGGCCGGTTCTGCCAGTTCAGGAACCTTTGGGGGCTTGGGGCTGTTCCGCCCTTCCCCTGCTAAACTGGCTTCCCAGCGCCTGATGGGAGCTTCCCGCCTGATTTGGGGGTTCTTTGTTCCCACGGGAGTGGGGAGGGGGAGGGAGGGAGATCTAGCTTCTTTTCGGGCTTGGGTCTCCCGTTGGGGGAAGGGATTATGGGGGAATCACTTTTGCTGCTTTGTGTGTGTGTCCCGCGCAGCCGTTGGCCCTTCAGGGGTTGGCGAAGTGTCGTGGTGGCTTCCCCCATTCCCTCTTTCTGCCACGCTGGGTTCCCTTGTCCGAACCCGGTGTGGACCCGAACTTCTCGTCGCTGCCGGTGTGTGTCTTGGTCCGCACCCTGCCTTGTGTCCATGGGGTCTCCCGCTATATGAATTCTGCGCTCCTGGCAGCCTGCGATCGCCGGGTTCCCCTTTCTCAGCCTGACCCTGTTTGGGCCAGGGTCTGCTGGTGGGGGGAGGGTGCCCCGGTGAATCTCCGGCTCCGTGTAGGTTTTCGGTTCTTCTTTTTTGCTCCTTTTTGTTTTCCTGCATTTCTCCACTGCTTCTGGATGCTGGTTTTGCTGGGTTCTTGATGGGGTGTTGGGTGTTGGAGTTCCCAGCTTGCTATTCAGTTGGTGCGAGTAGGGGTGCCTCCCTATTCTTTCGGCGCCATCTTTCTCTCCTAGGATTCTTAATCTCATGTCTGTAATCCTAGTTTCAGTAGGCTGAAATCTGAGGATTATGATTCAAAGGCTGCTCAGGAGAGTCTGTGAGACTTACTTAATTCCAAATAAGCAAAAAGAGCTGGAAGGGGAGCTATTACTCAAGTGGTAGAGCACTAGTTTTGAATGAAAATGCTAAGGGACTACACCCGGGCCCTGAGTTCAAGTGTCAGTACATCAGTACATGTGTCACTAGTTGTAGATAAAGGTTTGTGATCAGCTAGGGACTCTTCACTTAGGGTCTTTGACTTGATTGCAGAATAAAGATTTCTGGACAAATCACAATGATGCTAAGAAAACTTGGTGGAGATTTAATGAGTCAGTAAGCAAGCAGGCAAGCAGACAAACAGACCAGCAGAAAGGAAAGGACACACCCAACAGACTGTGGGTGCTCTCCAGGAGGAAGAGACACACACACAGTTCCTTGGCTATTTGGGGTATATATAGGGTAAAAGCACAGGGTCTGATGGCAAAGTTATGCCAAGATAGGTGCTTTATCTTTGTTCCAATCACTCCTGGTGTTATACTTTCTGAGTTTTTAGATGTCTTGAGAATTCTTTCCAGGTAAGAATGCATCCTGTCATAAAATAGACGCTTATCCTTGAAATAAGGAAGGTTCCTGTTGTCTACATTTTAGATAGAAGGTTGCTTACTTTCGGGGCGGGGGAGGGAAGTTCTCTCAAGAAGGCATATATCCCGCCAAAGAAATGTTAATTCTTGGGGTGAGAAATGCATCTCTCAGGAAGCTATGCATCCTGTTGCTTTTCTTTGGAACATGGATAGCACTTCTGTTTCTACATACCATATTTTTGAGTTGTCTTCACCAGGCCTTCTTTTCCTAAATTTACCCTGCCTCATTTTCCTCTACATTACATTGGTCCATTAATCTTGAGAGAAGCAGATGGACGAATATCTCCTATATTTGCTGGAATCTCCCCAAACCTTTTCCTCCAGGCTGTCTTGCTTCGTTTTTCCCTAAAACGTTGTTACCTTAATCTGAAGGGAAGTAGATAGATGAACTTTAAGCGTAGGTTTCTGAATTCCTGGCAGCCATTTGCCATGCCTCATTTTTCCCTAGTATATCCTGCTTCACATACTCTCTCTCTCTCTCTCTCTCTCTCTCTCTCTCTCACACACACACACACACACACACACACACACACAATCACAATGACTTTCTTCTGGGTGAGGCAGGGGTGGGAAGGTGCCATTGAGTCTGACCATTGAGGTAACGAGAGGGGCTATGAAAAATCCTCTTTCTTGACCTGAGTGGAACTAATTCACTATAGTTTACATTTGTTTGTGTGCTTTTAGTTTTAAAAATCACTTTGCTTTATAATAAAAATGTGGAAGGACAAAGCTATGAAAAGGTGACTGGGGTTTCTGCTGAGTCCTGTGGAATGGAAGAGGAGGCAGGTACGGGAGAAGGAAGAGAATAGAAAGAAAGAGGTGCCAGCCCATTTCAAAGGCTTGTTTCAACTTGTCCTGAGAGCAGGAAAAAGGTGGCACTAGAGGGCACTGCTGAGCTGCGTTGGTTGTAGGACTTGGGAAGATGGGAGGTAATGAAGGCTGTTCAGGGTGGGGTATGGTAGCAGCCCCTCTCCACAGGCCTGAAATGTGGCCCAAGAAAGACTGTGCAGGCAGATGTCAAAAATGTGTTAGAGATCCAAGAACGTGAACGATCTCAAAAACTTCAGAACATTCAGGTTGAAATGACATATGGTGTAGCTCTTTTGCTAACTAGAATACACTACCAACATTCATTTTCTCTGATTCTTCTCCCTTTTCTATCATGGCTGTTAGGATATTTTCCTTGACACATGGCAGAGGCTTGGTGTGTCTAAATGGACGTTCCAGTCAATGGCTTCCCTTGCGGGAAGGAGGGGCACAGTATGGCAGTGCTGGCTCCAAGGGATTCTCCACACAGTGTCCCCTCACTGTCCTGGTTCTTGGGCAGAGCCAGTGGTCACCAAGCTCAGGGCTCTGCACTCAGGGCTCTTTGCAGGGCCCTGAAGCCCCTCAGCTTCTACAGAACTCCTCGATCCCAGTAATACACTTGCTCTATGTGGTGACCACATAGTGACTCTATTCTGTGTGCTCTCTTATTTTTTAGAAATTTCTGAGGGCATGCCTCTTGTGTTATTTGTTCAGTTCGGTTTTATTTAGCAATACTTGAGTTTGAACTCAGTACCATTTGAGCCAATTTACCCAGCCCTTTATCCTTTTGTTTATTTATTTACTGGTGTTTGAGCTCATGGTCAGGACTCTGTCTATTTAGCTTTTTTGCTCAAAGCTACTTTTCTACCACTTGCAACATGCCCCACTTGGTGGTTAACCGGAAACCAGAATCTCTCCAGTTTGTTTTCTGTACTGGCTTTCAATGGCATGCCCCAGATCTCAGCCTCCTGAGTAATTAGAATAACAGGTATGAGTGACAAGTGACCAGCCATGTTAATTTTTAGGTAAGGTCTTATGCACTTTTGCCCAGAGCTGGATTCAGACCATGCTTTTCCTCTCTCTGCCTACTTCATAGCTGGCATAGCTGGGATTAAAGGCATGAACACCACCTTTGGCCATACTCTATCTTACTGCTGTGATTTTCCCAGTTAGTAGTGTGTGCCTGGTGCCTGGAGAGTGAGTAAATGAGGAGGGTGAGAGAGGCTACAGAAGGTGGGATTGAAGTATGAATACCAGGTCTAACTGGTGCCAGATTGGCTTCTTGGTGGATGATGGGGACTTTCTGAAAACTCCTAGAGGTGAAATCCCACCCCCTCCCAGTTGATAGGCCAGCTGAATTCCTAGAAGCAGGGGTAGAGGCTTGTACAATAGGTTCCAGGACCTGATCTCCCTGTGACCCTCCCCACTGACCATGACCCTATGTAGGCCCTACCACCTCAGCTGCCATTGCGGCATGCCTCGTGTCTTCTGACTTTCTTCAGGTCACCATGGCGTCCCTCTTCAGCTCACCATTGGAGTTGATCTGGTTTGTTAAGATTGTTTTTCTGCTCTTTCTTTTCTACTCTCATGGCTCAGCCTCCTAACTGCATTAGATGCACTAGAGGCTGCAAGTTTTGGGGGATGTGTGTCCACGCACCGGCTCTGGCTTTCTAGTAAAGACTCTGGATTCCACTTCTCCAAATGTGTCTTCTCTGTCTCTCACGATTGAATTTTCGTGTGCTAGGATGAACCTCTCCCGTGACTGGGAAGGGTACAGAGCACAAAGCTGATCTGTGGGTAGCCTCATGTGCGGTGGTGGATGGCGACCAAGGAGATAATCATAGTGATGAACAGAAAGAGAGACTCATAAGCTCACAGAGGGAGTCCCAACCTATAGTGCTGGATTTGACCAGATCATCTGCTGGCACCTTCATAGATTACTTGCTAATATTTTTTATGAGGAAACATCTAAGAATAAATGCATATAATGAATGATCACAGAGGAAGCACACTGTGTGCTATGAGCAGCAGGATGGGGCCTTCCACAGTGAGTGAGGGGTATAGTGCGTGAGGAGGTCAAATCGCATGCAGAACATCACGTGCAGAACACTGGTAAGCACTGGGCCTGCAGAGCGAGCACAAACTCAGGGCCCAGTGCTGCACAGAGCTGACCACTGCAAAACATGAGCACAGAGAGGGAAGAAACATACTACCGTAGGTCAGCAGCCGTGTCCTCTACGAAGTCCATTGAAAAGATGCTTTGTGACCAAATGACCTCAGTTACAACTACCTCTAAAGAACAGCATGCATTGCTAGAGAAGATGGGTAAATAAATTGGCCTGGCTGTGGTCCAATAACACCTTTAAAACACAAAAAGAGCATGGAACTGAGGGCCATGACTTATGCTAGAATCCTAGCTTCTCAGGAGGCTGAGATTGGAGGATTTCAGGATCCACTTGGAAGCCAGCCTGGGTAGGAAAGTCTGTTAAGACTTTTATCTTCAATGATCCACCAAAAAGCCAGAAGTGGAAGTTAGGATCAAATGGTAGAGTGATAGCCTCAACCAAAACACTAAGGAACAGTGCCCAGGCCATGAGTTGAAGACCCAGTACACATGTTTGCTAACCCCTTGATCAAATGATGCTCTACTTTGAGCCTTAGGGCCGCAGTGGAACTTCTTAATGAGTCACTACATGTCACAAAGCTCTGAATCTCAGGACTCTCCCTTCCACACAGGATTGGACAGAGAACGTACTCTTGGATTACCAGCAATATACAGGTAGCAATAACACTGTAACCTTATTGGGTTAGTCAAAGTATAGGTTCTTTGGCACTTCTCCTCCTCCCCTCATTGGCAGAGTTTGCTTGCTTGGCTGGTGCTCTACCACTTGAGCCATGCCTCCAGCCTGGCTTTTTCCTGGTCATTTTAGAGATGGAGTCTCCTGTACTTTTCTGCCTATCTGGCTTTAAAACCTTGATCCTCCAGATCCCAGGGGCCTGAGTAGCTAGATTTTTTGTTTTTAATTTTTTGGCACTTCTTGGAATGCCAATTGAGAGTTTCTTCTCCTGGGAGTGTCTATCTAGGACTGGCATGGAGAGTGTGAAGTGAGGGAAATTGAATACATCTCACTTCAAATGATTTTGCAGGCTTAGCAACACAGGGCAGCTCTTTATCTCATGATGGCCTGGGTAAGGGGGATCAATTGTACACCTGTGCCCCACCCCAGGAGGGCCCCTTTATCCACTAGCTCTTCCCAGAGTGGAAAGGGCCTCAGTTCCCTGGGGCTGTAGGGGAGTACTTTAGGAAAGCCAAGTTCAGATATCTAATGGAAGCTTCAGCACTGAACAGAAAGGCCAGTGAGAACCAGTGGGAATTTCTGGCAGAGCAGGGCCTGGTGGAACAAGAAGATCAAACATTAACTAGATATGAAATTGGGTTTGTGTGGACAAATGTTCATGTCCCACAGTAGAGGAGGGAAAGTATAATAGCAGCGTGTCTGCTTTAGAATGCAACTGCCAAGCAATCCCCTCCCCCATGCCCTTGAGGAGGGAGAAGCTTCTAGCAGGTGCTCTCCAGCCAGAAACCCTGCCCAGACTCACCGAGGTCAGTGCCTCCACGTTGGCCCCCATCAGACAGAGGTAGCGAACCACGTCCAGAATCCCATTGTTGGAGGCAAGGTGCAGTGGTGTTCGTCCATACTGGAAAGAGAAAAAATATCAGCGTCTTCTCATGGTTGTTGCTGGGAAAACCTTTGGCTTCAGATCTGGGGTGCATATTCCAAGATCCCAGTGCTAGGGGAGGGAACTGGGGAGCACCAGCAGGGAAAGAGGGGGGCAGCCAGGCAGAACTTCTGTTATTACTTCACAGTTGAAAGAGCAGCTTCAAGTCAGGAGCTGGTGGCTCACACCTGTAATCCAAGCTACTCAGGAGGCTACGATCCCTGGATCATGGTTCAAAGCCAGCCTGGGCAGGAAAGTTCAATTAACCAGCAAAAGGCCACAAGTAGTTGGGTGCTGGTGGCTCACACCCGCAATCCTAGCCACGCAGAGGCTGAGACCTTTGGATCTCAGTTCGAAGCTAGTGTGGGCAGGAGAATCTGTGAGGCTTTTACAGTTTCCCACCAAAATGCCAGAAGGTGAGCTGTGGCAAGTGGTAGAGTGCTAGCCTTGAGCAAAAAAAGCTCAGGGACAGCACCTAGGCCCTGTGTTAAGCTTCAGAATTGGCACAACTGTAACTGGTAACTGTAGTGAAATTGGTTGCTGTACTGGAAGAGAGGAGGCCTAGGGCAAGGGCAGGGGGCTCCCACTGGTCTACTGATATCTGTACTGTAGTTTTATTTAATCATAGCCAGGGAAGAAGGGCCAGAGGACAGCTGTGGTGGGCACTCTAAGGAGGAGAAATTTCAAGATCGTGCTCACTATGGCTTTCGTTTTTAAGCCTGTGGTTCCCCAAACTGTGGCCTAGCATCCCAGGGAAGGTCAGTGAATATACAGGGGTGTTACAGGGGCAGCTCAGGTGTTTGATGAAACCACTAAGTTTGGATCCCACTTGAATCTGGATGGAGTTCAGGCTTTCCTGTTGGACTGTGTTTCTTTTCAGGGGCAACCTGTCTTCGAAGGTCTACTCCAAGAGGTTTGGTGTTGCAAGGATAAGAAGGTAGTGCCTTGAGAAAACCACCTGCCTCACGCCCAACGTGCATGTGCCAGTTCTGGGGCTTGCACTCAGGTGGGATGCTGTTCCTTAGCTTTTTTCACTCTACTTCTTGCCCTAGCTCCACTTTCAACACTTTGGTGGTTAACTGGAGATAAAGAGTCTCACACATTTTTCTGCAGTCTGGCTTTGAACCTCCATCCTCAGATCTCAGCCTCCTGAGTAGCTAGAATTACAGGTGTGAGCCACCCATGCCTGGGACTTAAAGGGGATGAAAGGCTGTGCTGGCAGAAGTGTCCAGCATGAGCCCAAGGTTGGGAAGTTCTGCATACCCAACAGCCACACGCGTCTGTTAGTAATCGTGGATATGCAAGAATGAAACACATAGTATTAGCAGCCCATTTTTAATTTATGTGCATTGTGTTTCTCAAAGGCTATGGAGTTGTTTGGACTCAACTCCTTCATGAGCAGAGCTGCAAGGTTTTCATTTGCCCTAGGCAAACGTGAATGGTCGCAACACAGAGGGGGCTGTGAACTGATAAGTTTGGGAATCTCTGGTTTGTGCTGTTGATTTGTATATGTCTGGGTTTCTTATGAACTGGACATAGATGCTCACACCAAGTAGCCAAACAATACAGGACAAGAGTCCTCAGCTCTTACTCCACCTCTTTCTACCACCCAGGTTCCCCTGCTCAGCACCTTACCTACTTTCCATTTTGAAGTATTTCCTTTCAAGTTCTTTTGTAAAGCTGTCTCTTACATATAAGACACAAATAATTCAATGAGCCAAGATGTGATTGTGCTCTATATTGTTCTGTCCATTGCTTTATTCAAACCACAATGGATTGTATGTAAATCTGTTCTATGCTCCTGAATTCCCATTGCATGGCTGTGTTATAATTCACTTGAGTAGCTTGTCTGCGACAGACATTTAAGAGGGATTCCAGTGCCTTCCTATTTTATTTATTCATTTATTTTTACTGGTACTGAAGCTTGAACTCAGGGCCTAGCAGCTGTCCTTGAGCTTTTTCACAGAAGGCTAGGACTCTACCATTTGAGCCACAGCTCCACTCCCAGCTTTTTGGTGGTGAAATGGAGATAAGTCTCAGGGACTTTTCTCTCCAGGCTGGCTTTAATCCTTGATCTTCAGATCTCAATCTTATGAGTAGCTAAGATTACAAGAGTGAATACCAGCACCTAGCCAGTTCTTGATTCTTATAAACAACAGTGCACTGGTGCTATTTTGTTGATTCTCATCTCGCCAGTGATTTAGAAAGTAGACATCAGGCTTTCAAATACCATAAAGTTAATGTGAGGAGAAAGAAGGATTTGAAGTTCAAGATGAAGTATGTGGGAAATGAAGGTTATCATTCTAGTTACAGAATGTAAAGTTTTTATAAAAAGGACAAGAATCAGGGAAGAAACAACACGAGAAAGTAATTGACCCCCTCCTTTCTTTTTCTTTTTCTTTCTTTTCTTTTTTTCTTTTTTTTTTTTTTTTTTTTTGGTGCCAGTACCAGGGCTTGAACTCAAGATCTCGAGCTCTTATTCTGCTTTTCCACTCATGGCTGGTATTGTACCACCTGAGCATGCCTCTAGTTATGAAAGTGATTCTTTTGAAGAACTCCAATATGGGGTAGCACAGAACTGAAGCTTCTTAACATTATATTCCAGCCTCTTTACCCTCTAAACCCCTCGCTTCTTTCAAACTTACTTTTCTCCTTTTCTTGAAAGAAATGAGGGGTTTAGAGGGAGAAAAGCTGGAATACAAATACCTACTCTGTGTCCCTTCTGTGAATCCTGAAGTCCTCAAGAGACATAACTGCAGTCCTCAGTATGAAATCAGCTGTCTTGATCTCTCTATAGAGCACAACCCTAACCATTTTGTTACATCCTGAGAAGCTTTCTAACTCTTCAATGTCCAAACTGATGCTTCTGTGTTGACATAGCCACCTGAGCCCACCCCTGCAGCCATGACAACACGAGATGCTGAGAAAGGATGCACATCTGTCTATCCAAAGCCTGAGGGCAGAGCCTCTCAGTCTGTCCTCCACAAGCTCCTCTCCCCATGCCTGGCACAGCACTGTGTAAAAAGGACCCACAGTAGCACTTGACAGGCACAAAGCCCTCGTTTCTGCACCCAGTTGTGTTCAGGGCATGTTTTCTCTGTCTTGGTGACACTCTGCATTATCTCTGGCTTCGGTGCTATGTTTGCTAACTCAGCCACGTTAAAGAGCCATTGTCCTGCTCTTCGTATGACAAGAAGGCAGCATGAAGAAATGTCACTATCTTCAATGCTCACAAAGAGAGTGACAATATCTTGCCATATACCATGAAAGGAGTACTGTTTCCCCTGGGGGAATCTAATCTAAGCAAGAAGAAGACAAGGCAGCGCCACAGGAAAAGAGTGATGGACGCTTGAGGAACATGGAGACAGCCACACCACGGCCATGCCAACAGCCAGATGCTTGGGTAACTGCAGAAAGACAGGTTAGACATGATTTGGTGGAATTTTGTACATATTTCAAATATATTTAGTGACTCCTTTTCAAGAAAGGAAAGAAAAGGGAGAGGAGAAGAGAAGGAGGAGGTACCATTGGGATGGAGATTGTTTGTCTTCCAAAGGTTCATACACTAAGACTTGATCTATAATGCCATAACAGTTTGAGGTGAAAGCTTAAGAGTTGGGCCTACTGGGACATGAGTAGGTCATTAGGGTTCTAACCTGGCCAGTGATTAGTGGCTGTCTCCAAGGAGTTGGTAAGTCTTGAAGGACTAGACTGGCTGGATAATAAAGGAATGAGAGCAGCCAGTATGCAATGCCTAAGACCTAGACTGTCTTCGGACTCCCATAACATAAAGGTGATCAGTCATTACAATCAGTCATATAATTGCAAAAGGAATCCTTTTTCTGTAGAAATATAGTTTTCCAGCTGTTTTAGTAAGCTCTTTTACTTCAAACAAATAATAATAAAATGCTGCTGTTACTGTGTGCACCATCTCCACTATCAAAGATTAATGCCTGTTGAGCATTGTTAACATAAGGCTACCACAATAGGTGCTTGGTGTTCACCCAGTTACAACGCTAGAAACACATACCTATTCACGTGAAAGTTTGGATGTAGCTGGGTGCTAGTTGCTCACCCATGTAATGCTAGTGATTCAGGAGGCTGAGATCTGAGGATCATGATTTGACGACAGCTTGCACGGGAAATTCTGAGACTCTTATCTTTCACTCACCAGAAGAAAGCCAGAAGTAGAACTATGGCAAAAAACACTACAGCATCATGGCCCTGAGTTCAAGCCCCAATACTGGCACACACACACACACACACACACACACACACTCACACACACACACACACACACAAATCTAGACAAGATTCAGAAGAAAGGGGAGGGTGACTCTAGAAGTCAGCACATAAGAAACTTAGGAGTGCATAATCTATTATGTTCATTATTTTACCAGACAACAGCATCCTTTTGGTCTTACTAAACTTATTTGGCACCCAAAAGAAATATTTGGGAACTTCTAATCATTGGTGGAGAAATCTTGATTAAATCCTAATGTCATTATTTCCTGAAGACTTAGTGTTTCAGGAAATGAAGGTGTACATATTGGGACCATGCTCTCATTTCTCTACAGGATCTCACACTGTTTGTGTGAAGAGATGCAAGCAGGCATTTGGTACAAAATCCAGAAGCAGACATAGGTACTGGAGAGACCGAGGTGGGGTGTGTAGGGACCTGTCCTCCATACTTACCTTGTTTGAGATGTCCAAATTGCAGCCTGCCTCACAGAGGGCCACCACAATAGGCACGTTGCCATCTTTGCAGGCCACGTGGAGTGGTGTGTTGCCGTGCCGGTCCTGGAAGTCCACAGAACAGCCATGCCCGAGAAGGGCCTTCATGACTTCCACCTGACAGCGCCTCACGGCCAGATGCAGGGCGATGTGTCCATCCTGAAACACACCCAGCTCCATGAGTGCTTTTCATTTGGGCAGCGGGGCTCCTGCCGCCCCATCTCGATGCCGCCCCCACCTCTATACCTAGGTGAGGCTTCATTGGCAGCAGGATTGCTACTGCAAAGCCTGCTACAGGTTACTAAGTTATCAGCCTGTTGCTGATGGCTCACGCCTTCAATCCTAACTACTACGAAGGCTGAGATCTGAAGATCGTGGTTCAAAGCCAGACCAGGCAGGAAAGTCCATGAGACTCTTCATCTCCAATTAACTACCAAAAAGTAAGAAGTGGTGCTGTGGCTCATATGGCTGAGCACTAGCCTTGAGCTAGTACTCGACGGTGTGCCCTGGGTTCAAGACCAGCACCATCCTCCGCCAAAGTCATCCCATCTATTTTGTAAAGCTTTATCCATTCCATGCTGAATAATCAGCACCTAAGCTCACCAACAGCTTGATTGATCTAGACTGAGGCATTGCACTGAAATAAAAAGAACCTTCCATTTTCTGAGCTTCTGAATCAATAAGACATAAAGGAATGATTGACAACGCAATGGCCTGGTTGACAAAAAGAAACTCTTAACCTTTCAAAATTTCATTTCAATTATTTATTTTGTTTATTGAGGGGTTGGGTGGGTGGTGCAGGGGATTAAACTCAGCTCTTCACATGGCCAGCAACTGCTCTACCACTTGAGACACATTCCCAGTCATTCATTTTTTGTTTTGCTTTTAGTTTGTTTATGATATTGTATCTCATGTTTTTCCCAGGCTGGTTTCCATGCAAGATCCTCCTACCTCGAGAGACACAGGGTAAAAAAAGAGAAATAACTACAAAAGCAATACTTGCAAAACTGTTTGGTGTAAGTGAACTGAACACCAGGGGGGAGGAGGGAAAGGGGGGGAGGGAGGGGGGCATGAGGGACAAGGCAACAAACAGTACAAGAAATGTATCCAATGCCCAACGTATGATACTGTAACCTCTCTGTACGTCAGTTTGATAATAAAAATTTGAGGAAAAAAAAAAAGAAAATAAAAATAAACTCTTGAATCCCAAAGAAATGGCAATACATTTGAAAGAAGGCAGTTCAAACCGTGCCTCATTGAAATTCTGACACAGTGCAACCTCAGGCTACTAAGAATTACTCTTTCTAGCTGAGTCACTCCACTCAGGCTGAGGTTAGTGCATGAATGTAACCGCCTATATGATGGATATATTTCAACAAGTGCTGTTCACTTCCTAGGTCCTTTAAATTAGGCAGCAATGTCTATGGATTTTGCCTGGCATGGAGAACGTTAAATGCAGCCACAATGGAGCAGACATTTCTCAGGATCTATGCTTGCACAGGCAACAGGGAAGAAGTTCTGCCCCACCTCCCCCACCCATTATTCCATCTGTTTCTGAAGGCTCCTCCAGCTTCTGCCCTAACCAGTGCTCCTACTTTCTGCAAGACAGGCTGTTGGTGCTCTTGGAAAGGGCAGGGAATGCGTGCTGTCTGTTTGTCTTTTCCTCTTGTCCTTGTGTCTCTTTCTACTTATCATTTCACCACTGCTGTTTGATTTGAATGTAAAGATAATTAATCCAGTTGAAGTTTTTTGTTCCTTGTTTTCCTTCAAAAATAGATACAAAAATGAGCTGATACATTACTCAGGAATTCCCTATTCAAATGGCATTGCATGCAGCAACATTCAAAGGGCACGTGCATGCAGCAAACTCTGCATGACCACCTAGATAGAAGTGCAGATGGTAAGGATTCATATTTATTGGATCAGTATCTGTGTTTTACCAAGATCCTGGAGTGGTTTCCATACATGCTAAATGGAAGAATGGATTTAGGAGTTTGGGTCTAGGTTGTGTTCAGTTGCCAGTCCTCCAGAGCTCTACTTTACAAATGCAATGCTCTGCTAACTCGAGAACAAATACAAGGTTATCCTTTACCTTCACATTGTCAGTAAGAGTCTAGCTTCTTTGCAAAAAAACAATTCATAAGTAGGTATTAAATTTCAGATCACTTACAGAATCTTTTTGCTCCAAATTAAATATATTCTCTCTAGGATTTAGAATAACATGCACATATTGTCATCTCAGACACCAAAACAAAAATATCTTCTTTTCAATTAAGCTTTTTCGTGTGTGTGTGTGTGTGTGTGTGTGTGTGTGTGTGTGTGTGTGTGTGTCAGTCCTAGAGCTAATTAAGCTCAGTGCCTGGGTATTGTCCCTCAGCTTTTTAGCTCAAGGCAAGTGCTGTAACACTTAAGTCACAGCTCCATTTCTGGCTCTTCTGGTGCTTAATTTGAGATAAGAGTTTCATGGACTTTCTTGCCCAACCTTGCTTCAGCTTCCTGGGCAGCTAGATTAAAGGAGTGAGTCACTGGTGCCCAGCTTCAACTGAGCTTCTTGTTTTGAAAAAAGTGGAGATTCATAAACAATTGTAAGAAAAAAATGCAGAGATCTCATTTATACATTTCTACCAACTTACAAAACTGTGCACAAAATCAAACCAAGAGGTTAACAATGAAAGAGACACAGAACAGATAGTGACCACAGGGTCACTCTTCTTTCCCTTTTATGGGCACACCCAATGCCCCATCTGACTCTGCCACCATCCCTGACCCCTAACAACTAGTAACCAACTCTCAAGAGCTTCAACTTTTATTTAATCATGTCAAGAATGTAAAATGACCATTCTGTTTGCGATTATACAATATGTGACTTTTTGGCATCTTTTTTCACTCCGCGTAGTTCTCTAGATTCATCCAAGTTGTATACTGTATCAATCATTTGTCCCCATTTCCTGCATAGTAATATTCCACAAAACAACAGATCAACAACAGTTTGTGTAACCACCCACTCACTGGAGAACATCTGGGTTGTTTCCAGGTTTTATGTATACTATACAGTGCTTCAGTGAACACCTATATAGAGATTTTTTATTGCCTCTCCTGGAACTCAGGGCCTGGACACTGTCTTGAAATTTTGTTGTTGATTTGTTTTGTTTTGTTGCTGGGTACTATGGTACTTGTATCCTTAATTTTATAATAAACTGTCCAATTTTTTTGCAGAGTAGCTGTTCCCACCTGTAACATATGAGTAACCCAGTTTCTCTGTATTCATCCTAAAACCTGATGTTGTCACTGTTTTGTTTAGGTTTTATTTTTATCCACATAGTAGCTATACAGTAACAATCACTGTGATTTCCGAAGGGCTTTTTCCAAAGGGCTACTGATGTTGAACATCTTTTCATAGGCCTATTTGCTATTTGCATTCTATCTTCAATGAAATGTCCACACTTTTTGCCCATTTTCAAGCTGATTTTAATTTTTCTAGTTGAGTTTTAACAATTTTTAATTTTTTTGGTGGTACTCGGGTTAACTCAGGGCCTCTCACGTCTTAGGAAAGGGATCTACCACTTAAGGAATTATGGCAAAGTGTTCTTTACAAAATCTACATTCCACGTTTTGTCCAATATATTATTTGTAAATACCTTTCTCCAAGCCTATTGCTTGCTCTGCCATCTTCTCAACAACGTCTTCTGAAAAGCAAGTTTTTAATCTTGATAACATCCAATTTATCAGTTTTTCTTTTTTTATGAATGGTGCTTTGGCTGTAAAGTTTTAAAAAGCTTTGCTTTGCACTAGTTCCAGAGACGTTTTCCTTTTCTAAGAGTTGGATAGTCTCATAAAATTAACACACTTGAGTTAATTTTACAGTATGAGATGTAGCCCAACATTCATTTTTTTCTACATCCAGTTGTTCTAGCATCATTTTATGAAACATCTACCTTTCACTCACTGAATTATTTTTATATCTTTGTCAAATATATCTCTGGGTTCTCTATTCTGTTTGACTCGTCTTTCTGTTTATTATTGCAAGAGCACAACACGATTTTGACTATTGTAGCTATACAGTTTTGGATAAAGCAATCCTCCAACTTCCTTTTCAAGATTGTTTTGGCTGTGTCAGGGCCTGTGCTTCCTGCTGAGACTTTAGAATAAAATCTGTTTGCAAAAAAAAAAAAAAAAAAAAAAATCCAGAAGCAGACACAGGTACTGGAGAGACCGAGGTGGGGTGTGTAGGGACCTGTCCTCCATACTTACCTTGTTTGAGATGTCCAAATTGCAGCCTGCCTCACAGAGGGCCACCACAATAGGCACGTTGCCATCTTTGCAGGCCACGTGGAGTGGAGTGTTGCTGTGCCGGTCCTGGAAATCCACAGAACAGCCATGCCCGAGAAGGGCCTTCATGACTTCAACCTGACAGCGCCTCACGGCCAGATGCAGGGCGATGTGTCCATCCTGAAACACACCCAGCTCCATGAGTGCTTTTCATTTGGGCAGCGGGGCTCCTGCCGCCCCATCTCGATGCCACCCCCACCTCTATACCCAGGTGAGGCTTCATTGGCAGCAGGATTGCTACTGCAAAGCCTGCTACAGGTTACTAAGTTATCAGCCTGGTGCTGGTGGCTCACGCCTTCAATCCTAACTACTACAAAGGCTGAGATCTGAAGATCGTGGTTCAAAGCCAGACCAGGCAGGAAAGTCCATGAGACTCCTCATCTCCAATTAACTACCAAAAAGTAAGAAGTGGTGCTGTGGCTCATATGGCAGAGCACTAGCCTTGAGCTAGTACTCGACGGTGTGCCCTGGGTTCAAGACCAGCACCATCCTCCGCCAAAGTCATCCTATCTATTTTGTAAAGCTTTATCCATTCCATGCTGAATAATCAGCACCTAAGCTCACCAACAGCTTGATTGATCTAGACTGAGGCATTGCACTGAAATAAAAAGAACCTTCCATTTTCTGAGCTTCTGAATCAATAAGACATAAAGGAATGATTGACAACGCAATGGCCTGGTTGACAAAAAGAAACTCTTAACCTTTCAAAATTTCATTTTAATTAATTATTTTGTTAATGGAGGGGTTGGGTGGGTGGTGCAGGGGATTAAACTCAGCTCTTCACATGGCCCGCAACTGCTCTACCACTTGAGACACATTCCCAGTCATTCATTTTTTGTTTTGCTTTTAGTTTGTTTATGATATTGTATCTCATGTTTTTCCCAGGCTGGTTTCCATGCAAGATCCTCCTACCTCTGGCTCCCAGCAGCTGGGATAATGGGCATAAGCCACCACCGCGCCTGGCTTGTTTGTTGGAATGATTCTCACTAACTTTTGCCTAGGCTAGTCAAATTGTGATCTTCCTATCTGTTCCTCCAAATAGCTGGGATTGCAGCTGTGCTGCACCATGCTCTGGCCTAAAAACCACTTTTAAAGATATCTGTTCTGAAATACTAAGCACAAGGCCCTATTATTTTATTTTTGAAACAAGAGAAAGTGATAAAATGACAAAGAATAATTTGCATGTAGAAGATACAACCTGCTTTTCCTCTCTGTGCCACACAAGGAACCTGGCAAAACCTTCTACTAATTACAGAGGATGGAGAGACAGGGAAATTCTGAAGCATTTCTGTCTCTTATCTGTGCAAGTCTCTCCATTCAGAACTGAGGCCACAAGCGGTGGGGTCACTGCCTGTGGTGGGGCTCTCATGAGTGGTAGGATCCTAGCAGCAACACTGACCTTAACCTACTGGATACCTCCTAAGCTGTGACAAATAAAATGTCTCCAGACAATTGGGACGGCCAGGTGCCAGTGGCACACATGTATAATCTTAGTTACTCAGGAAGCAAAAATCTGAGGATCACAGTTCAAAGTCAGCCCAGGAATAAAAGTCCAGGGGTCTCTTATCTCTAATTAACCATCCCAAAAGCCAGAAAAGTAGCTGTGGCTTAAGTGGTAGACTAGTAGCCTGAGTAAAAAAGCAGGGAGTGTCCATACCCTGAGTTCAAGCTTCAGTCCTGGCACATGGGTGCACATACACACACAGAACCCTTCCCCCCAATTGAGACAAGACTTCAAAAACCACGTTACTCACGTAACTACAGATTCCCCAATCTAATTAGCTACGGTGACATAATAGACACAGCCTCATTTTAAGTACAAGTTCATCATGAAAACATTTTGCTGAATTTTCCTGGCCAAAACAACTGTTCTGCAAATGACAGACAAACAGGAGTTTGTCTAGCATAACCACCTATTTCTTCGTGAATCTGGAAATAAACACTGTACTGCCAGTTTAAATCTGCACTGAGGAATGTCAGATTCTGTCATTATGGCACCTCCCCTAAAGCCACAAAGGGAACAAAATATCTTGACCAATTCCTCAGTTTGGGTGTATATGCCATGAATATACATGCCTAAACAAAACTAGGAATGTTCACAGACTCTTTGGAACAGAGATAATAGCAATTTGTTGCATTCCAGAGCTTGTTAGCCTAGAGCTGGTAGCTCACACCTACAAACCCTAGCTACTTAGGAGGCAGAGATTGGGAGGATCGTGGTTGGAGGCCAGCCTAGGCAAAAGGTTATGAAACCTCAATCAACCAACAGAGCTATCTATATGCCTGCCTTTCTAGCTACAGCAGGAAGCATAAGTAGGAGGATCAAGATGCTGGCTGGCTCAGGCCAAAAGAGAAGCCCTATCTCAAAAATAAAGCAAAATGAGCTGAAGGTGTGGCTCATGAAGTACCGTGCCTACTTGGTAAACATGAAGCAGTGGAGTACTGCCCCTGACCAAAAAAGTAAAGAATAATGTTTGGTTACCTCCAAGATACAAATTCCCAGATCCCCAGATCACGTCTTACTATGTGTAGCCCACCAGTCACCTTGTCAGAGGCATTGAGGTCAGCTCCGTGTTCAGCCAGACAGTCCACGATGTCATGGTAGCCCCTGGCTGAGGCTGTCAGCAGTGGTGTCTCTCCTTCTCGGTTCTTGACGTTCACATTACAGCCTGCTTCGCAAAGGGATTTGGCCACCGAGTAGTAGCCATGCCACGCAGCACAGTGCAGAGGGGTTTCTTCCTCCTAACCAGACACAAGTGCAGAGAAAAAGAGAGGGCATCCATGGGGAAAAGTACAAGGCAGGGTCAGCCCCACTCAGATCCAGCAGCAAGGTCGGGTCAAGGGTGTGTGGAGAAAGAGATCACCACTAAGTGGGGAAATATTCATCTGAAATATTAACACCAGAGTGAGCCACCGTGATTAAGAACAGGCCCAACAATTTTCCTTCTTTGCTTTCCTTAATACTTAGCGTTGCATGAATTTGACTTTCTCAGCACATTACTGACAAACGACTTCCAGGACTCCAGGGAACCATGGAGCTCAGCTTTTCTAAACAATAGATCCTCCTTGTGGGTAGATTTAGAGCATCTTGCTCGCCAAACTGCCTTCATTTACTTTATCTGAAACTATTAATAGGAGGAGAACATTTCTCTGAGCAAGAATTCTTCTAGCAATGTTCAACCTCCAAAAGATTTCTGCCACAGAAGGAAGATAAAGATGAGTCAGGACACTGAGCAATCAGGATAACTGTGCTCTACTCAGTCAAGGAAACTGCCAGACTGGAGGTCCTCAAGGACCCGGAGGCCTGGATGCTCCCCATCTGCATCAAGAGACCCAATTCTGTCTCTGACAGGTGAGTCAGCATAGTGGCTACAATTGGGTATTCACTTAAGAGAACTTGGAAGAGTTCCCTTGGAAGAGTTTCTGTCGCTTAGTTTCTTCATTGCTTTGTAAAAGTGATCATGGCAGTAACACACCTCAAAGGGATATACAGAGGATTAAGTGAAAGAAGGAAGTGGTTAGAAGAGAACCTAGTAGCAAAACCTGCTCCCTGTCACACAGCATTGGGTGTGAGAACCTGTCCTAACAGTGGATGGCAAGGTTGTTGATCTATCTTGCCTCGTGCTTCTATTTTGTTGCTTAATCAATAGCACAATGCTGGAATTTACTAGTCCATTCATTTCAACAAGCATTTTTGTTTAGTACATAATGAACAGTCAAAATAAGTTAAACAAATGTATCTTAATCTCCACGTTATTTTTTTTTTAAAAAGAACCTAATTGCAAAAGACTCTAGGGTGCCTCCTGCTGCCTGTGTGTGGATGAAGAGCACAGAAGACATGAACCCAGCAGCAGCAGCCATGACCTACCTTGTCCTGGATATTAGGATTAGAGCTGAAGCTGCACAGAAGCTGGACCACATCGGAGTGGCCGTAACGAGCTGCCACGTGGAGGGCTGTCTCTCCAGACTGCAAAAGAAGCAGAGCATTCAGAGTGGATGTGGACGACACAGCACAGGGCTACTCTCCATCTAGCATGGCTGGTTCACATCCTTCTGTTGGCAGGGCATTTTGCCTTCTCCTTCAGGTAACACAAGCAGCCTTGATTTTTGTCTCTCAGTTGTTACTTTTGAGCTCAACTCTACCATAGCCTACTATAGGCTTTCCATCCACAAGTACCTATCAGTGTATCCATCTTCCCTCCACAGAGATAGGGTCTCTTGGACTTTTCTACCCTGGCTGTCTTGGTACTACCATTCTTCTAATCTTAGCCTCTCATAGCTTCAAATAATAGGCATGCACTATGAAGTCCAAGTAGGGGTTGAGAACAAGTGTTTTGAGAACTTCTCTGCCCTGGTTGGCCTTGAACCTTGAACTGCAATTACCCACATTCTCAGTCTTCTGAGTGTTCAGGATTATACGTATGAGTCACTGGTATTATCTGGCTCCCTCCCTCCCTCCCTTCCTCCCTCCCTTCTTTCTGTCCTCTCTCTCTCTCTTTCTTTCTAAAGATACACCAAATAAATTCTGTTTTTACTATTAGGTTCACCAAATGGCAGGAACTTAAATGTACAGTTTGATTTATTAACACGCTTCTTGTGTCTGTGGAGGTTTAGGGATCTGTTTCCCACGTTCTTAGAGATTTTTAAAGAACTTGCTCACACAATCAATTTCTGTTAATGAACAATAAGTTTAACTCCTTTAAGATACTTCAATCTTCTCCAGAAAAAAATGTCAAAATAAACTAACTTAAAGTAGTCAAGCTATTTGATGACCAAATGCCAGAAAACTGCAGTGACAAATGTGTGAACGGGTAACAATCTTAAATGTCTCCTAAAGGCCCATGTGTTGAGTGCTTGGTTCCCTGCCTTTGGTGTTGTCCTAACTTGGAGGTGTGTGGCCTGTGAAGGATGGGGGCAAGTGCATGTCTCTGGCCGTAAAGTTAGTCCCTGGGGCATGCCCTTTGAAGGGATAGTAGAACCCTGGCCACTGCTTTGCCTCCTCCTTGCCTCCCAGATACCATGAAGTAAACAGCTCAATTCCACCATACACTCCAACCCATGGCATTCCAAAAGCAACACAGCCACTGACCGTGAACTAAAACTTCTAGAACAATGAGCCAAAATAAACCTTTCCTCTTTTTTAATTATATCCTCAGTTATTTTGTTACAGTGATAGAAACTATGGTTCAGTATGAATGGTTTAGTGAACGAGCTATGCAATCACGTATGGCCTCCTTGACTAAACATCAGAAATGGGCTGTGGAAGCTGAGAAGTAATCTACAGTTGAATGACTAATGAACGAACAGGTAGGAAGCCTGGCTCGAGTCTGGTTCCATAAATGCCTGTTTCTTTATGAGATTCTGGCATAGACTAAATAAAACAAACACATACTAATGACACTTGATAAGCCTGTAACCTTCCTATGTACCCCAAATCCTTATTTTATGGATCATCTCATTAATCTACTACTGCCAGTAATTTGTAAACCCAAATGATCAGCCCCTGAAAAGAGGATGAGAATGGTAGATGCTTCATAGCATAGGAAGTCTGAAACTCAGAATTTATGTCTCTGTTTCCCTTCCCAATAGAACTCCAAGTACTTGGAGTGCTTGTGTTATGGCAGATAACTCACTACTTGCATTTTACATAACAATCCTGCAGATTTCAACTGAAGGCAGAATTTAATATTAGACCAAGCCACAGGCACAAAGGAACTTCTACCTTAAATTCTCTGCTGGAGGGTTTTATCTTGAATTCTTAAGGTCGTCCTTATTCTTTAGTTCTGGTAGACCAAAACTCAAATGTATCCCTTTACTATTTCCTCTAAAGAGGAGAGGCCTTACCTTGTCTTTCACATCCAGAGGGCATTTGTTCTCATTGAGAAATTTCAGAGTATCCACGTGGCCATGACGAGAGGCCCAGTTGATGGCATTGGATCCACCCTGCAGGAAGCCAACATAGAGTCACATGTCTAGAGAGCCCCAGATGTGAATGTGCATGTCGCTCACAATTGCTACATTTCCATTCCTCAGAGGCCACAAGCCAGAGGAGGTGCTGGTTCTGACAATTGCACCATGGTTGTCAAGGGTGTTGCAACAGGGGAAGCTCAGCACCACGCTTTGCCCTACTACCATGATTGATTGATTAATTGATTGATTTTTGTCAACCATGGGGCTTGAACTCATGACCTTGGCACTATCCCTGAGTTTTTCGGCTCAGGACTAATGCACTACCATTTTGAGCCACAATTCCACTTCTGGTTTTCTGGTGGTGAATGGTAAATAAGAGTGTCATGCACTTTCCTACCTGGGCTGGCCCTTGAAATGTGATCCTCAGAGCTCAGCCTCCTGAGTAGCTAGGATTACAGGCTCTATTTTAATTTACTTTAATAACGTAAAACTGTCATTAAAATTCCTTGGAGAGTCAGTTTTCAGTACCTGCAGGAAATTATTTCTAACATCCGTAAGTGCTAAAGTCCACCCCTCTACTCTATTCTTTTTTGTTTCCTTTCTTTGTTTTAATCTTTAAGTCATTGGACAAAGAGGTTTCAGTTTAACATGTCAGTTTGAGTACAATGCTGTCCCTTCCATTGCTCTCCACCATCTCTCCCAACCCCATCCATCCCCTCAAGTCCATCGGTTCCATTTTTCATGTATGCTCATGTACCTTCAATGCTGTAGTATTTGCATATAACCAGTATACAGTCTCACATATACTTGAAATCAAGTTGAGATTACTCAGAATACTCAACAGGCTGGAAAAATTACTGTATGCTTTACAGTAGAACAAGGAAAACTTTCTCAAGCTTTCTTCCTTAATATTTTCCATCTATAACTGGTTGAATAAATAGGACCCATGTACAGCTTGGGTGACTGTCTTCGGCATAGGCTGGGGGCATAGCTCAAGTGATAGAGTGCTTGTCTAGCAAGTATAAGGCCCTGAGTTCAAATGCCAGTAATACAACAACAATAACAACAAAACCCTCTGGCAGCTGAGAAAAAGATGCTTGTTAATGGTGGTGTTTATACTTCTACAGTGTTCTATACCTCCAAATATGCCAGCCTAATGTGTTGTATAATAAGCATACAGGCAACTGCGTTTCTACTACATTAATCAGACAATGAAAGTCGTTCCAAATGTACATCAAAACTTGTCAAGGAAACTTAATCAGAAAAGAGAACAGTCAGAAGGAGGTACAAAGAGATGCTGATAGGAAGCTGCAGGGCCCACGGCAAGAGAAATGAGAGTCTTTCCCGTAAGTGCCATACTGCACAACTGTCAAAGCGATATACTTTCCTTTATTGGAAACAGAACTGAATTAGGGCATTCTTCCTCCCCCCCCCCATTATCTTTGTGATCAGGAGACATTTAGGAACACATAAAAAAGGAATTTCTTTTTCAATAAATTAGAACTATGACCTTATCCTGGACATCAATCCTCGAGCCTCTCTTAATGAGTAGCTGAGGTATCTGAATATTTCCACAGCCAGCAGCGATGAGTAACGGAGGAGTCCCATGCTGGAAAAGATAAGAAAAAAGTATGATTTTCCCCCCTCAGGTTTAGTACGAAAAGAATAGCCCAAACTATCACCACTGTTCCCACAAATCTCCTGGGTCGCCACAGACAGAGTTGTGACTGTCTGACAGGAGATTAAGCAGCCCCCTTCCTCTTTGGGTTCACAATAAAAAGTGGCATTGTCATTTTGAGGATGGGTCCAAATGTCAGGGGCAGCTGGGCCCAGTGGCACACAACTGTATTCAGGAGGCTGAGATCTGGAGGTCAAAGGTCATAGCCAGGCCTAGCACAAAGCAGAACTGTGGCTCAACTGGTAGATGGGCAGCCCCGCACAGAAAAGTTAAGAGGCAGCTTCCAAGCCCTGAGTTCAGGTCCCAGTATTGGCACACACATACATACATAAAAGAGTCAGGGGTAGCCGTACAGTTGGGGAATAAAGGAAAGCTTTAGATGTAAGAAATCTTTATTTGTAACTCAAGTCAAAATGAAAAGAAAAGGGTTTGGAACCATAGTATGGAAGTTCCAAATGGAAGGGAAGCTGGAATAGCATTCTGGTGATCATCAAAATGGGGAGTTGGAGGTTCACAGTCACTGTGATGATGCACCCACATGTCAGCCCAGGGAGAAGAAGACCCTACCTTGTTGGGTTGGTTAACGTCATAGTTGGACAACGAGCCCAGAAGGTGCTGCAGGCCTGGAACATTGTCATCGTTGATGGCATGGATGATGGCTTTCATGACAAAGGAGTCTTATTCATCCTGAGCCAGACATGGAGAAACACAAACAAAGCATGAGCTTGCTGGCCAAGAGCCTCTTACCGGCATAAGAGAAACGAGTGCACACTTGCTAAAGGCAAAACCTGGAGGAAGTGAGACAGGGGATTCCCCATCTGGGTGGTCATGAAGGGAACTAGAAGGTAACCTTCTGCCCTTTCCATGTGGCAAACCCCCACCACCTCTTGTTTACCTGAGTCTATGTCACCTGCACTGTAACCTAGAGAGCAAACAGCTTTCAGGATTCAGATTTTGAACAATAATAATGAGCAGAATAATGAGCAGTAACCTTTTTTTGTGTTTATCTTAGCAATTTGTTAATATATATAGTTCCAGAAAGCATGTGAAGAAAAAGATAAAGCTGAATAGTGGTGCAGGACTAGAGATATGGGTTCCGGGATAGAATGCCAGCTGAGCAAGCCCAGGGAGTTCAAACCCCAGTATTGACTGCCCTGCTCCCCAAAAACCCACTAAGGAATAAACTAGAAAAAAATTCCCAAACAAATTCATTTCTGGTCTAATCATAGTGATGGCTATTAGTATTTTCAACTAGGAAAAGGTATTCCCAGAACCTGAGCATCTACTTATTACAGTGGAAAAAACTTTGTTGGAATTCTTTCTCCTGAATTCAAACTAACTCCATGAGAGCTCTGATCATTTGTGTGCAAGATGCACATTTAGGAATGCCACAGGTTCTGCTTCTATCACAACCCCAGTCCATAAGTAGGAGTCGTTTATTTGCATGGAGGTGGAAGTCAGGAATCACAGAGCAAACACGGAGGGTGAAATTCAGTGTTGGAGCCCGCCCTGGGGTTAGCAGTGCAGGGCTGGGAAGGAGTCAGCCTCTGGGAGGGGATCCTGCACCTACCTGTCTCTCCTAACCTAAACTTCTCAGTGACATGCATTTCTCCAAACTGATCACTCAGTATGGGTATAGTTTACCATCTTTACTCTCATTATACTGCTTAGATTCATTCATAGCTGTCATCTTTCTCCTGGTTCCAATGCAAAATACGCTTTATACATTACCAAGGAAGCCTTCCACTTCTCCTCCTAGCTTACTTCTCTATGAAATTTTTATTTTTCATCTTTCTAACCTTTTTTACTCCACAAACCTAGTACTGGAGACTTCATGGAGCAGTTACTAGCTTGAGAGGAAAAACAAGAGCAGGTGTGTGCTGACTCGTGCCCTTGCAGGCCCTGATACCACCCAGGAAACACTGGCGATTCAGTTACAGTGCAGGGTGGTTCCCACAGAACCTCCATGCCTGCCTTTTCTGGGGGCCTCTGTGCCTCCCAAGTAAACAAAACACTGTTGTCTGTCAGGGGAAAGCCTCATCAAATTTAGCTATGTCTACTCATATCTGAGGAGCTCATCAGGGATTAGGTTTCCATTTGGGTTGAGAGAAATAGTGGTGCTGTTGTCCAGGCACTGGGCAGTCAGGACCATGTCAGTAAACCAAGTGGGTCTGGCCTCCGCTCTACCATGAGGCTTGGCACTCAGCAGCTGGGCATTTTCCTTCATGCTGGTGGGGGGAAGGGGATGGGGACCACATGGTACTTTGTACCATTATGATCCTCAAAGACCCATGTCAGTGCCACTTGAGAGTACTCATTTAAGTTTATGCAAATTGGAAGGCACTCTTTCCTCTTCTCCTAGCCAGCATGTCTGTTTTCCAGAGGGAGAAAAGAGGGACAGAGAAAGAAAGAAGATGAATGTGTGTATGTGGGGAAGGGGAGAGGGTGTATCTAGGGCATGTTTATAAATTGTGGTGTATATGTTTGGTATGTGGCATGTATATGGCATGCATTGCAGTGTATATGATGTGTAATGTGTGATATGTAGGGTGTGTATGGTGTGTTTGTGTTCTGTAGTATGTGGGTTGTGTATGGTATGTGTGTCTGGTATACGCAAGCTATGTATATATGTGGTATGTATGTAATGCATATGTGGTGTGTGTAGGTGCTGTGTGTGAGTGGTATAGTGTGAATATGTGTGTGGTTTGTGTTTTTGTATGTTGTATGTGACATAGAACAGTGTGGTGTTTGTGTAGTGTGTGTGTCCAGGTAGTCAAGACAGGTAAGAAGGTGGTGGTAGATAAACTGCCAACCAAATCAAGGACAACAAGAAAGGGAAGAAGCTAGAAAGGAGTCAGCACAGACCTGACATTTCCAGGGCTTGAGGTTTTTCTGGATGGTTGAACAAATAAGACAACTTACACTTGGTCAGTCCACAGTACAAAGTAAGTCTGGCTGGAGCAAACAGGTCTGCTTACCAGAGTATCATCGCTGCGGGCCACGCTCATGTTACTTCGGGACAGGAACGACCTGGATAATCTTTGGCACAGGGATATCAAGCGAACGGATTGCTTCAATAAAGAAACAGAAAAGACAGAAAAAGTCAGGTGGGAGGATGTAAAAATAGTCACCTTAGTAGTAGTAACAACACAGCTTTTGACATGTTCCTGAGCACAGCATGCTATCACAGGCCTGTGAACTCGCACCAGGCTGGACTGAATTTGATCAAAGAATAATTGCAAAAGTCTTACAAGTCAATGAAGCTGTGGACTCTTCTGCCTCCATACACTGTTCTCTAGCCTTTGAGGGATTTGATAACACTGTGACAAGCCCTGAATAGGTTTCCTCAGGGGAAATCCAGCATGTTAGGGGAAAGCCCTCTGATCCAGGTAAGGAGTAAAGGGAGAAAAGATGATCATACAAACGCCTACAGCTGTTAGGAAAGCAGTCAGGGACTGCTGCAGGTATCTCCGTATTTTTTTTCTTGTGTGGTACTAGGGCTAGAACTCAAGGCGTCACACTCTCAATGGTTCTTCTACTCAATGCTGGAATTCTACCACTTGAGCCACACATTTACTTCAGGCTTTTTTGTTCTTTTGGGGGGATGCTGGTCCTTGAACTCAGGTCCTGGGTGCCATCCTTGAGCTTCTTTTGCTCGGAGGTCGCATTCTACCATCTAAGACAAAGCTCCACTTCCAGCTTTTTGGAAAGTTTAGATAAGAGTCTCACAGACTTTCCTATCCAAGCTAGCTTTGAACCTCAATTCTCAGACCTCAGCCTCCTGAGTAGCTAGGATTACAGGTGTGTGCAACTAGCACCCAGCTCAGGCTTTTTTTTTTTCCCATTGGAGATTAAAGTCCCATGGGCCTTCTTGCCTAGTTTGGCTTCATGACACAATCCTAGGTCTCATCCTCCTCAATAGCTAGGATTACAGGTGCAAGCACCAATGTCCAGCTTCTGTATTTACTCTTAAAAAGGCAGAAATCATAGTAATGGAGTAAAAGAGAAAGATAGACAGAGCTTATGGTGGGTCTCCTCACATCTTAAGCCTTGCTTTGAGTGTTTCTTTGAGAGTCTAATACTCACAATTTCATGTGTGATTTTTATGTTCGCTGTTGGCCAAGTGGGAAGAAGACGTGGCAAGTATTCACTGTCTTCAGGTTTGAGAAGCCCAAGCTCACCTGAATTTTGATGGCTTTAAGAATATCTGAATCAGTGTCCCAGATAGCCTGTGTAGAAGTACCCACAAGGGAAGTAGGACAGACCACATTGTAAATTCTTCCTGCTAGATTCCACTTCCACACCAACTACTCACATAGGCTAGATTTACAGAACCACTTACACATGCGCAGGTATAAATATATTACCATCTTGTTTGCCCCAAGTAAATTATTTAAAACGTGGCCTATTATATTCAGAAAAAGATTTCACTATCATTTTGTTGGATTGATTTAAAAAACTGCCTTGAGAATTTTTGTGTATGTGTGTGTGCCAGTGCTGGGGCTGGAACTCAGGGCCCTGGGCTAGGCTAAAGCTCTACCATTTGAGCTACAATTCCACTTCTGGCTTTTTGGTAGTAAATTGCATAGAAAAGTCTCACAGACTTTCCTGCCTGGGCTGGCTGTGCATCATAATCCTTAGATATCAGCCTACTGAGTAGTTAGGATTACAGGTGTATGCCACCAGCAACTGGTTCAATTTTTCTTTTCTTTCTGGTTTTTTTTTTTTTTTTTTGGTGCCAGTCTTGGGGCTTGAACTCAGTGCCTGGGTACTATCCCTGAGATATTCTGTTAAAGGCTAGTACTTACTCTACCAATAGAGCTACAGATTTTTTGGTGGTTATTTGGAGATAGGAACCTCATGGACTTTACTATCCAGGTTGGCTTCAAACTGTGATTCTCAATTGCTCTTGAATTGCTGGGATTACAAGTGTAAATGACTGGTACCGGCTCAATTCTAAGTTGTAATCAACACATATACTCATATAACTACCATAGCTATCAACACATGCAGTAGTAGGGAATACTTTTAATGAAAGAAAATGCAAATGTACATTGGATAGAATGAATAAAGAGGAATAAAATATAATTTTGGTTTCTCTTCAAAAATAAAATCACAGTGCACAAGATTACGAGGTGAATTTCTGAAACTTAGAAGCACACTTTTTGAATTGTCAATATCAGAAGAGATGAGCCGTGTTCAGACAGATTTTTTGCCAAAGAAAGAGACGGATTCCTTTTTTCCCAATCTTACTTTCCATTTTTTCCGGGCTGCAAACTTCTTGAATTTCTCCATGTTGACTGCTGATGCTTTTCTACTAAGTGCTTGTTGTGTATCTTTAGGCTGAAATGGAAGTTCAAGGGGAAAAAAATGAGAGTTCTCTCCTTATAGAAATGGGTTATCTGACAACTTTCCCAATTCTCTCATTACTCCCATAGGCTTACACAGTTAACCTTCCTAAAATAGCATACCAAGCTGGGAAAACACGCAAGATCTAGAAACCTAGCCTCAGCAGGCTGACTTTAACAACTAGGGGTGTGATATCATGCATAAACACTGAATCTTCTTGGGGAAGAAGTTGAGCTGGCAGCCAAATTAAATTATAGCTTTCCACACTGATAGTTTGGGAATGGAAGACTCACTTGGATATCATTAAGTAGTTTGGAGCTGGGAAGGTTCTCAGGGATGTGTAAATACTGGCTTTCCAGTAGTATTCTAATTCCTGTTGCTGCATCTTGTGTGAAAGATATACTAGCCTTGAGAGGAGCTCAGGCAACTGTTGGGAACTCACCAAAGTAAAGAGACCTTTCCTTGCCCCAAACCTACTTCTATGAGGCCCATTTATGGGCTCCATGATTTTGATTTGTACCTATCACATTCCATGTTATAGTTTCAATCTTTAGTGTTCCTCAAAGACTCGTTCTAAAGGCTGGGTGGCGAGTATTTGGTTGTTCTGGGAGCTCGACCAACCTTGAAGAGGTGGAGCTTAGCAGAAAGAATTTAGGTCACTGGGGGAATGAATTCCTTTGAAAGGGATGATAAGACTTTGGTTTCTCCCCCCACCCTTAAGTGCTGATATTAGGGCTTGAATTAGGGTGCTGTCCCTAAGATCTTTCACTTGAAGCTAGTGCTCTGTTACTTGAGCCACACCTCTACTTCTGGCATTTTTCTGGGTATCTGGCCTTAAGTATCTCAAGGAATTTCCTGCCTAGACTGGCTTTGAATTGTGATCCTCAGATCTCAGTCTCTTGAGTAGCTAGGATTACAGGTGTGAACCACTGGCGCTTGGCTTTTCTCTCTCTTTCTGGTCCATTACTGTCACGATGTAAGCATCTTAGCTCCAATTTACTCTCCCTGCCATGAGGTCTTGCTTTGCCACATGCTGCAAAACAATGAAGGAGCTAACCGTAAACTGAAATGTCTGAAAATGTGAGCTGAAAGAATCACTCTTAAAAGCTTATCATCACCAAGTGTCCCACACCTGTAAATCCTACCTACTCAGAAGGCTGAGATCTGAGGATTGTGGTTCAAAGCCAGCCTTGGCAGGAAAGTCTATGAGACTTTTATGTCCAAGCAACCAACAGAAAACTGGAAGTAGACCTGTGGCTCAAAGTGGTAGAGCATTAGCCTTGAGCAAAAGAGCTCAAGGACAGCGCCCGGGCCCTGAATTCAAGCCCCATGACCAACCAAAACAAAACAAACAAAAGCTTATTATCTTAGTGTTTTGTTACACTGAAAGAAAACACACATGTCCCCAGCCTTAGTCCTTCCCATTTTAGACTAAAATAACTCCATTTTTTAACCCAAATGTCAGCAGGGGTGGGGACAGCTATGTGCCTCCGCACCAAGCAGAAGCACTATCTTCCATAGAGCATATTATTCATGAGAAGCTGGTAGCCCAGATTAAATATGATATTTAAACCCTAGAAATTAATTAAAATAAAAAATACTATTTGGATTATTGCCAAACAAATACATCAAAACATAGCTGCTGATTGGACTTGTCCTTCTCGAGTCTTGCTCTAAGGGCTCATTTCTCTCTATGAATGCAATTATTAGGATACATTCTAATGTAGTCAATATGTCTTAATATTGACACTAATTGTGCAGCCAATATTCCACGCATGCCCTATGGCAACAGTACCACAGCAAAAGTGACTTCTGTAACATCTCTAACCAATCATTTAGAAAATAATTTAAAAAGCTCCATCGCTCGCAACGTACCTTGATCCAGGGATGCTGCAAACTATCATGAATTGTCATACTCTTCCTTTGGAGGAAGGGGGAGAGGAAGAAAAAAAAAACTGCCATTATCATAACAGCAATCACTAAATTGTCACTCTGAAAGACACAGTTAAAGGCTACTTGAAGAGTAAAAGCCAAAAGCAAGAGACTCATTTTGATTATCTCATTATGTGTGCAGATTTAACAGGCCCTGAGTACGATTTCTGAAGCTCTCCATTCCTATGACATGCTTCCCAGCCAAAACAGACAAGGCGGCCTTGTGAACCACAGGACTGGTGCCTGGCCACCTACGGCTACAGCTGAGCAGGGTAGAACAGTGGACACTCACTTTGGATCTTTGACCAGCAGTCTTCTGATGAAATCTTTGGCTAGACCACTGGTATTACTGAAGTACTCTTCCTCAAATTCATAGTTGACAGCAGATACATTTGCTAATGTTTCTTGCTTCATGTCTCCAAGAAAGGGGGAGGCTCCACTTAGGCTGAGAAAAGTGAGAGTACAGAACATTAGTGATTTCCCCTCTTGCTACACCTTTGCCCCTAAAAAATCTGGTAAAGACAGCCTAGAAAAGATCAGGATATGGCATCTGAACAGTCACATTAAAATTCAGTTACATCTCACCAGGTATTTAACTGTCAGGGCCCCAAATGCCAACTTAATGTAAAGGATTCATGTAAAAAGTTAATCTGGCCTGGTGCTAGTGACTCATGCCTATAATTCTAGCTGCTCCAGAGACAGATGTGAGGAGAGAAGTTTAAAGGGCAAGAAAGCCCATCAGGCTCAAAGCAGAGGTATGGGTCAACCCTTGTGAGTGCCAGCCTTGAGCAAAAAAGTTAAAGGACACCAATCAGGACCTGAGTTCAAGTTCTAGTTCTGGCACAAAATAAGCAAACAAATCAATACATTAAATATTTAAAACTAAAATGTTAATCTGAAACAACATCTAATAATATAAAATGAAATCTCTTCCTACTTTCTCACAGTGATAAACAGACATACTTTCTTAGAGCAATTATGCAATCATTTGGAATGATTCATTTTTCATTAGGAGAAAATGCTTAATTATTATAAACTAAACCTGTTTTGGGGTGTGAAATGAATACATTTCATTGAGCATGTCCACAATGAAGTGATCAGCAGAACACATTAAACACATGGCCTCAAAGAAATGAATGTACAAGTTTGTGGAATTGGGTACTTACAGAATATAGGTTATTACTCCAATACTCCTAGACACAGAAAGAAAAAAAATTAAAAATATCAGAAAAATAGTAAAATAAATTGGGAAGATAGCAACAATCAAGACATACTCCTTACCACATATCTGCCTCAAGACCAAGTGGTTCATAGTTGACTATCTCAGGCGCTAAGAAGAAATAAACAATCATTTAGTTTGTGAAGGGAGCAAACCAACCAAGAGGTTTACTTTCATGTAACAATAAAAAATGTGAACCATGGAAATAATCTTATATGGGGGGAATTCTGTCAGTGTTATATTTATGAGACATAAATGATCACAGAAAAGAACAAAGAAACTTACCAACAAACTCTGGTGTCCCAAATATGTTTTTGAATTCATTCCCAAAGTCAATTTTATGGGCCAAACCAAAGTCAATGATCTTGATTCGAGGTTTAGGGACATTTCTATCCAAAAGCATTATGTTCTCAGGCTTAAAAAAAAAGAGAGTGAGAAAAAAACCTATAATATATAATGATGCTGGCACAGGAATACAAATCTTATTCCTAAAAATTAGGGAAAGAAAAGGTAGTTGAAGAGAATACTAGGGAAGAAAATGTTTTTGTTGAGACTCTCACAGAATCAGGTGTGAGAGAAAAAATTAGGCCCTACACTGGTGGCTCACAGCAGTAATCCCAGATACTCAAGAGGCTGAAAGCTGAGGATCAAGGTTTAAAGCCACCCTACCCAGGAAAATCCACAAGACTCCTGTCTTTACTTAATCTACAGAAAACTGAAAATGGAGCTGTGGCTCAAGTAGCTAGAGTACTAATCTTGAATAATAAAGCTAAGGAAGTGCCCAGGCCCTGAGTTCAAGCCCTAGTATGGACAGAAAGAAAGAGAGAAAGAGGGAAGGGAGAGATAGAAAGAGAGGAGAGAGAGAAGAGGAAAGAGGGGGAAGAGAGAGAAGGAGGGGGAGGGAGAGAAGGAAAGAGGGAGACAAGGAAAGAGGGGAAGAGGGAGGAAAGGAGGAAGGGAAGGAAGGAAGGAAGGAAGGAAGGAAGGAAGGAAGGAAGGAAGGAAGGAATAAATCTGTGTGCTATGTTGTATCAAGGTGAGGCTGGCAGGAGTGAAGTCCTGCTGGGAAAGTTGGGAAGAAAGAGGACACTTCAAGATCATTGCAATGGAAGCACTGGGGTATGGGGAGCACTCAGTATCATCGCCTCATCCCCCATTGCTGAGAACTCTCCTCTGGGCATTAATTCTTCAGCCTTCCCAGCTCTTAGGATCAGAAACAAAAGATATGAAGCAGAAAGGTAGCAAGCTGACTTTGGGGTATGGATTAATGGGTTTTGAGGAGTTACAAATAGGTCCTTGACAGCTTGGCTAGAAGTGTAGAGAAAAACCTTCCTCCTTTGCAGTCTTGTTTATTCATTAACCTGACCAGAGCTTTGCCATGTTTCTTCTCAGTTTCTTGTGCCAAAATTTCTAACACTGTCACTTCCAGTTGCTCCTGTGTCTTTCCTTCCCGCAGAGGGTCTGCCTCTGTGGTAGGTGGGGATGTGACTTACACTTCTCTCCATCTCCCATAAAGCCTTGTCTCAAGTCAACGAACCTAAAAGTTGAGTTTGCTTGGTAACTAAGGTCAAGATCAGGCCACAGCATAGAAATCAACAGGGAAATAAAACTCAAGTCATTTTGAATGTATTGTCTATAGCCACCAGAGGATAGAAACTGCCAGCTACTGGGCATTCCAGGTTAATTCAGAGGAGCACCTAGCTTAAAGAACTAGCTAACAGACCCTACTGAACTTTCTCCAGAATTCCTGAGTGCAATAATTCATCTTAAGCCACTATCCCACAGAATGGCTAGGCATTCCAGCAGAATCAATATGCATGCTGTTTTATATTAACCATTTTATATGTTAAGTCCAAAAGCCCAGAAATGTATCTATGTAGGATATCTCAGTTTTTCTTAGCAAATAAAGGTTACAGTCAGAGTAAGCTCTATGGTCTCAGCAACGTACCTTAAGATCAAAGTGGGCGATCTGCAGGGAATGCAGGTAGTAAACACCATTCAGAATTTGCTTGAGAAATTCAGTTGCTTCCTCTTCAGTCAGTGATTCCTTCTCAGCTAAGAAGTCAAACAGCTCTCCACCTGCAACACTGAGCATACAGGAGTAGAGGTTAGTGATGACTAGTTTGTTTCACAGTGATCCACATGCTCTCAGAGACTGCGGACCTGCTCACAGTCAAACAACAGAGTTGTCTTCAGATATGCTGATACTACGAAGCATACAGTCAGAGTTCTCTGAGAATTTCCAGCTAGGAAGTGTTTTGGGGTGTGTTTCAGTCCTGGGGCTTCAACTCAGTGCCTGAGAGCTGTCTGTTAGGTTTTGAGATCAAGGCTGGCCCTTGAGCTCACCTACACTTCTGGCTTATAAAAAGTCTCAAGGACTTTCCTGTCCAAGCTGGCTTTGATCTTTGATCCACAGAGCTCAGCCTCCTGAATAGCTAGGACTATAGGCATGAGCCACTGGGGCCCAACTCGGTGCTTTAAAACACTTTCTTAGTGTGCTTTGTTCACAACTAGAGCAACAGAGCAGCGCGGAAAAGTTGTCAGGGATTTAAAAACAACAACAAAACAAAACCTCAATAATATATCTTTAAAACATTTTATTGGAGCTGGGAGTATGGCCTAGTGGTACAGTGCTTGCCTCGTATACATGAAGCCCTGGGTTCGATTCCTCAGCAATATATATATGTAATATATGTAATATAAGTGATATATTACATATATAATATTATATATATAAATATAAAAAGCCAGAGGTGCACAGTGTCTTAAGTGGGAGAGTGCTAGCCTTGAGGAAAAGGAAGTCAGGGACGATGCTCAGGCCCTGAGTTCAAGCACCATGACTGGCAAAACACAAAAATTAATTTAGGCATACTTAGAGATCTTAATACATAATCAATGCCAACTTCATATGAGACTTATGAAATAAATCATCTTATCCTAATCCAAACCAAGAAAGCTCATAATCTGCATTAAATAAATAAATAAAAATTTTGCGTCACTTTAAGTAGTTGTACAAAGTCCTTTCAATTCAGCATGTCATTTTATAGTTGCAATACATCTCGATCAATGACACCTCTTGCATCATTCTCTCGATAATCTCTATTTTAATCATGGTTAAGTCCCATTATACTAGGTAGTCTCATAAGGATGTATTGGTTTGGTATCCCTTTACACATCAACACACACACATTTGCAAATGTGCTTTATGAAATTCTTATGCGGTAATGACATAAGACTGAAATGACCATATTTGGTTGAGGGCTTATTTGTTCTGTTTCCCCAGGCAGAGTGTAAGTCTATACAAGGCAGCTGTCAGACCCCCACCTCTGTGTACCTCCAGATCCGTGCCAGCCAGGTACATAGCAAGCAGTCAATACCTTATCATCTCGTGTGTGAGAGAACAAATTCCCTTACAATCTCCATAGTGGTGATTAATAGCAAACAACAGGAAACTTTTAATAAGCGTTTTTATAAGTTAATCTTTATCAAATTTAACCATACACTCACAACATAATAATTAAGTGCAATTAGGCAGAAAACTTCTACATTCTTTATCTTCCTTTCAGCAAGAGAGTTCCATAAAGATTGTACCTGCTGACTCTGTATTTCCTCACAGTAGGAAAACTAGTGTTCATGAGATGAAATAAGAAAGATGAAAGAGAAGATTCACATTTTTATTTTTTGTGCTGATACTGAGCTATTTCGCTCAAGGCTGGTGCTCTACCATTTGAGCTACATCTCATCTTATGGCTTTTTGCTGGTTACTTAGAGATAAGTATCTCACAGACATTCCTGCCGGGGCTGGCTTCAAACCATGATCCTCAGATCTCAGCCTCCTGAGGAGCTAGGATTACACACATGTGCCACCTGTGCCCAGCAAAAGGCAATTTCCTAAGGAAAGCTTCATATCCCACCATCCAAGGAGGGATCTGGCTCAGCGTTCAGAAGTTGACATAAACTGGCCTCAGAGCTGCACGGAGATGCTTTGGCAATGCAGATTCTGGGCCTCCCTTCCAAACTGCTGCATGAGCCCTTCCATGAATGGAGACTAGGACACCGCACTTCAAACAAGCACCCCCAAAGCTGAGAACTGCTTTCCAAGTGTTAATTCCATGTTCCCTCTCCATGAACTCCCTGTGACTCGCCCAGAAGGTGGTGTGATTCTCCCTGCCCTGAGCCCCTTCCACAAGGGCCTAGCAGAGGCAGGGAGCCCTGACCTGAATGAAACATGGACCTCTTCTCTGGATAGGTCCCAAGGCCTGCGCCCAGCTAGGCAGCCTGAGTGCCCAGTGGACAGTAGAGACCTACAGAGTGCATGGACCCCACCCATGGGGTGCCTGCCTCTCCACCCTGCATGCTCAATACTGCTCTGGGGAAACAAAGTCAGCCCTTCTCTCTCCCCTCCTCCACATGAGTCCCCTTACTTAACAATGGGACATTCTCCTGCACTTCTTGACTCTGAAGAAACAGGAGGGGAAGGAATCCTTCAAGTATAAAAGAGGACTTAGAAAAGGAAAAAATGGGAGATGGTAAATTAACCCACTCCAAGAAAGTTGTGCCATCCCTGTTGTGTCTCCACCCCTCCTCTGGAGTACCCATCATCAGACAAAGAGGCAGTGCTGGGTGCTGGTGTGTCCAGGTTCAAATCTTACTTCTGTTTCCTCAGCAAGCCCAGTGATGCAGAGGTTAGATTTTCCACTGTACCCGATTTGTCAAAAATAGGGCTCCCAAGGCCTTTTCCTATGAGGATTACGAGGACTAAAGATAACAGATGAATGCACAGCACTACCAAGTCTCACACAAGGTTGAGCTGAGGTCCAAAACTTGGGAACTCAGCTGGGCGCCAGTGGCGCATGCCTAGAAGCCCAGAAGGCTTTTATCTCCAGTGAACCAGGAAAAAGCCGGAAGTAGAGCCATGTTGCAAGTGGTAGAAAGTCAGCCTTCAGTGAAAAAGCTAAGGGACAGTGCCCAGGTTCTGCCATCAAGTGCCAGGACTGTCACCAAACAAATAAACCCAACCTTGGAAATTATTGTCACTACACTGGAAGGACACAAGAAGACAACAGGGCCAGCCCCAAGGAGGCTTCAGTGGGAAAGCCCTTTCTGCTCTCCCCTGCTCCTTTAGTTGTCCAGCAGTCCAGTCTAGCCACTGTGCTTACTGGGGAGAAGAGAAAGGAAGGAGAAGAAGGTGGGGGAGGAAATAAAGGGGGATAATCACAGCTTATAGAGCCATCCTGGGGTACCAGGACATGTAGAAGTCCTTGGTGTTGGGCAAACACTGCCGTGTTTTTACCTATGTGGCTTCAAACAATAACAGCAGTGGTATGGTGGGATGTCTAGCAACAGGCTCTGTGAGGTTGGGGTGGAGCAAAACCCATTTCCAAAGTATCCTGTTCCCCATGATCATTTTAAGTTACTCATATGGTGTCAGTGCCTGGAGCAGAGAGGGAGGTATACAAACCACTCTGTGTCCTGGACCAGGGGCTCTGGCCCAGCCCTGCCCCCTGTGGTGCTCTGTATTCTCCAAAGATGACATAATGGAATCTCATCCTTGGACTCTTCTACATTTAGATCTTGCCATACTCACCCAAGACGAGAGGTCTATGGCTGGACTCTCTGATGTGGTTAAACCCTGTGACTGCTCTGGTCCAACAGGATGCCTCCGAAATGACTGTGCCTCCCCTGGAGTGGCCTGTCACAGGCTAGAGCGCCTCCACATCCTTCTCCCTGAAGCTCTCATGTAAGACCTAAATGATATCATCCCAAACTACATTAAAAGAGCTAATTGCTCTGAAGGATCACCCTGCTTCCTCCATACATATATACTCATCCTCCTTCCTCCTTATCTATGTGCTCATCCTATTTCCACTCTCTCTATTTCTCCTCTTCCTTCCTGCATGCATATATGTGTGTGTGTGTGTGAGAGAGAGAGAGTATGTGTGTATTCCTTTCTACTATATACTCACCTTCATTCCTATATACATACTTATCCTTATCCTCCCTCCTTCTTCCCTACATATAATCTTCTCCTCCTGGTCCCTTTCATTAAAAGGCTAGGGATAGCTCGGCAGATTGCCCTCAAAGAAAACCCTAAATTTTACATGTTATTTTATTTAGACTTACTGTCAAGAGGAAGTTGGGTGCCACCTCACTCCTTCGCCTGGAGGCACTAAGTTATATTCAAAATAGAAACCATCTCAAAATGCTTGGAGAAATTATTTCTGCCTGGAGGGCAGACTCTGATACACTTTTCCCATCCTATTTTTCCTGACCTAAATTAAAGATAATTGTTTAACAGGGCACAGATAAGTCATTCGTTCACAGGAGATTCCAAAAGCACAACTTAGAAAATTTTTGGCTGAATGCAGTGGCTTGAGTCTGTAATCCCAGATATTCGTGAGGCATAGATTGGAAAGATCATGACTGAGGCCAACCTAGATAACAAGTTGGTGAGGCCCTCATTTTAACCAATAAGCTAGACATCTTGGTGTGTGAGGATTGTGGTCCTAGGCTGCCCCTGGGCAACAATATACTATCCAATTTTTAAAAATTATGATGTGACTAGGGATGTGGCTCAATCAAGTGCTTAAACTCTTGCCTACCAAGCACAAAGCCTTGAATTCAAACTTTAGATCTGCCAGAGATAGAAAGAAAAACATTAGTGGATACTAGTTACTTCCCCTTTCATTTCTTCCAGCTTTTCCTGAGTTGCTTTAGTCATTTATAATATTTTGTTAGCAACCTGTGGAAAGTTACGACTGATTTGAGTTGGATTGGACCACTCCGTTGCACTGGCACAACACACACATAATTCATGCTGAATTTTTAATGCTGAGAACCTCACAACTCACAATTCCGAATTTTTTTTTTGATGGTACAGGAGTTTGAACTCAAGGCCATATACTCTCACTTGGCTTGCTCATGGATTTCACCACATGAGCCACTTCTCCAGTGACTATTGGAGATGGAGTCTTGCACACTTTTCTGCCTACGCTGGCTTTGAACCACAGTCTTTCAGATCTCATCCTCCTGAGCAACCTGGATTCCAGGCATGAACCATCAACACCTGGTTTGTGCTCTTATTTGGAAGTAAGTTCTTTGTAAATATAATTGTGTTAAAAATAGGTTGTAACAGTGGCCTTGAGATGACAACTCAATGGGTTGCTAATATAGAACCAAGATCCCTGGTGGTCCAGAATCAAGTCCTGCCATGTTTTGGACAATTCTTACGAAGAGTCAGGCAACAACAATAATTGGAGGACTTTAAAAGATGTGTTTTCTTGAGCCCACTTTTTGTTTATCCAGTTTGTTTTGTATATTGTAAGGTGTCCTACTCAGGTTCTGCATGGTTACCTTTGAGGAAAGTTCTGTTGGTAGTAAAAGGTTCTGTGGGTAGTTTTTAGCTCTAGGTGAAACAGCAATTGCTTATTAACATGCATTTCACACAAACTCCATGTTAATGTGAACTTGCTTTGAAATCTGCAGCCCAGATCATTCATGTCTGCTTCCATCAATTTTCCTTCTTTTAAGCAAAATAGAGAATTTGTAACAACAAAAAAATAGAAGTACTAAGGTTCTCACCGATTTCCTTGTTAAAATTTGCTCAACAACAACCACGTGAGCACTTGTTTTGGTTTTGAACACAAAGTGAAAGTGGTGGTATGGGAAAACATCAAGTCACTGTCTACCTTCTCAGATGTGAAAGACTGAATAGGAGAGGTGTTATCATGCCATGTCTATCATCTCCCCAAACCTCTGCTGAAATAATACTGTTTCAATTATTTTGGCTGATGACTGACCAAAGATTTTATAAGCCGAAATTCATACCCAAGGCATCTATCTGCCAGCCTGCATTGTTGTAAAGGAAAATGACGACATGAAATGAAGGATGAGTATATATATAGGGAGGAGGAAAAGGAATATGTGTGTGTGTGTGTGTGTTTATGTGTGTGTGTGAAGAAGGAAGAGGAGTGTACGTGTAGTGAGGATAGAAGCGGATTAAGTACATATGTAGGAAGGAAAGAGGATGAGTATGTACACAGGAAGGAAGAGGGATGAGTATATATGTGGGGAGGAAGAGGGATGAGTATATATGCAAGAATGAAGGGGAATGAGAATATGTGCAGGAAGGAAAAGGGGATGAGCATATGTGCAAGAAGGAAGTATACATACAGGGCAAGTATATTTGTGGGAAGGAAGGAAAGGGGATGAGAATATACACAGAGGGCCTTCAGAGCACCAGTGACAAGTTGTGGCACTGTAGGATTGAGGATCCCCTAATCATCCTGATGTTTGTTTGAACAATTAGATCCCAGGAAAAGCCACCATACAAAGAAAATCAAGAACATGATATTTGAAGCAAAGCCAGGGAAATGAAGAAAATGAGAAGGTTAACCAGTTCCTTTTTCTCCCAGTCTTCACTGGGTGCTGACACTTTTTGGTCCTGGTCCCTAACTCTAGGAGCTCCAACTTGTTCTTAGTTCTTATGCTGGTCAAGAAACGGTGGAGCTAAATCGCATATGAAGATGGAACAGGGAATGAAGTAATCAGGCCTAGGGAAGGGCAAGCTTGATTTCTGTTGGCTGAGGCTAAGAAATAGATCCTATTCATCATGATGGACGTTCCACTCATCCACCTCCATACTTTGTGGGAACAGACTGCAGTCAGTAGGAGGTGGAAACTGAAATGGAGAAGTATGTGCAAGTGTGTGTTGAGAAGTGAATTTACAACAAAGATTGGAAAGAAGGGAACAGGAGGAGTCAGGATAAGGCAAGTTGTGTTGAGGCTCAAGATCAGCTGCAACACCACCAACAAGGAGCTTTGGAGACAGAACCACCCCTGAGAACCATGTCTGGTTGGGCTGAAGATTACAAGTTGACAAATTACTCCCCACCAGTCAAATTCAGGCTGCTGCCCATTTTTGTTATAAAGTTTTATTAGAACAGGCTCATCTAGTCATTTGTGTTCTGTGTGTGGTTGCTTTCACATGCTATTGGCACGGTTGAATAGTTGCCATAGTGATGGCAGCAGCCTACAAAGCAGACAGTATTTCATAGCTAAGCATTAATAGAAGTTTGCTGGTCCTGATGCCATGTCCAGCATTGGGTAGCCACTGGACATGGCTTTCTGAAGTAGGGCGTCATCTTGCTCCCAGACACCCACGACACCAGCTTGCTCACACCTATAATCCCAACTGATGAACAGGCTGAGATCTTAGGGTCAAGGTCTAAAGCCTTGCCAGTCATACACATCTGATAAACAGCTCCAGCAAAAAGCCAGAAGTGGAAGTAGGGTTAAAATAGTAGAGCACCAGCTTTGAACAACAAAACCAAAAACAACAAAACAAAACAACCAAAGAGTTCAATGCACTAACTTCAAGTCCCAGTACCAGCATCACAAACAATAAAATAAAAAATGAAAAACCAAACAAAATTCCCCAAACCAAAACCTAGAGACTCTTCTAACCATCTACTCTCCTTCTCAATGCAGGCCCTCCTCATTTAAATCTGCCCCAAAGCACACATACACACTCTGCTAGCTAAAGGTAGGACATATCTGACATGCATGGACATTTTGTGTTAAAAATTTTGGGACATGGTTGCTTCCCTAACTAGAACTCGTTATGTTAGATGATAGGTCTTAGCGATGTGGGAGGAAAAACACCTCTTTGTGCATCATGTATATCTGGCATGTAGTAAGGGTGATAATATTATAAATGTGGTGAATAGCCCTCCAGAACATTTCTGTATGTAGCCTCTGAACTACACAACCTTATTTTATGCATGCAATTTTTAGGACCACACATGGTATGGAAATACATGAGTTGAGCTGCAATTTGACAATAACTTTAACAATGTGATGTGTATGGCTATAGATCCCTTACTTCCTCCTTTTTCAGTGCTGCCTAATTCTTACTTGGGTATACAGTTCCGTTTATTTAGTTATTCCTTGACTGGTAGGCTTTCTTTGTTGTCTCCAAATTTTCACAAGTATTGGGTAATGGTTCTTTGTGAACATATTATTCTCAGGTTGGGACAGTTTTCCTAGGTCCTAAAATACACACCCGATGACTAATTTCTGGGACACACAGTAGGTGTGATGAAAGATTATGCTGTTTCAACTCAGATTCTTCCATCAGTATTTTTGTGTTATTTGCTTAGTTTGATTTTTGGCCAATCTGATGGCTAGAAAAGCCTTTACATCTGATCAGACATTTCCTTGCTCAGTAATGAGACTGGTAATCTTTCTTTTTTTTCTGTCATTCATAATTGAGTGGGTATCCACTGTTTACATTCACCATCCAGTTTTTCCCTATTTGATTGTCACTGACTTAAATTTTAATTGTGTTTGCTGTACATTCTAGGTATCAAACTTTGAATCTAATTCTCCAAATGTTTTCCTCTCCATCGGTCACATGGCTTTAGCTTTGCTTAAAGTGACATTTTGATGAAAAGAATTTTAAATATGGATGCAAACAGGGAAAGAAATGTTGACAAGCCCAATGTAAGAACCCAGTGTTTACATTGGAGAGGGTGGCTGATGTCTGTAAGGACAGTTATTTGGGAGGCAGAGATGAGAGATCACAGTCTGAAGCTAATCTTTTTGCAGCAATGCAGGTTTTTCTAAGTGAAATGTGAGAAAAAAATAACAGGTGAATGTCTGCAGCTGGGTAGTCCAGGGTGAGGTACGTAATATTCCTGTGCTTGTGTGGATATTAATACTTGGCTGCTCGGGAGTTTGGGAGATAGAATTTCACATTTTTCTTTTCCAATACTGTTTTCCTTCTCCAAGTCCTGGCATGTCTCTATTGGAATCAACTGAGAGCAGGATTGCATACTACTGAGCCCCCAGACTTACCAGAGTGAAAAGCTGCTGCTCCCAAGAGGTGATACACATGTCTTTCCAGCCCTATACATAGTGACATCATACTGAGTGCTGGGAATGGCCCATGAGGGACCATGGGTACCATGGAAATAGTCAAACATTACAAACCAAGGCCTCTTTCCCTTGGTGAGCAGGTTCTTAAACACAAGCAGACCCACAGGGACCACAGCATCAGCCTGCAGAGCTGTGGGTCTTACAAATGGACAGCTCTAGTTGAGAAATTATGTGCAGCATCAGCCTGCAGAGCTGTGGTTCTTACAAATGGACAGCTCTAGTTGAGAAATTATGTCTTTTATGAACCTGAATTCCACCACTGTAACACTGTTGTGACTGTGCTTCTAGAACAGAAGTCAAAATTTTTCTGTATGCGAGTTGCAGCTACTTGACTCTGTTACACGTCCTTCTTTGATTCTCATCAACCATTTTAAAATGCAAGGATTTTTTTTTCTTGAGGACTACATGTAGAAACGTGGCAGGCTTTGGCCTACCAGCTGTCACATGTCAACTGCTCAATAACAACACAGTGTAGAACATAAGCCAATCTGTGACCATCATCTGGCCAGAATTGCTTGTAAAATCAAGTCTAGATACAAGTGAAGTGATTTAGGAATTTTCTAGAATTACCTTCACTGGGTCTATGATACTGTGGTGGGCTTTCATGTCCCAGGCCCAATCAATTGTAGGAAAAAGATACAGAAACCTGGACTGACTTGAGTTAGGTGCTCTAGCAAACTCAGGTGTTGCATAGTACCTCGTAGAAAGTAGTGCAGCAGAGGGGACCTATCTACTTGCTGACTCTGTGGTTCTTTCTGGGACTCCAGTGGAATAAAGACAGCTGAAATTCTTTGACATTACCCCTTGAGAGCTGTAGTCTCTTTCTCCTCACCTTGAATCTAACAGGTTCTTTCTGCTTGGCCAAGAGAAGGCAGAGAAGTGATGCCGGATCACCATCCAGGGCCAGGCTTTAAGAGCCTAGTGGCTTCCTTGGCCTCTTATGCAGTTACTTGCCATGGGAGCCCAGCTGCTATGCCATGGGAGACTGGAGAGACTGTATGGCATGGCACAGAGTAAGTGGGACCATCATTCCTGATTCAGTCCCACTGGACAGGCCAGCACCACTATCCCACTGTCTGTGGGGAGAAGAGGATCTCAGGAGGGATCCCCTGTTATGACTTAAATATGAAATATCCCCTCTGTGCGCTTGGGCCTTGGTCACCGGTTAGTGATGCTATTTTGGATGGTTTTGAACACTGTAGGAGGTGGGTCTTCCTGGAGGAAGTCAGTCACTGGGCTTGGGTCCTGGGTTTATTGGTCCTAGTCCGTCCCTGGAAGCCATGAGATAAACTGTTCTGTCTGGCCACATTCCATCAGCTGCCATGATGTTCTACCCAAGTAAATGAAGCAAAGCAGCCAGGGATTGAACTCTCTGAAATCAAATCTTTTAAAACAAATTGTTACAGTTGTTTCTGTCAAGTACTTGATCACAGCAATGATGCAAGTAATTAATTCTTTGATTAAACTCCTAAGCTACAGGGAACATTCACCGTGAAGTACCAGTTATGTGTGAGGCCATCAGACAGCTGCACCAGCTGGACATGCAAAGGGGACAGGTACACTGTCCCTTGGGCTGTGAGCCCCAGCCAATCTGCAGGGTCCTCCTCCAAATCAATGGCAGTTGCCATTTTAAATCATAGAAGCCCTGGGAAGGTTCATTATGCATCAACAGAAGCTCACAACACTCTGCTTGGGTTGTTTCTGAGGGATTCAATGACTCGATGTATACAATGTGCTTAGTTCAATGTCTGACACAAAAAAAGTGCTCAGTGATTATTCAGGAAAAAAAATGAGGCTGTGTGAGAGTCTCTCCAGGGACAGAGGAAAAATGTGACCCATTATCTAGGGGTTTTGTGCTTCGGGCTAAGCTTTCTAAAGAAGCTGGAGTTCATGACTTCCTCATTAAATGAGATGAGAAAAGACTGTATTAACACATGGCACACCACCTAACTTTCTCTCAGGGATATAATGGCTTGTTCCCTGTCAAAATACCTTCTTTTTTCACGCCTAGAAATTTTCATGCGAGTGTGTAACTTAATGAGGTAACCTGAGAGGATGGGTGGGGCTAGAAGAGATGGAGGAGAACGATGAAAGGGGTGACATTGATGAAGATTCATTGTACTCATACACTGACATGTTGAACTGAAACCCCTTTGTACAACTACATAAAATAATAAAAAATAATAATAGTTTTAAAGACTCTTAACTTGTCTACACTTCTTCTCCTAACCCACTCTCCTCCCACCAGGTCTTCAACCTCTTCAACAAATAGCAACAAACAATATTGTTTCAGTTCATTTAAATTCATATTGATATGGGATCTCTAAAGATTACAGTTGTTAGTGACGTGAGCCACGTGTGTGCGTGTGTACACACAAACACACACACAAAGAAACAACCCTTAAATTTTTGGGTTGCCTGCTACATGCCTGGAGACTAAACCAAGTATAGCAAGAGAAATGGTCCTGTACTGAAGTTTGAACTCGGATCCTTGAGCTTGCTGGGAGATGTCTCCTCTAGAGATCTATCCCCAGCCCTTTGCTCCATTGGTTATTTTGAGACAGAGGCTCACATTTTACCCAGGTCCATGCTGGGATCATGATCTTCTTACTTTAAGCACACATGACTACACATGTACAGCTTCGTCTAAGAAGTCTTTTTGACTTAGGCTGGTCCAGAACAAAGATCCCAAATTCCTGAGTAGGTAGAACTACAGATATGAGCCACTATGCCAGGCTAGGAAGATTACACACACACACACACACACACACACACACACACACACACACACACACAGTTTAGAAATAATTTGTGATCTTCAAAAGATCCTTGACCTTGAGAATTGTGTCTTCGATGGTCACAAAGGGACTAATCTATGAAGCGGCATTTGAGTTTGGCCTCTGTGGGAAAATGAAGATTTTTAAAGAAATTACTTTCATTCATGAATGCAAAAGCAGAATCATGACTTTCTTTCAGCAGCTAAGAAGGGGATAGAATGCCAGATGGGAGAGAAGAAAATGCATCCTGATTTATCGGCACCAGCAGACGCCACCCCATATGGGCCAGGCTATGTTGCTGAGAGTTAAGAGCTGGTAGTCATTGCTGTCACAGCACAGTCAGTGCCTGTGTGTTCAAGTCCCAGCAGTTCTCTGAAAGGATCAACCCAACCTCCAACTTAAAGGATGTCAAGATCACATTCAGAGACAAATGATCAAGGGGCAGTTTGCAGAGGTAGATTTCAAACAGAAAGCTACAGTTCTCCGCTAGACCACACACATACACACACACACACACACACAGTAATATACACATATACATACGCATGTTTATATATTTATTTACTTATTTATATTTACACCAGTACTGGAGTTTGAACTCAAGGCCTGGGTGCTTACCCTTGCTTGGCTTTGATGCTCAAGGCTGGCACTCTACCTCTAGAGCCACACTTCCACTTCCAGCTTTTTGCTGGTTAATTTGAGATGAATCATGCACTATCCTGCTTAAGCTGTCTTTGAACCTCTACCCTCAGATCTCACCCTCCTGAGTAGCTAGGATTACAGGTGTGAGCCGCTAGCGCCTAATTTCAAAAGCATATGCAATATTATGAGGCATTTATTAAACAAAGCAATAAACCATGAACAGTTTTTACTTTTCTTCCTCTTTCAGGAAACTGGTTCTACCTTCCCACTACCTGTAAATGAGATCAAAAGGACTGTCAACCTGGAGAATAACCTTTGGGTTCACAGATGATCTGTGAGAGGGAAGTCTCTGGGGAAGCAAGGCATGAAGGCTGTGCTGTGATTTATCCAGGCTTGCTGCTCAGGTACATGACACATCACACCCTGCAGGAGGACATGTGGGTGGCTGTCACACCTCCCATGGACTCACATAAACCAGGGGCCTCCCTCCCCTGGCCCTGAGTTTGTCCTCATTTTCATTTCCATAGGAGGTTGGAGAAGAGAGAGGATTGGGGGGTATGACTATGTCAACAGCTGCTTCCATCTCAAAGAAATAAAGATAATGGAGGGCAATGAGGAAAAGAGGACAAGCTAGCACAAAGGAAAACCTGTGCCTGCCAGCTCAGTGTCCTCAAGTCATTTCCACAACACCACAGGATGCTCTGGAGAGTGCTCTGGGCCTTCACCTGGGCGCCAGTGGCTGATGCCTGCCATCCTAGCTACTCAGGAGGAAGAGATCTGAGAACCACAATTTGAAGCCAGCTCAGGCAGACAAACCTGAAAGGCTTTTATCAGCAATTAATCCATAAAAACAAAACAAAACACAACACAGAAGTGAAGATGTGGTTCAAGTGGTAGAACCTCAGCTTTAAGCAACAAAACCAGCAAGCGTAAGAGGTCCTAGGTCCAAGCCCTAGGATCTACGCCCAAAAACAAAGAAAAAGAAAAAGAAGAAAGGGGAGCATGGGGAGGAAAGGGGGCCTGATGCAGGGATTCGGGAGCTGGGTGGACATGTAGCAAGTCTCATATTACTGCTTAGACTGGTGAGGAGTCTTGGACCTGGAGTCACCCAAACCTCAGTTTTAATGGGGTGGGGGGCAGGGAAGAGGTGAGACTGGGTCCAAAGTACCTACTACCTTTTGGTGACACTATGAACAAATTCAAATGAGGGGGAAAAAACAACAACAGATGTCAGCATGCACCTCAGGGCCCCTAGACCCTTAGCTACCCCACTTGGTAGTGCAGCATGGGTTTAAAACATGGCACCTGAGGCTGGGGCTCCCCTTCACATCAGCCTGCAGAGGACTGCAGGCAGCTTAGTGCTTTACATTTCAAGAAAGATAACTCTAAAGAAGATTCAGAAAATGTCACACTGGTTGCTGGTAGTGCAAAGGGCCCACAGAGGCCTTGGGTCTGATGATCAGCACAAAAGGGAAAAAGGAGGGGCTGGCAATGTGGCTTAGTAGCAGAGTACTTGCCTAGCATGCATGAAGCCCTGGGTTCTATTCCTTAGTACCACATAAACAGAAAAGCTGGAAATGGTGCTGTGGCTCAAGTGGTAGAGTGCTAGCCTTGAGCAAAAGAAACTCAGGGACAGTGCCCAGGCCCTGAGTTCAAGCTCCAGCCCCAGGACTGGCAGAAAAAAAAAGGAGGAAGGGGGAGGAGGCCAATATACAGAGGGAAAAAAAGGGAGGGAAGGAAGGAAGAAGAATAGGGGGGAAGGAGTGAGGGAGGAAGGGGAAAAAGGACAGAGAGGGAAGGGGAAAAGAAAAGGGAAGAGGAGGGAAAGAGAGGGGAAGGAAGTTCGATCAACAATGAAGGTGATGCACCATGAGAATGACAATGAAAGACTGCTGTTTGGGAAGGCTGCCAGATGCAGAAATGCTCACTGCAGTTGGCCCCAAGAAAGAATGGACTCTTTAACTAGTTGATTCAGGTAGGAAGCTTAGTAGGAAAGATATGGCACTCTCTGATGGACATTCCTGAGCTCGGTGGTTGAGTCTGACAGCTGGGTTACCATGGATGTGGTGCACGTTGCAGAGCTACAGGTTGGAGCTCTGCATGGGATCCTTCAAGTTAGATCTTGAAGATCACCATGCTCTGGTGATTCCAACCACACCACACTGTATCAATGAGAGAAACTGGGAGGGGAGCATTCATTAGATACTGTGGTGGGGAGAAGAAGGATGGGGGTAGAAAAGGAGCTCAAGCACAAGCTATAGATCCATCTCTCACTTGTTTCAAGCAGTATTTATTTGTTGGTATTGGGGTCTGAACTCAGGGAATGGGCACTGTCCCTTGGCTTTTTCTCTCAAGGTAGGTGCCCTACCACTTGAGCCACAGCTGCACTTCCAGCTTTTTGGTGGCTATAGGAAATAAGATTCTCATTCCTGCCCAGGATTGGCTTTGAATCATGATCCTCAGATCTCAGCCTCTTGAATATCTAAGATTCCAGCCATAGGCACTCAGGTGGTCCATGCAGGCTTCTTGAACTTAATAAAGTACTACTCTACCAAGGGAAATAAGAAACACAAACAAGCAGAAGGGCCACAGCAGATGCCAAGCCCACTTGTACTTTAAATGGTTTCAGCCCAAGCTGTGGAGACCCAGAGGAATAATTAGACCAGTCGAAAGTGGGGCAAACGGAAAGCTGGGGCAGCCAGACATCTCTTTAGGCTGAGTAATAATAACTGGCGCTAGAACAAAAGGCTAGTGGGCAGTTAACCAAACGAGGCCAGTCATAGGTGGAGGTTTATTCCAAAATCAATCTATCTTGTCTAGCTGGAAACAAGGGGAGGCAATTATCCAGGAGGAACCCAGAGCTGCAGCTCCTCCTCCTCCTCTCCCACTGGGTAATTCTCCCCACCAATCCAGTGAAAAGAGCTCAAAGGAAAGCTGCTGATTATTGTTAATGATCTGGAATCCTGGATGAAAGACCCCTCACTGGCCCATTAGATGGAGGCACAGCTATCAGAAGTGATCTGGCCCTTGTTGTTCCATAGCCACCTGAGATGTGGAGAGATGCAGATTCAGTGGGCATAGCCTCCTTGACCTCAGCTTGACAATGTCACAGCAGAGGGGGAGAAAAAAAAAGAGATGGGTAATTTTTAAAGATAGGGAAAGCTAAGATGGCTAAAATTCACTAACAGGGGTCATCACTCTCTCTAGGTCCCTCTGTGTCCCTCTCTTGAACTTGGTCACTCTGTTTCATTCAAGGCTGGCGTTCTACCACTTGAGGCACAGCTCCAACTCAGCGTTTTTGCTGGTTAATTGAAGATAAAAGCCTCGTCAGTATCTCATGAACTCTTACCCGGCCTGGCTTTGAACTAATCCTCAGATCTCAACCTTCTGAGTAGCTAGAATTACAGGCATGAGCTACCATGCTAGATGGAATTTAGCTCTTGACAGAAGAAAGAGAATTAAGGATGAAAATGGGGCTTCCAGAGGACACCTAAGTAAAAAGGAAAGAAAGGATGTAGCCTGTGACCCTGCTGTGCTGAAACAGTGGAGTTGAGAGCAGCCAGCCACCCCCAACCAGAGGTGTCTTCCTCAGTCTGAGGAATGGAGTTCCATTCCAGCACAGTCCATTTGGAGCCAGGAGGCCCGTGGGGCTGGGGCACTGAGAGTGCTACAACAGACAAAGAGACGTTGAACTGTCTAAGGAACTTACCTCATCTTCTTCCATTCCTTCATTGTGTGTTTACTAATTTTTCTGCATGCCAATCAGCAGCTTAAACTTTAACATCTCTAACCTTTCCTGTCACTGGCATACAACATGTTAACGGTCCACTGACATCAGGCTCCCCCTCCTGTCCCTTGGAATCCCATCCCATACATTCAGCACAGACATAGGATCCCAACACATTGTGGCTGAAGAAGAAATTAGCTAAGCAATGAACTACCTTGTTCTCATAGAAGAGGACTACTTGAAACACGTCACAAACAATGCAGAGCCTCCTGAATGAACCAATGCCTTTCTTTGGCTTTCTTTCTCTCCTCAGTCCCAGGGTCCTAAATCTACAAAGGCCGCCTATTAGAGCCCTCTCCCACCTCCAGTCTGGAGGATTGACTTAAACTTCACCCACTGACCATGGGGCAGGCATACCCCCTTCTAGATGCTAGGCCTGGAAAGACAAATCAGTAAAACAGAAATGCCTGCCCCTAGAGCCCCATTACAGGATAAAGACACACAGACATGTGTGAATGAGTACAGTTAAGTGCTATGATCAGTACACTTTTAAA